>NW_027466909.1:715000-1217500 GCF_046128005.1 Genypterus blacodes | reverse complement strand
TTTCTTCACCATCTCTCTCAAACTTTCTCCATCTACCAATTATGAATCCATTTTTAAACCAGCCTATTAGCCGGACTGAGAGACATCACAGGTGAAAATGAAGACGAGCCTCCGCTGGAAACGCTTCTGGATCCTCCATCATTAAAGTGAAGGATTGCATAAGTTTCTGTGGGCCTGCAGGACAAAGACTACATTAGGTACTCTAACTCTAACTATACAGAGCAAGATCACATCGTGGTACACCATGGCTGTGTGTCACTTTGCTCTGATGGTAGATTTTTGTTGGCTAGTTGTTTGCTAAGTCCCTTAATCAGTAAGTGGAGTTCTCATATGGACTGAAACCTTTTCCCCGACTCCTTAAAGTCTCAAAACACTGCAGAAAATGATGAAAATGTCTCGTCACCCGGCTGACACTTTGGTTTCACAGTCTCAGTCTGTCACCTTCCATGTATTTCCATCTCTACGTCGACATAAAAGTATTGTGAAGGGCCAAGTTGCAGACGCAGACCTGTGGGTTGAGCGGATCAAACAGTGGAGGAGGAAGAATAAATGACACGGTGCTGAAATAAATGTAACTGCTTACATCATTTGACTGTTTGTCCCCCCGTCTCGCTCTCACCCTGAGGCAGTATTCCACATTACCATGTACATCAGTCACAGACGCTCTGGTTAAATGCAACTCATACCTCTCTGTGGGCACACACACACACACACACACGAGCAGGGGTGTGGATAGCTGCTCATTCATGCATGACTTTACAGATAGTAGCAGCTACTTTTCAAAACACGAGCGGAAAATACTAAAATGCATATGTCCAAACATAAAGAGAAACACAGACACAAAACAAAGCACACACGGATCATAGTGGTGCACACACAACACACACACAGATACACACACAGAGCCAGAGTAGTCATCCAGAGTAATGTTGACAGCGACCCTGCTATTTTTAAAGGGCACATTTCACAAGATATCATCTCCACATCATTTGTCCTCAGGGATCTTTGCCCACTTATCACACACACACACACACACACACACACACACACACACACACACACACACACACACACACACACACACACACACACACACACACACACACACTGATATGGGACAGCCCTGTCCATTTTCAGAGAGCAAAGTGTTTTCATGTCTTCGAATTCTGGAATATCTTTCAGGAAATGTTTATGTCTCATATTATTATACATTATTAACCATATATGTTATCTATTATATTTCTATTTGATCATTTGGGGATAAAAGGCACAATCATAGCCATTAGCAAACAACTGAGCAGTTTGGTCATTCTAAAACGTTTTTTATTTCCCTTTGTAATGTAATGTGTTAATTCCATTCTTTATCATTGTGTTGCCGTGTAAACTGTGACCTCTTTAACCTTTTGTGAGAGCAAAAGGTTGAAGCTCAGACTATCACCGTGTAGCAACATTAATTATAATGAGACAAAGTACATTTCTGCTTAGTTTGTGCTTTCTGAAGAGGAAAATCCTGCTCAGTATGCTAATGAAATGTAAAATGTAATTTATTTCAGCCACGTAGAAAAAGATAAACAGCCGTCGTGTTTTGCCAATCAAGTGTAATTCCTTAAAAATGAAGAACTGAAGGCTTATTAGTTTATATGTAAAACAGAGAGAAGCAGCAGCAGCAGCATCATCTCTTCTTGTGGGAGGAGAAGAGGATCACAGGCGTTCTGGAGGCACATGGAGAATTGTTGGTGCCTTTTCTCAGCCTTTTCTCACAGTTTGTCTTATCTGGGTGTTTCTGTCACAGCACACGCCTTGATGTTCCACTACATTAACCAGAGACGTCGTGCTGCTCACCAGCCCCAAAATGCTTCGGCTGGTGATGCAAGCAGCGGCCAAACTCTGGCAAGAAAGATTTGTTTCAATCAGCCTGAAGACCTGTAATGAATGTTTTTACCTCATGACACTTGGAGACTTTCAATTCAGGGACACTGAAGTCGCAAAACCAAACAGGAAGTGTTGCAGATTGGGTTGCTTGTGTTCCGCCTGTGAGTGCATAGCATGGACTAGAATAGAATAGCTTTTATTGTCATTGTACATGAGAATACAACGAAATGCATTTGTGCTGTGCCTGAATCTTAGAAAAGTAATAAATAAACAACAAAAACAGCAATAAACTACAAATAAACTACAAATAAACAACTATAAATAAACAATAAATAACAATAGACAAACAACACACAGTTCCATTCATACATTAAACATAAGTAGTCCCATAGTTCAGATGTCCCATGACATCTTGACATCCCATGTCAAGATCACATGTCTTGACATCCAATATGACATATGACATTACAACATCACATGACACCCCATATGACAATTATGATTGGCTCAGTCTAGATGGGGGAGGTCCGTGGTTTAGACTTGGAGTCCCCGGATTGGTGCAGGGGCTCAGTCCTGAGCCCCTTAGCAACGCGGAAACCCGCCTCTTCTTTCTTGGTATTTTTCCACATGGCTCCTCACATTCACTTCCCAGGCAATATAAGGCAGTTGGGCCCCGGTCACAAGCGTTATCGGCCTAGCTCTCATTTCCAATTATTCTGCATTCCGACGGTTTTAAACTTGCTACATTTATCCACTTGCTACATTCACCTGCGTAGGCACAGCTGCGATCTGTTATCACTCTTTTGTCTAGACTATTCTCTGCTCCATTGCCTAGCTGCGGTCCCACCTGCGTGACCCCTCTTTAAAGCATTACACACACAGATACAGTTGTTGCTCACCGGGAGGGCCCTGCTCCTGGTAGCTTTTGCATTCACACATGTATGTACATCTATACAGATCCCACACCCTGCGTGGCAACGGGTCTTAAAAATGTCTTGCATCCTTGGATTGTTGGGTTTTGATGGACAGAATAGTGGAGCTTCATGTCAAGGAAGTGGTCCAACATTACATCTACACTGGCCCCCATGTTTCATGTTGGACTGAGCTCATTCTGGCACTCAGCATGTCGCATAAACACAGAAAACAAATACCAAAGGTTTTTGACAAGTTTAGCAATGTTTGTTTTTCTCCAATAATCCTCAATCCATACACAATTGAACTGGAGACGAATAGAATTTGACATAGTCGTAAAAATCAAAGATGGATGTTGTTTTATTTACTAGGGTGGGATGAAACCATTTTTTACCATTTGTAATCTAACACAGCGAAGAAAAATTGTGTGTTGCCAAATTGTCGGCAGTCAATTGCCAGTGTGAACCGGCCTATACTGTTCGTGTCTTGACCTCTGCCGAACCCCTGAGAATGACTCACCGAACCCCTGGGGTTCGATCGAACCCAGGTTAAGAACCGCTGGTTTAAAGGATCTTTTCTAGTCAATCATAATTGTTTGATCAAATCCACTCTAGGTGTTAAGGATGAAAGCGAACCCTTTGGGCGGACGTGTCACGAACAAAAGCATCCGTCATGTCAGACATTTGCCTCCTTGATGTTCTCCTCCCAGTGGTCTTCCTCCAGTCAAAGCGGGTGGGAGCCGGTGGGAGCGGGGGAACTAAATAAATCAGTGGCTTACATGTCATGAGTGATGCCAGGATGCAATTTTTAGTGTGAATGTGTGTGATTTTGAGGAAAGTAGGCCAAGAGCGCGAGGATTCTGCGAAGAGAGACTGACAGAAAGATGGAGAGACAGGCAAGACATAAAGACAGAAAGACTACGTGCAGACAAGAGAGTTTCCATCATTTTTGTGACGTGTTGTTTGTTTCAAACATGAAGGCAAAGTCTTTGTTTTCTCCCTCTGGTTCCCTTCAATAATAAGATGATTTATATTTACAACACATTTCCATTACTTATGTATTACTCCTCATAAATGCAGACAATTATTTTCCAAAAATATCAACGTTGAAAAGTTGAGATTAAAGAGAAGACATTTATGCTTTCATCGTCTATCAGCCGCTCCTTCTCCCTGGTGTGTTTCTGTCATCCAGTCACTGAGTTTCTACATCTCTTATGTCTAAACTGACACTCACTCACACACACACACACACACACACACACACATTTGCACCGACAGAGAAAGTGTGAAAGTTTTTTTTTCTTGAAGTTAGATGTCACTTCTTTGTCAAAAGCAAGAAGACACTTAGAAATGAGTCACAAAAGAATACAAACAAAGTGCTTTTCAGTATGAAAGACGTGCTTAGATGGTGGTGAGTGCAGACACACACACACATACACACACACACACACACACACACACACACACACACACACACTGAGAGAGAGATAGAGTCAGGCAGAGTTTCATGTAAAAACACAGCTGGCTTTCCTTTCCAATTCACCAAATTACAGGCTGATTCGGTCATAAGAGGAGGAGGAGAGGGATGAGATTGTGTGTGTGTGTGCGTGCGTGCGTGCGTGCGTGCGTGCGTGCGTGTGTGTGTGTGTGTGTGTGTGTGTGTGTGTGTGTGTGTGTCGAGAGAGAGAGAGAGGGAGAGGGATAGACGGGGTGTCCCTCTCATCTCATTTACTGGCTTAGACAAGATTTTGCCGTCAGATATGCCCGCACACACACACACGCCTGTGAAATATTCACTAGCCTTATGTGCTGAAATCTCCCAGGATTATCCCCAATAACCTGTTTAACTTAATCCTCATCTCACACACATGAATAATAAATCTCCCTCCCACTCTCTGTCACTGCTCTCTCTCTCTATTTCTCCAAGAAGTGTTGAGATGTAAGGGCTCTCTCACCTTGCTCTCCCTCTCCCTCTCCCCCTCCCTTTCCCTCCATCTCTCTCTCTGTCAGTCTGTGTGTGTGTGTGTGTGAAAGAAACACACTCACACACACACACACACACACACACACACACACACACACACACACAATCGCACGCGCACACACATTCACTCCATCACCTTCACTAAACATGTGCTGGCTGCTTTTCTCTCCATCTCAGAGTCTCTTTTGAGCCGTTTTGACACATGCTCTCTCTCTCTCTCTCTCTCTCTCTCTCTCTCTCTCTCTCTCTCTCTCTCTCTCTCTCTCTCCATCACTCCCTCCCCGCCCTCTCTCTCTCTCTACCTCTGGACCTCTCCCTCTTTCTCTCTCTCTTTTTTGTTTCCCCCCCTGCAGGACAGGAAAAAGGAGCAGTAGCAGGGAGCACCAGCGAAGAAGACCACAATAACAGGAAGTGAGTTGAGGAAGTGGGCAGTGACCGGTGCGGTGACAGGGAAGAGAGAGAGAGAGGGAGGGGAGAGAGGGAGGGAGGGAGAGAGAGAGAGAGAATCAGACAGCTGGAGTTGTACACTTGTGGCTACTGGATGAGAAAACCACATTAGAGACGGCGGGAGGAGGAAGAAGAGGAAGAAGCTGACAGAGAGATCAGAAAGAGGGAGACAGAGAGACTCGACCCCAGCTGGACTCTCACCTGAGAGCCTCACAGCCTCACACACCTGAGGGGCTTCTGTTTTCTATTTTCTTTCCCTGTGGAGACAGAACTCATCACCTGCTGGGTGGTTGTTATTCCTCAGGTTGTTTCTCCTCCGTGACTCGCTCTACATCAACCTCAGGACGCAACCCCACACACACGCACACTCACACGCTCACACACACACATCACAGACTTTCATATCTGCGCCGCAATTCCAGACGAGGATTTGTACCGAGATTGGAGCGCACCTGCTGCTTTCTCTCCACGTCACAAACCAGCGGATCGATTACACTGATCGACTTGAAGGATCCGGGTTTGGTTTTTTCCCCCAACCAATCATCAGCAAAACTCCAGCTGAGATCTGGAACCTCCTGGTTGGACTTTTTGCATGGTAAGTTCTCTTTTCTATCATAAAAGCGTATTAGGAAACACGGCAGCGGGTTTGATATGATGAAGAAAAAAGAGAGTGTATTTAAAGAATAAAGCAGCTTTCTAGGTAAAATGATTCTTAATGGGATTAAATTGAATTGAACACGACAGCGGTTCTGTTGGTTCGGGCAGAGAAATGTAACCTGGATGCGTTTGAATCCCTCCAGGCTGTTCTACAGGAGGGATTTGCGGTGAATAGCAGTCAAAGTGCTGAGAATGAGACACAGAAATACCTCAGAATGACGGTGATAAGCCCTTTAAGGACAGACTGTCACCACACACACACACACACACACACACACACACACACACACACACACACGCACGCACACGCACACACGCCCGTCACAGCTCGGTGTGGATTTGAACGCTGTAATGGAGCGCTTGTCTGTCAACCCCGAGGACACGCTGTGACAATTAACGTCACACAAGAGGGGATTCGATCCACACCGGCAAAAGATTACAAAAAAAAAAATCAAAGCCCAAGTATTCAATCTGAAGAGACCAGAAAGGAAAGGAAACAATGAGATCAATGCTGCTGCTCTGATCTGATCACTTTTCCATTGTGTGTGTTAATTTATGTGGCGCTGCTCTGAATGTCACGACGTGTTGAGTTGCTCCTGTTATTTGGCTTCACCGCCTCCGTGTGTGTGTGTGCGTGTGTGTGTGTGTGTGTGGGTGTGTGTGTGTGCAGACCGCAGACATGATTTGATTTTGGTTGTTGCGGTGAAGCAAAGCAACTAAACCCAGCGGAGTCATTCCTGGAGAGGGAAACTATCAGGGAAAATCCTTTGGGTGCCATCTGGGAGACTTTAACACACACACACACACACACACAGAGAGAGAGACACACGAGTGCGCGATTAGAGGCATTCATTCATTCATTCAGATCCAGTGTATGTCAGACAGGTTGACACACTCATTACCACTCACAGCCCCAGTTTGTGTTTTATTTTCAGAGCCTGACCTGTATTCTGCAGTTTCCTCGCTGGTTCTTGAGTGGAAAATGTTGTAGAAACTGAAATCAGTCATTTATAGATCAGGGGATTTATTGGTTTATAGGTTGGAGCAGTTCTTGTTTATAGGTGACATCGAGATCAAGTGCAGTGTAAATCCACAGGCTGGATGTAGGAGTCATTTTTGTGAAACATGTTCAATCGACCGCTTCACCACAGCTAAAATACGTTTTAAAGAAATAGGACGTCTAGAACGCCGGGCCGTATTGATATGTCCTCTGTTTCAGGAGGGGAGTTGAGATAAGAGCTGACAGCTGAGCCAAAATGAATGTGAATCATATTCCCGGCTGTAGATTATACTGTCGGCCATAAGCGTCACACTTACAGCTGGTCCACATCATTCACAGCCGTCTGGATTCATTGTAATAAAATCTAAATGACTCTCTAAATTACTCTCCTCTGTGGAGCAAAGCACACACTTGATCACCAATCAGAGCATGAATGGACCTAAACAGTGACATGACACACTGTCAGTTAGTGTGTGTGTGTGTGTGTGTGTGTGTGTGTGTGTGTGTATGTGTGTTTGTGTGTGCGTGCGTGCGAGAGAGAGAGAGAGAGAGCTAGAGATGTTTTAATCTTGACAATACCCCTATGAACCAGTCTGAACAAACTAGACTAACCATTGAGAAAATTCCTTGAACATTAGAGTTTGAGGAATCTCTAAGGTCAAAGGGGTTCATCCTCAGGGGAGATTGAATACTCATTTGCATGTTACTCTGCAGCACCTTTTGAAGAAGAACAAGATTTAAGAAAGGGTTCATCCTCTGTGGAGTATATGATCTTTTCATGGCAGCAGATTTTGATGTCACGCTGAGGAACAGAACATTTTTATCTTCATGGAGGAGACACAGGGTTCATTGTGATTTATTTTATATTATATATCCACAGCCACTTACATAGAAAGCTGGATATCTGTTTGTTATATCTGTTGTGTGGATGCAGGGTTGTGTGACTGCGGGGGTTGGGATGGGTTTCGAAGTTGGGATATTGTTTCTCTCTTCTCCCCTTCTCTGTACCACAGCCTATGATACGATTTGTACTAGCCTACATTGCTGTATGACATCATTCTGTAAACACTGTATCATATGAGCCTCCATGAGCCTGATACCATTAAACCGGAATGAAACAATGGAGGTATTTGGTTATTCAAACTCAGGACCAGGCACGGCAATTGGCCAGACTAAAACCATTAGACATGAACTGCTTCGATCAGCCGGTTGGTGTTGGGTTAACACAGATTTTAGGTGTAGGAGCTTGAATGAAATGAAAGCGCAATTTCATGATGGGGACTTTATCGATAGCTGTTGTAGTTATTGGATTACATTATTGTTGTCACTGTGATGACAACATAATGTATGTAAGTAAGCTGTAGAGCCTGAAACTGTAGCAGGTGACACCTCTTGCCAAAGAGGACAGTCACGTGCCACTGCAGAGGATATTAGAGTGAATTTATAGCAGGGTTTACTCCCCACCACACATCAAAGGGTGCTAAATTTGCTTTAAAGAAGAGAGGAGGAGAGAAAAGGAATTGGACGGTCGAAGGGGAGGACAAGGTGAGAAAAGGAAGAAGTGGACTGAGTGGCGGGAGACAGAAATAGACGGTGTGAAAAGGACAACATTTTCACCTGGAGAGCTTCAAAGAGACGGAACGGGAGTGTTTCACAAAGTAAAGAGAAGGAAGAACTGAGAGGGAGTGAGAGAAAGAAAGACAGAGAGCAGACAGGGGAGAGATAGAGACAAAATGGGAGTTTCAAACGGTAGAAGTTAGAGAAACAGAAAGAGTGTGAGACAGTGACAGTGAGAGACGCTGTGAGACAGAAAAGAGAACAAAAGCATAGAAACCAAAAATAGTGAAAAGACGGTGAGAAGAGAGAGAGAGAGAGAGAGAGAGAGAGAGAGAGAGAGAGGGAGTCTGAATCACAGGAAGGGTGTGTTTGCTCACTAATGATGACCCCTTCATTAGCAGACGTGACGGTATTTCCCAGAAGGCATTGTGTTTACACTTCCTGAAGCTGATAAAAGCCAAGGAGGAAGACGCTGCCCCCCGAAGGAGGAAACTATTTTGAAAATTGCCCTTTTAGGGGCAGACGGACTGATTTGTCAGCACTGATGTAGTTTGAATCCATTGGAATAGCGCATGAGCAAGTGTGAACGTGTGACGGGCGAGAACCTGGAGTGCGTTTGCCACTGTATTAAGGTAAGGAAGGGCGTTTTGTGAGTCAGTCGCACATTGACAAGGTGTGAAACCTGTTAATGTCAGACTGGAGGTGGTATGAAAAAGTTCAACAAAGCTTCAACATAATTACTGACTTTTTGCTGTGCTGAAGTGCCTATGAAAGACGTGGTTTTACATACAGTTACCAATGGTTACCGAGACAGGAATAAGATATTTTTAATCATCATTTAAAATCACTGTATATGTTCCACAGTCAGCAGCTCTTGATGTGTTAGAGGCGCGCTCACTGATATGTAGATGAGCAGCTCAGAGTTTAGAGATTCTTTGTCATTTGTGTGTTTGTTTTTGGCTTTTGTGTAGACAGGATAACACAACATTAAGCTGAATTGTGTTTCCTGTCTTTTGCTAAACGTTTGCTTTTTTTTTTTTTCATTGTACATGACATTGCGGAGACAGTTGTAGGATATTTTGGAGATCATTTTTTATATAGAAAGAGGGGAAAGAGGAGAGAGAGATAGAGGGAAATAAGGAAGGATGTATTATCACTACTATTGTTGTTAAACTTTCTACGTAGACCCTGAGGTAGAGTACAAGTAGGTTGGAATTGCAATGATGTCATAGGGTACATACAGTTCTTACAGAATGATGACATACAGCAATGTGGGCTAGTACAAATCGCATCATAGGTTTTGATAAGAGAGAAAGAGAGAAGAGAGAAACAGAAAAACAAAACAAAGAGAGGACATCGCACCCAGAAACCGTTTGCTTATCATACTCACTTCAGGTAATACAGTATAATCTATTATAACTGCAAAGGCTATTTGATGTCTGTACTTCTATTCATCATAGCAGAGGTCTAGGAGTGTGTTTTTTGGAAATGTCCGTTTGGAACAGACAACATAAGGTTCTGTTGTTTTGTTAGCCTCTGTGTGAGGAAGGATACACAGGTTGACTCAGTTAACCTTCAGGCAGGATGACCAGGAGGAGACAGGATACGTGAGGTCTTTAAGTCTTTCTGTGTGAAGCGACCACACTCACCTACTGTTGTTTCTGTAGAACAAATGACCGAGGTGACAGCAAACTAGTAAATAATAGTTCATTGGTGTTTCATTTAGTTGTGATTGAATGCTCTTGTTGGTAAGGAGCAGCAGCAGATTCTGTATCTGGACCTGCAGTACTCTTCTACAGTACACAGAGGATAAATACAATGTGTGTTAATTCATTTTACTGCTGAAAGGGAATAACGCAAACCCTGAAAAAAACTAGTTGGTGAAACAAGACAAAGGGAAATGAAATAAAGGGCAAATCTTCTTTTGAGCTGATTTGTGAAGAGGTCACAGGAGGTCAGCAGAATATGAGATTGGTCTTTTCCTATTCTTTTCCTCTGATGGCTAATGGTTAGAAGACAATAAGATTCACTAATCTGTCCACCATGGTGTTTTCCACAGAGCACATTCATGGCACTTCTGCTTTATTACATAGAGCCCAGTGGGGAGGGGCAGAGATGTGTGTGTATCACACTTCGATTTTAGTCCAAAGGGTTTGAAGGCAGGAACAAATGATGCAAGCAATTGAAACGTCTTTAGTCAAAAAGTGTAAATCTGACCAGTCTGGTTTCAAAGGTAATTCCTTCATTACTACTTCATTCAAGCATCCTCCTTTAATTCAGTTTAATATCATCTAATGAATATTGTCTGCCTTTTGCACATCAGTCAGTCATGCTATTATAATTCTATTTTAGGGAGGAGATACAAATAAAAATCCTCTAAATTGTTTGTTAATCTTTATATACAAGCATTCTTACTTTCAACAAGTTTGAGATTGTCTGGGATTTTACAATAATCAGCATCAAACGATTGAGGCATGCAAGCAGCGTTTGATGCTGATTCTTTTTTTTCTTTTATTTTTGCAATGTTTTTATTGAAGCAAACATTGACATATTGGATGGATATTTTGAAAATCATTTTTTTATATAGAAAGAGGGGAAAGAGAGATAGAGAGAGAAAGAAGGAAGGTTGTATTATCACTACTATTGTTGTTGTTGAACTTTATATAAGTAGAGTACAAGTAGATTGGAATTGCAATGATGTCATAGGGTACATAGTTTTTCCAGGATGATGTCATACAGGATGATGTTACAGGATGATGTCATACAGCAATGTGGGCTAGTACAAATCGCATCATAGGTTGTGATAGAGAGAAAGAGAGAAACAGAAAAACAAAACTGATTCTATGGTGCTGGTATATTACAGCGCTTACAGTATTATGTGTACAGTTCTGAATTAAATCTCAACACTGCCAATCGGTGAATATGCCTGTGCTTTTGATATAAAGTACAAGTGTGTTTGTGTGTTCTTTGGAGGAAAAGGTCAATGATTGTGGCCTCAATATTTAAAATTTTGCCTTTGATTTCAGGTCGGTGTGATGTTTTTAAATGACAAACACATTGTGTCTCAAAGGTTAGAATCTGACCAGAGGGGCCTGATATGATATTTGTAGAATTTAGTATTTTGACCTTTAGGGCCAAACAATGTGACAGATAAAAAAAACGCCGGCTGTGTGTGTCACAGGCAAGACAAATGTCACATAGAATCAACACAACTTCAGTCAGGACCTAAAATGGGTCACAGACTTTTGATTGAGATCCCACACAGGCAAAGCAGAGACACGCCGTCAGCCTGACTCCCATGCTGAGAGGCTAAATGTTTGATTTGGGTCCCAGGCTGAGACGGTTTAAAGACCGCTGGTCCTAAACGATAGCGAGACCTCAAGCTCTGCAATGAGCTGTGAGGGGATAGCGAGTTCTTGGCCTTCACTCTCTGTCTCTCACCCTGGCACACATAAGGAGTCTGTCTACAGCTGATAAGTGGTTTTAATGTGATCTTTTCCCTCTTTTCTCCTTCCTCTTTCCCCTTCCCTGCTTCCTTGTTTCCCTTTTCATGTCTTGCTACTTTCTTCTCTTCCTCTTCCATTATTAATTGTTTTTTATTTTCCTCCTTCTGCTTCTCTTCTCTCATCTCCTTTCCTTTCCTAGATGATGGCTTGTCTTCAGCTGTGGACTGTGGCATTCGTGACCTTGGCCGTCTCGCTCACCGTTGCTGGAGAATCCGTCCCTCCTGCAGCGGCAGCGGAGCATCTAGGACCTGCTCAGATTGTGAGGAAGGAGTCCCACCCTGTGCTGTCCAGGCAGAAGAGAGACTGGCTCTGGAACATTTACTCTGTGGAGGAAGAGAGACCTACACCTGTCCCCTTTAAGTTTGGAGAGGTGGGTTAATACACTTGATGGAGCATCAGGTTTTTTTTTTGCTTTCCCCCTTTTCTTTTCTTAAACCAGAAGCAAAAGACCACAGGCTGGCAAAATGTCCACTTTTTCATACGTTCAATTTGGATTCCCACACTAAGCTTGTTTTTTCCTCTTACAGCTGAGGTCGAGTCAGGAATCACAGGTGAAAAGGTTCGCCTTAGAAGGAGAGGGAGCCAACTCCATCTTTACCGTGAATGCGGCAGGACACCTGTTTGTCACCAAGCCTCTGGACAGGGAGGAGAAGAGCGTGTACCACCTGACTGCCAGGATATACGATGGGAACAACAGGCTGATTGAGGATTCTGGAGAATTTGTCATTTTGGTGTTGGACATCAACGACAACATCCCCATTTTCCCCCAAATATACAATGGATCCATTATGGAGAGATCCAAGATAGGTAAGCAGGCAGATTGTCAAAGCAACCATTACAAGTGCATGGAGATCATCCATTTTCTAGACACAAATCTACACGCTTTGTAATTCACTAATACTGATGCCATTCTCTGGTCAATTACTTTCTCAATAATGGCCGATGAACTTGATAATTGAGAGTTTGCAACAGTTCCACATAGCCGAGCTATCAATACCACACGATTTGCCAGCATTCTTAGCTAGCTACAAGCTATTGAAGTAACAAGGTCGATGTCAACATCCTGAAAGACGTCCCAGTCACTATGTCGTCCCAATTGATGGAAACATGCAGTTTGACTTGTAAATCCAACTAAAAGCCGCAGTTACAAAGCTAGCTAGTAGGTTTGACTGTGCTGTCATTGTGTATGTAGCAGAGCAGTTGCTAGGCTAGCACAGGGTAACGGTAATGCATTGTATTGTGGAATAAATCCCAAATCTTTATCATTTTTCTTTTTCCTTGCATAAATCGTCTTCGCCCACTGTAGGAACTCAAGTGGTGCAGGTGACAGCCATCGATGCTGACGATACCAACACAGCCAATGGAGCGCTCAAGTACACTTTGACGCAAGCTGGAGATCGTTCTGCCTTTGAAATCAACAGCATGACAGGTATGAGTTGAAACACATCATCTCATCTCTCATTTTACCACGTTTTCCTAGCACCAAGTGTAATCCCTCCCTCTCTCCCCCCTCCAGGTATGATCACCTCCAGGTTGGATTCTCTGGACCGGGAGACCAGGAGTCAGTATGTGGTGGTGGTTCAGGCTCAGGACATGAGAGGGATGGTCACTGGAAACACAGCCACCACCTCCGTCACCATCACCATCGGCGACATCAACGACAACATTGCTTCTTTTACACGAAGTGAGAATCAGAGAAAAAAATATATAGTAATTATAATGTTAATGATGTAATGATGATGTTAGATGTTAAATTAATGACCTGTCTCTTTTCTGGACAGTTACATTCTGCTTTTTATCACCCGCAGCAGTGAATTGTCACACTCTATACAGCGGATGGAAAGGTGTTAAAACACTGCATAATCAAAGCTGTCACCAACAGAGTAAAAAAAAAAAAGGATTTTTACTTTAATAAATATTTAATTGAGCGTGATAAAAATGCAGTAATACATAAAATATTTATCCAACAGTCTCTTAATTACTAATGAGTGACTAATGAATGAGTAATGAGGATAAAGGAGGTCTTGCTGCAACATCAGTCAACAGTATCAACTGTGACCTGATTAATACAATACTTAATTCTGCAATATGAGTACTGCAGTTCTATCAATAACAGTGGTATTCTTGATGTGCCTTTCCCGTCTACAGGGGTGTACGAGCTGCAGGTTCCAGAGAACCACAAGCTCAATGAAAAGGTTGGGATCCTGGAGTTGTTGGACAGAGATGAGCTTCAGAACAAAGAGCCCATTTTCACCATCCCGCAGCCTTTTAACAGCCTGTTTGACATTGAACACAGCCCCAGGAAGGACGGAAACCTCATGCTCAAACAGGTACGGGGGGTTTGATTTACGAATCCGACATAATTCATGGTTTTAAAGTGAAGTTCATTTTATTAAAGTGTTGATTAATTCATTCAATGAGTTTTTTGCAGAACTCTACAATATATGATGGTAAATCTAACATGAAATTAACTTTTTTTAGTCAATCTTACACTTCAATGGTCAATGCCCTTAAATCAATGTGAACTGCCAAGCAAAGGGTGTAAAATAAAGTAGGAGTTGAAGTTGAAAAACATTGAACGTTGGTGACAGTTTCGTGTCCAAGCTGAACACAAATGCAGAGCATTCCTGTCGTTCAGGAAGAAGCGGGAACGCCTGTTGAAAGAGTGATAGGAGTTTGGTGTTAGTGAATATAGTTATAAGTAGTTACTTTTAGGGGTTGGTGAATAAAGTTATATGTAGTTAGTGTATATATACAGAAAAAACTAAAAAATTATAACCGATAAAAAAATATTGTACAGTTCATAAATTTTTATTTTTAATTATAACCGATAAAAAACACATTGTTCTAAACAGTTTAAATTTAAAAAAATATATATAACCGATAAAAAATATATTGTTCTAAACGGTCCATTAAAAAAAAAGAAAAAATAATTTATTAGGCACAGGTGTTGATTAGCAGCCAGGTGAACTTCATCTGCAATCAAGGAGAGTGACACAAACACACACACACACACACACACTATGGAGATTAACAGGAGACTCTAGATTTAAATTAATGACCCTGCACAGGACGTGTGTTTTGAGAATGGACACATGAGACAGATGTGAAAAGATTTGCTAGACGGCAATAATTCTAACCCCCAAAATCATGTCCCCCTTCTGGTTGAGGGACGTTTACACTGGCAGGAATTTGGGCAGTTTGATTTACTAGGTTGCACTTTTCACAGGACATATTCAGGACATTAAAGAGCTGAAAACATAAATGAGTTTTTGGAAGAACCTCTAAACTGCCTGGAGACGGATTTACATCCCTCTCCTCTCTCTCCGTTCCTCTACCCAGTCGTCCCTCTCATGTTTGTCACTGTTTGTGTTTACACGGTTTGTGTTTAAGGAGTAAAACGGCTGTCGCTTCGGTTAAGGTTTTATTGGTGTTAAGCTGTTTCTGCGCGCCTTTGATACCCTGCGAGTGCTATGGCGAATAATCTACTTAACAGAATATTCCCGTCTCTACCTGCGGTGTCCCATTGAAAGATAAAGAAAAACATTTAACAGAGCAGTGGGTTGCTTCCAAAACCAAATGATAATCCCAGTGGAAATATCATAGTAAACACTGTTTGCTGTTTGCTGCTGTGTTTCTGTTGCGACGCAAGTGAATCCAATGGCAGTGTGAATGACTGAAAGGAGTGAGGTAATATTGTGCCACAGAAATGGGTTTAATGTTGAGGAGAAGAATGTTTTATGTGGTTTGGAAGGCGAGTTGTGTCCCAGAGCATATTAAGACTTGCTTTTTAGCGAAAAGACTTAATCTTCATGATAAGAGAGACAAATACATGAGCGACTGTATGTGTGTGTGTGTGTGTGTGTGTGTGTGTGCAGCATGAGAGAGAAATTCAGTATTTCAGTGTGTACTTGAGAGGCATTTTAATGACAAGTTTAAATATAACCCAGCTGCATCAGATCTAGACAGTGTGAATATGAGGTGCATGTTAATGAGGAATGGAAAGGAGTCTTAGCAGCTTAATCAGGCTAAAACCTCTGCAAACACAATCTGAAGGTCTGCTCAGAATATGATTCTTACTGTGATTTCAACAATGATTTTTGCGAAACTCTAGAATTCCCAAGAGGTCAGCGGCATCAAAGCTGTGTTAAAGAATCAGTCTAGTGGAAGTGCTGTCACCAGTCATTGAGTCGATGTGTTGACTGTGTTCGTATATATTTAAGTGTGTTTGATGATGATGCGTTTATGATCTGTGTGCATAGTAAATGACGATCTCTGTCTCTGTCTGCCAGCTCAGTGCCCATCAACCTCATGAGCGTTTGAACACACATTATACACTACATACATCTTACATACATTTTAGACAAAAAGGTTCATCACGTCTAGCTTTTTGCCAAAATATGACTTTGTGCTTAGCAGGGACAGATTGAATCCATCAATTTTAGGTCAAGATCTCACAGAAACAAAAGGTTCAGGACATGAAATGATGACTTTTTGACTTCATGTGAACAAACTTACCATCTCGCCCCCTGTGGTCTCCAGGCCCTGGACTACGAGACGAAAAGCAGCTACAGCTTCAATCTGCATGTGCGGGAGGACAACCTGCAATCTCCTGCCGACAACAAGGACAGCGCCATCACCAAAGCCCAGGTACTCAGACGGACGGACAGGCCGCGCCATCTTAGAGTCCCTCTTTTAAGGCACCTCAATCACGTGACTAATGCTGTGATTTCATCTGCACAGGTAAACATCAGAGTCCTGGACATAGATGAGCCGCCGCTCTTCTCCAAACCTGTCTACAGCTTCAATGTGCTGGAGGAGATGATAATGAGCAACATAGGCGTGGTTACGGCCAAAGATCCCGACAAAGAAAACAAGAGCATCAGGTAGGACGCTGTGGCGTAAACACACACCCTCACACAGTTACCAACCTTGCATAGTTGGTGATGCAATGACGCATCTCCGTCTTTAGGTATTCCATCCAAAACAAGGACTGTCCCATCGGCATCAACCCCATCACAGGTCAGCTGTCCACCCTGAGGAAGCTGGACAGGGAGCTGGAAGCCACACACAGGTTTCAAGTCAAGGCACAGGAGCAACCAAGTGGTACGTCACACACACACTGCAGTGTCCATATTTAGTTTGTAAGCTGAACATGTTGCTATGCCGCCTGGTTTGCTCAGATGGAATCAAATGCAAAGCAGGACAATCAGATTAGTGTGCTTTGGTTCACCTGTCACAGCTCTGTAACCAAGCTCGGGGTATTTATAGAGCAGCGGTGAAACATCATGACAAACTGTTCAAACAGAGCTTAATTGAACATAATCACACACATATTGTACGCACATGCAGCAAAGATAGCTCCTCAGTCTCTGCACAAGAAAATGCAAGCGGAAAATAATCTTCTGTAATTGCTTTGTCGTTTGGTTGCCAAAGCTAAAGCCTGTCTACAGGTAGTTTGTCCAACATCTTGTCTATCGGGGAACTATGGCTGGGTGAAATTAAGAAGTGACAATTGGCAGGCGTCATGTATGCAATGTCTGCAGCGTGTAAACTCTGCCCTCTGTAAGCAGCATCCATCGTGACACACAGGCACCTTTTCTCCATGAGTTCCAACTGAGAAATTCCTATTCCCATGACAAACTGTCTCCTACCTAAATAATTTAATGATTGTTCTTCTACCCTGTAGGCGTCTTGCCTGACAGCTCGTATCACAGCTTATTAAGCTTTTGTCTTTCATTCTTTACAGGATTGGAGTCATTTGTCAATGTCGACATTTTAGTCGGGGACATCAACGACAACGAGCCAGAACTGGACGCAGATGAGATCTACGTCTGCGAGAATGACATGGCCGGCACGGTAAGACAGACAGACGTGATGAAGAGTATAATCACACATCACACAGCATCTCTATATGCACTGGTGGTGTCAAGACGCTTTATGCTACAGGTATAAAATAATTCTTAAACCAGTTAAGCTCACTCGAGGTTATCCAAAATCTTCTGCCTGAGGGTAGAAGCTTCTGAGACTCTGTGGACAGTACTGTTTATAAACCGGTGGACTATAGAGTGAAATGGGAAGCAAAGGTGTTGGGGACGAATCAACTAAAATGACCCACATCCAGAGAAGAAGAGGGAAGTTTTCAGTGAAAGCTTCTCACCAGCTGTTCACTCTAATTACTCTTCCTATAACATGAACCAACATAACGTGTCCACATTTCGTGTCAAATGTGCTCTCTCCTCAGGTGATTGGGACGGTGCGAGCCACAGATAAAGACATCCAGCGGACTGACTTCAGCTTCTACCTGGACAAGCCGAGTGCTAACTTCTCCCTTGTCGACAACAGGAGTGAGTGTGCACAGCCCCCCCACCCTCTCTCTATCTGTTAAGTGGTGCTTGGAGGAGGCGCCGATATTCTGCACCTGTTGCTATGCAACAGCTGAAACTCCATTTGAAGCGCAGGGCTTTGTTGCTGAGAGTTTAAATTATTTTAACTTCTCCAAACATGCTTTGGTTCCCTCAGCCAGTCAGGGGGATTTAGAATGCCTGTCTGGGATGGTAAGTGCTGTCTAGAATACACAAAACAAAATAATGAAAATAATGAAAGGTGCCAGCGTAGTGAAAAGGGAAAACGGCTTGGCATATTTGCAGTCTTTCTCTGTTTTCTTTACATATCTCACCACACACGCTCACCCACAGGGCTTTTAACATGGAGGTCATGTACGCAAACAGTGCAGAGGATACGTGCGTGAGTGGGATAAGTCAATACTGATAATCTACCCTCATTATGTCTCAGCAATATCCAATCTTTTGTTAGGGAATTTTCAGTGAAACAGCACAACATTTTGTAACACACGAGTGAGTCTGAACAATAACAGCATAAGGGTGAGTGTGAAGGAACCAAAAAACAAATCACAGAATAAAAAGTTTCTCGATTTGATTGTATTTTTGGAATAATTTTTTGGGTTTCAGTTAAAATTTTATCGGGACTATAGATTGTTGCAGACACGTCTATTTTCCATTTTCGGACTAACTAAGACAGACTCCAAATGAATGGCACGTTTCATGAAAAGTGTTTAAAATGGCCCCGGAGTGGAGCAGAAAGGGAGGAAATGTTGTGGTGGAAAAGGTCAGCGAGTTAAGAGGGCGGCGTGGCGTGTCGGAAGGGGACGGCTGTTGATTTATGCGAGACTGATTCTGGATTTGAATCGCGAGCAGTTTTTTGCTCTGGCGTAGATCTGCAGTGATATAAAAGTTGAAGGCAACACCTCAGAGTACGAAAGATTCTGTGATCTGATAATGTGAGACACAATTCATTTTCTCCAGAGAGGAATTCTCTTTGATCCAGAGGTAGTTGGGATATCTGGGAGAAGGTTGGCGCCGCCTTACATCACTATTTGATTTATTCAGTTTGAGACAAAAAGATGGTACAAGTTTAACAGTTTTCATCGTTTTTGATTAGAGCAGACACCAGCATGGCTTGAAAGCCTGAGGAAAACTGTTTTATTCAAATATTAAAAGTCTGCAAAGATGAAAGCTATAGGTGGTCAGATGAAAAATTTAGATTTTTACTATTTAATTTGAGCGAAACATAGAACGTTGTGAAAGAAAGATAAACAGTGAGAGAACGCAGGAACTCGCCTCACTGATTTCCTCTCCGTTCGTGCCTGGAGGGGTTAAACATGTTGAGCCAATTTGAAGTAGAGGAGCAAAAGGAAGAGCGGACGAGGCTGGGAGGGTGGGAGATGAAAGGAGATGAAGAGATGAAGATTAAGGGGAAGTGTCGATGTTAGAGTAAGAGAAAGAAAGGGAGAAAATTAGAAAGGTTAAGAAAATATAATGAAAGAGAGGAGATATGGTTGATAAGTGCCGGTTGTTAGTGTGAACCACTGTCACACACACTCAAATATTAATACTCTACATGGCTTTTAAAACGAACAATTATTTAGTAGTTAGGCCAGTGAGGTCGTCATGTAAACCTGCAATCGTAATTGAAATACATTCGATGTCAAAAAAACCCCCCAGATTGAGCTGAGTTGTGTTCCTTTGTGGGAGCATTCCAGCTGAGGTGCACACCGTGTTTAGGTGTGTGTTAGTGTATGTGAGGGTCTTTCCTGCCATTGTGTTGGGTTGAATTCCTTCGGCAGGGGGACATTGTGGAGAAAGGTTGTCCCCAGCATCTCAGCAGGAAACCTCTGTCCACTGCAGATTTGACAAACGGCTAGTTTGTCGGTCAGAGGAACGAGGAGGAAACAATGCTCCAGTCTGCTCAGTTTCTATTGTCTTCAGTCATTCAAAAAAAGAACATTTTCTTTAAAGAAACGTACACCTGCAGTGTAGGAGACTTAGTTTGTGCCAATCCACTCACCAATTGTCAATCTACCTCGATGTACCGTTTCTGTTTTTGCTTTCACATCATTTATCCAATTTCTCAGCTCTAAAGCTCTTCACTTTAAATCAGCTTCAGTTAGGAGGAGAAGATGGAGCAGGAGGTCCTTACAAGGTTAGAAATAATTCTGTGTGTGTGTGTGTGCTTCCAGACAACACAGCAGACATCAAGGTCATCCAGGGCAAGTTCAGCTTGGATGACCCCTGGGATTACAGCCTGGATGTGGGCATCAACGACCCGCCCAAGAAGAGCGTCACACGCTTGCCGATAAAGGTCTGAGATTTGATAGATCAAACATGAGCACTGTTCACCAACAATCAACCTACGACAAAGGAAAATAACCAATTCACAATTTTTCCCTTTCATTGATTGATGGATCGCGTGCAGGTGTGTCGCTGTGATGCCAGGCGGGTTCACACTCAGTGCAAAGCAGCGGCTCAGAGGATGGGAGTCAGCGTTCACGCCCTGATCGCCATTCTGCTCTGCATACTCACCATACTCGGTAAGTTTGACAAATTCAGTTGGTTTACACGGGTACATAAAGCTCTGAACAAAACTTGATGTCAAAAGGCAAAATTAGGTCTGAGATACAGGAACCAAGAACCGCGTTACCTGAAGAGCCAGGAACAAACATTACCTAGAAAGCCACGACACACTGTTGGCATTTCTATCTTTCTAAGCTGTAAAACTCCATTTATTTCTAAAAAGTTCCTGATTGTGTTAAATCTTTTGCGTCTGTCAACAATAAAAAGTGTGAAAGGCTCGACAGACAGAAGGGAGGAGGATGAAAGGAGGGAGAAGTGCTTTTGATTCCTGCGTAAACATGTGTAGCTTTTTCTACTTTGAGAGGAATTCAAGAAAGTGGCATCAAAGATAGATGGTGTGCACAAAAAAAAAGGTTAGTGTTTTTTTGTTTTTGTTTTCTGCGGGGGAACTTTCCTCTGCCGTTGTTGTTTGAACGTTATGAATAATGCAGCGGCAGATGTGGAAATAATGCTCGCGGTTGTTGAGTTCAATATTCTCTTTGATACATCCGCCCCCCCTCACGTCGGATCAGTGTCACGCAGGAGAGAGAGAGAGAGAGAGACGAACAAGAGGGGCTTGCAAGGAAAGCAAAGAGATGAAAAAAAGTTACACTGCCTATAAAATCTGTTTCCCTCTTTTATTGCTTTTATAAATGAAATCATGGCCAAAATTAATTTGGCTTTTTTGACAAGAATTTACAAAAAACATCTCTTCAATGCCAAAGGGTAAAACGGATTTTTTCAAAGTGATGTCAGTTAATTAAAAGTATATAATGTAAAATAAATGATTGCATAAATATTCACCCCCTTCAAGTTAGTATTTAGTAGATGCACCTTTGGCTGCAATCCCAGCACTGAGTCTGTGTGGATAAGTCTCAATCAATTCAAGTCCAGCCACAAATTCTCATCTGGGCTTTGACACGGACATTCCAGGACATTCACAAGTTTTTCTTTAAACCACTTCTGTGTAGCTTTTGCTGTAGGCTTTGGGTTTTATTTCCCCCTCTACCTTTAGAAGCCTTCCAGGGCCTGCTGAAGCCGGAAGCATCCCCACAGCATGATGCTGCCACCACCATGCCTCACGGTGGGGATGGGGTGTTTATGGTGATGTGCAGTGTCTCATCAGGCCAAACAACCTTCTTCCAATTGACCTTGGAGTTTCCCAAATGCCTTTGGGCAAACTCTTTGCCACGATCCCATACAGCTTTGACTGGTGAAGGACCTGGGCAACAGTTGTATGCACAGTCTCTCCAATCTCAGCCTCTCAAACATTTAAGAGCTCCTTCAGAGTGGTCGTAGGTGTCTTGGTTGCTTACCTCACCAGTCTCCTTCTTGCCGTGTAACTCATTGTGTGAGGACGGCCTGCTCTAGGCAGATTTATTTCTTGATGTTAACTGAACTCCGGTGGACATTTTTTTGTAGTCATCCCCTGACTTATACTTATACTCAATCTTTTCTCCGATTTGCGTGGAGTGTTCTTCATTGTATTCATTGTGTAATTGTAGCAGGAATACTGATGAACCAGTGACTGGACCTTCCAGGCACAGGTGTCTTTATACTGCAATCACTTGAGACACATTAACTGCACTCAGCTGATCTCCATCACTACTACATTATTTAGCTGGACCTCAATTGAATTAGGTCAGTAATTTAATTTTTTTTGTAAATTCTTGCCAAAAAAGCCAAATTATATTGACCGTGATTTCATTTATAAAAGCAAAAACATCAAAAGGGGAAAACATCAAAGGGGGCTGAATACTTTTTATAGATACTGTATATCTAGACCTTGACATGCAGGGTGGATCGACGTGGAAAGACAACGAGGAGAAGACAGAGAGAGAGAGAGGGGGGGTTGTGGGAAAATTAGCAGAAGAATGGAGTGGTAATGAGGAGAGTTTATCAGCTCTTTAGGGGCCGTCAGCTTATCAAGCCAAACACTCAACCTATTAACTATTAACACACTCCTCCTCTATCACGCCCTCCCTCTGTTCCCTCTTCACTCGTCTCTCTCTCTTTATCAAACACACACCCAGACGCAGGCTAGATTAACTATTTAAAGCGGCTCGTCTTTATCTGCTGAGGGCCCAAAGTGCTTTGACGCGGAAGAAGTCGGCATCTGATGCGCAAAAACCAAAGATGACAAAAAAACTGAAGTTTTTCTCAGTCAGGCTGCTATCTCCTGAGCTTATTGTAAAAGTTGAATCTGATGGTTTCCCATGCAAATTTAAGATAAGTGGTGCTAATGCTAGCCATCTACCGGGAGCCATAGAGGTTCATACCAGGACTGGAGGCCCAGGAACCTAAAGGAACGCCATACGTCTCCTCGCCCTCCCATGTTCTGTACCAGAGTGAAAATACTGAGCCAAGTTTTCACGGTGGCCAATACTTTTGTAACAAATTCAATTTTATTCCTGTGCGAACAGTAACTAACTACATTTGTATTTGTTTAAGTCCTAAACATCTTGTGTTGCTCTGCATCACTTGTAATGTTGGACATCTCACTCGTCTAACGGCTGGCATATTTCAACACACATATAACAAATTAAACAAAGCAAAACATTCAAATTAGTCATGTAATCATCTCCAAAAGTACTTATCTTCAATGTACGTCTTCTTCTTATCTCTATTTATTGTCAAATTAATTGTTTCACCTTTTTTAATGTCTTTGTCGTACTCACCAAAAATAATTACCTGTAATACTGAAATCTTACTTTCATATAGACTCTTATTTTGGAAAAACCCACGGGAAACTACCTACTGTTTTCCTGGCCAGCAATTAGTCAGGGCCGCAATGACCGCAGGCTTTACTACAGTAAACATTTGTGTCATTAGCCTTCGCCTATTCACAATCAAATAAAGCTTTAAAAAACCTTTTCACATGCTAAATTAGCAAGGGCTAGCTTCGAACTATCACCATTTCGTTATCACTCGTTTTCAATGTCATTAGCGTCGTCCGCCAACTTGGATTCCTATACATTGTTATGGGCTCACTCCCCTCCATTCAGAATGACGTTCAAAATCACTCCATGTCCCATTCACAGTCTAAGGCTTGGATACATGTTATATTACTTTCATATTTCATTCATCTTACCTGTCAGAACAGTAACGAAATACACCTGTTTCATCTTAAACGCCCGTGTTGCTCGTACTGTCTCACTCTATTAATGGCTGCCGTCAGCTATTGATATCTTACGGACACAGCGCCCTCTGCTGACCAGGTGCTCCATAAGAAGCAAATTAAATCATAAGGAGACCTGTGAGCAATTGAATGAAATCACACAGAAAATACCAACACAGGAATTTTAACATGTTTTTGAGTCCTTGACTGTTTTGAATCAGTCTGAATTTTAAATTAAAACATTTTCTTCATGTTTATGTCGTGCCAGAGTTTGTCCTCTGAATGTTTCATATCCTGTGCGTCCTGTTTGCATTTGTTTTGGTTTCTCAAAGATTTTTAGTTTTCAGATTCTTGGTCTTCATTTTCTTTCTCTTTCTCTCCAACTTCCTTTTCCATCTCATCTCACTTCCTCACCCACTTCCCTGTTCACCCCCTTGGAATTTTGTTTGTTTCTTTCCCAGCTGCCGACTCTGCTTCTTTATTCCTCGCATTGTTTGCTTGTGCTTGTTTCCTGTAGTTTTCCTGTCTTTCTTCTTGTTTCTTCTGTCCCATCTTTTGTCTCTTTTACAAGGTCTCTGACCCCTTAAAGTACCTTCTCATAATTTTCTTGAAATCGATTGATTCACCCACACTTTTTAAATTCTCTTTCAGTGATTGTGATCCTGATTGTCATGAGGAAACGCTATCAGAAGAATTCTCTGGCTCTTATGAAGAACAGCAGTGAGATCCACGAGCAGCTAGTGACCTACGACGAGGAAGGAGGAGGAGAGATGGACACCAATGGGTAAGTGGACGAAAAGGAAACACCTTGAGAAACATATATCAACAATTTTGTCTGGACCAAACACTTCCAGGTGGACTTTTGAAAAAATGTGGTGTCGTTTTTGCCACCAAATTAGAATGAAAACTTGTCTAGAATTACAAACAAACCTTTAGTAACCCCTGCGCCTCTCTCTTGTAGCTACGACGTCTCCATCCTAACCTCGGCTCGCCATGACGGCTCCATGCTGCGCCACCCGGACCACCACCCCCACCCCGCCCTCTACGCCATGGTGCAAAAGCCCCACCCGCAATCTTCGCCCGCCGCCTGCAATGGCGACATGGCCGTGATGATCGAAGCGAAGAAAGACGAGGCTGACCACGACCGGGACGGCATCCCCTACGACACGTTGCACATCTACGGCTACGAGGGGCCCGAGTCTCTCGCTGGGAGCCTCAGCTCTCTCCAGAGCTCCTCCACCGGGTCAAATGTGGATTACGACTTCCTGAATGACTGGGGGCCGCGTTTCAGGCCCCTGGCCGAGTTGTACGGCGTGGACGGACCGGACTGCTACCATCCCTACTAATGGAGATGAGACCATGAAGCCAAACTACACACACACGCCTGCACGCATCAGTTATCGAAAACAGCCATAAAAATGAACACACCCACACTCATTGCCAAAAAAGCATGCTGCAAAGACACACACATACACACATGATTCTGTCAAGTTTCAGTCAGGAACAGATGAACATAGACCTGGTGAGCTATGTGAACAAAGGATCGATGTTCCAAGGTTTTGTTATCTAGCGTAGTTCAACGACATCCCAGTTCGTCTTACCTCCCAGTCAAGAGCTTTAAACCCACAAAGCTCCCCCAGGTTTATTCAACTCTAATGTTTTGAATGTGAATCTTTTCAAGCCGAGGTTTTGAACACACTCTTAGCGCGACAGTTAAGGTAGAACCTGGATGTAACACAGGAAGTAAGGAGAGGCCGAAGAAGCGGACGGCCAATTATTGTCCTATCGCAATGATTTCCTTGAAGGTTTTCATCAAAGTTCTGACAATCAGAATTAGTTTTTTGTGTCTTTCATTCTGTGTTGCTCCTCCCTAATGGCCTGTAAATTCTTCTATCTTTGATTCTCTTTTTATGACAAAGGGAACAATGGAGATGAGAAGTTGATGTGATTTTGATTTGTAAATACGATCGCTTCAGGGGTTTTATTGTTTGAGGTGAAAAAGCCTCAGGGAGCCGCATGTGAACTCAAAAGAGCCATTTGATCACAGCCAGATGGCAGCTTGGCTACGGCAGAAACAAAACCCTAGAAAAGTATCATCACACGATCAAACGTCATCCATCTGTCATGCCAGAACTCTTCCAACTATGTTGTATTCCTTCAGGTTCACCCCATTTACATCAGTCCATCTTGTTCACTGCAACAATCCAGTTGTCAATGTTTGTCCTCAAAAAAACAATAATCAAAACAAAAAAGTAGCGAGCGCATCAAACATCCTTTTGTCTGTGTGCGTTGAATAGGTTGAAACCAACCATCTGAAATGAACGAGGAGTCATTTTGTGCATTTTCATTTTGTCACAGTAGCACTTTGCATCCTCATTTTTAGACAAAAAGAGAGCGAGAGAGAGACAGAAAGTCAGGCAGGCAGAAAGGAAATGGGCTCTGGCGCTCAGACAGAATTACAGCGTGTTCCCAGCTTTTATTTGACAGAACCCATCATCACAGTCATTGTTGAGATGAAAGCCCAATTCTCAGAGGCGTACTCGAACAAAAGTCGCATCGGACAACTCAGGAAACGCCGATTGGCTCGTTGGACATTCGAGGGCCGCCACCATGGCTCTGAGGTGGCGAGAATAACTTTAACCTCGCATCCCTTTTGGCTACCAGCGACTCAGAAACCATCTCCGTTCCAAAATTTCAACAATATATAGATCAGCACCACAAGCTCTACCAAGACCATGACTGGTCGGAGTTGACAATTAGACACTTTAAAGGTCAAAGTGGAGCCAGTGGTTGCTGAATAATATCTAGAAGACAACTCTTTAAGTTTATACGTATATCAGGTAATGATTTAGGGTCATGGTTGGGTTGTAGGGTTTACGTAGCCTCGACTTATAGGACCATGTTCGTGTGTGTCAACGTTTCGCTGTGACATAATTGACCAATCACATCTGGTTTTCAGTTTATGGACATATGTTTTGGTTTAGTTGGCTGATGATTTAGCAAGAAAACAAAACCTTTATTTTCTGTCTAATTTGCATTAGTAACTATAGACTTAATTGATGAATGATAAACATTAACTGCCAACTGCCACGGTTGACAAATGGCTCGGTCATTGATTATTTTGTCGCACAAAAAGTCCCCTTTTTGGCACAGTGTGTTATTTGTTTATTCTCCCATTTATTTGGTTCTTGTTTGGACTAAGCACTCCAGCCTGCGTGGAATACTATGTGATAAACCCTGGCTACTATAGCTGGAAGCCATTTTGATTCTTTCCTGTCTGGGTCATATATACATGGAGCAGCCATTCCTTCAGCTTCAGTCTTACTGCTCTGCTTGCTCTCTCTCCCTCCCTCGCTCTCTCTCTCTCTCTAATCAGCTAAACCAAACAGTAGACGTGACTTCCTGTCCATCTGGGTGCTTGACCCCGCCCCTTCCTGCTCTGCGTTATCTCTCCCACGAACCTACGACACATTGTGCACGCTTCCTGTTAGCCCCGGGCCTGGGAAACAACCTTGGAGAGGAGGAGAAGGAGCACGAGAGAGGAGAGAGAGAAGGGGGGATGAGGGGAACAATGTAGAAGCAGCGATTGGTTTTCCAGCTGAGCAGAAACACTTCAAGCCAAAGACGTGTTGAGAGTGAAATTGCCTAATTCCCCTGACAATGTGTAACGGCTCATATCTCGTTGGCTTTGTTATTCAGTAAAAGTTTGGATATTTGCAGTATTTTGAATCAGCGGATTCTCACCTGTAACCACATCCAATACTGGATAAAACACAACCAAACGGGTCAAATGTGTGACCTGTCAGTGATTTAGGCTCCTAAGACGCCTGAGCTTTGACACCTTTATCATTTGTATTTTCATTTTTTCATATTTCATTATCATTATGTTCATTTCTACTCAAACATGGAGGTTTAAGAAACGACAGAGTCTGTAGCAAAGAACAGAAATATGCCTCAAACTGTCTTTAGCTCGAGGGAAACAAATCCTGCAACTTTTGGCTGCGGTATATTTTTAATTTATTAATCACAGATTGCAGCTCCTTTTTTTTAACATGCATAAAACTTAAATCATATTTTTCTTTATCATTTTTCATTTCTGCAAAGGTCGAAATGGTAGTGTTGTTGTCGGGTCACACAAACCTTTTTTCCTATATTACTCTCTTTACTTAGGGATCCGGTCCAAGTCTTTGCGCTCGTGTTATGAACAAGATCTATTTTATGTGGCCAACTCCTCCATATATATGATGTTTTACTGAGAGCGATACTATGAAACAATGTACATAGATGAAAATGTGCCTCATGTGATTTCTGGCATCATCTTGTCTTGTCTTATTTGCCTGATTTGCTGTATTTAGACGCCGTAACACTCCACACTTGCTCCTTTGTTGCTGTACAGAGTAAAACGAGGCTCGTTTTGATCAAAGTGTGTGACGTGTGTGGGCGCACAAGAATGAATGAATGTCGTTTTCTATTTGTGTCTATTCTCGTGTGTGTGTGCGGTCATACCTGTGTATATACACACACATCCTGCTGGGTGACGGCATCCAAGCAGCCCAGTCAGTAAGAGAACAACCACGTCAAAGTACTTTTGTTTTCAGTGTAAATACAGTGAGGCTCTCAAAGGGAGAAACATGTGCCTTTATTGTTTGTTAAGATAAATACTGTAAGTCATTTTTGATGGTAGACGCAATGTTTTCTATATTGTTTTTATGGTTATAGCTATGACTTTTTATTACATGACATTTTTTGTAAGTGTAGAGTAAAAATAAACACTCCAATAAGTTTTGTTGTCTTAGTATTGTTGTCTTATTCATGCTAGTGGTGCTCAAATGCTACATGGACTTCAATCTGAACACCTTGTCCTTTAAACCACACATGTGTGTATGTGCAGCACTATGGGGACCTGACTGTGACCTTAAAGAATCAAAAACTTTTGATTGAAAATCGTTTAAGAATATATTATTTAAACAATTTTACTATTTAACAAGAATATCAACACCATATGTTCTCGTCTTGGCCATAAAACCAGAGCCTGTGATAGATGTGTATGTCAGGTACACAATGAGTTTCAGACGTTCACGTGTGTAAACTGATTCCGTGTCAAATGTTCTGATCTCCTGCACCGCCCTGACATGTGATCTGTGACGATCTGGCCGCTGGGCTGGAGGAACTTCAAAGTGTGAAAGTCTTTTTGTTTTTCTTTTTCAACCTCCCGAGTGTTAAGCCGCCAGATTTGTGTCGTTTTGTTATTGTAGAGGCCCGACTGCATTCATGGCTTGGACCTCCAACATGAGAGACTGATGTCACAGCCACGCTTTGACTTCAAAAACACACACACACACTTTTAAATCTCATAAGAAGAGACGAGGCTGCCGACGTGTTTGATCGCATCTCAGGAATATGTTTGGCCTTCAGATGACTACACAATAAAACACGGATTTGATCTCCAGTCTTTGACGCTGCCTGCTATCTGAACAGTCGGGTAAATCACAGCTTCAGGTTCAGGCAGTTCGCCTGACAACAGAGAAGGAAAAATATGTCAATCAAAGCCAGCTTGAGAGTTCACGTCTGAGAGAGTTGCGAATGGAAACACCGGCTGAGAGTGCGAGGGGAAGCCACAACAAGAACACAAAAACAAAAAAGACATTCTTCAAATACTTCAAACCCCTTAGCTACAATGTGACATCGTATCACGGTCGGAGGCTGGAATGAAGATTTAGGGCTGTTTCTAATCAAGACTTTACTCATATCTCCGTTATAAAACAGGGCGGGAATGCTTTCAGAGGCGATTTCAAGGAAAGAGAGAGTAGAGAGGCACACTCTTCACATATCATCTCCTTCAATCACCTCAGCTGAACCTTGTGTTTACTCGCGGTCAGGACAGAAGACGACCAAGACCAGAGGCACAAACACATTACGTTTCGGTCAAACTGCACGATTAAACGCAGGCCTGCTTCATCCTTCAACATGATTACATAGAGACTACAAACAGATAATCCTTTGAAGTCCGATCAAAGAAAGTCTGAATATTGAAGTGGGCAGAAAGGGAGTTGACACGGGTAGCTGTTTACACGACTACGGCATGTAATCCTGTTAGCACACACTTGTGTACAGCAGCTTCTGTTTATGATCGTCGGTGGCTGTAAAGTGTGAATCACCACTACATTTGAACACATCTGTATTCTATCTGCGTGGAGTGACGGATGTTCTATGTTCCTGGTGGGTCAATTGTAGATCTATGGGTTTGATATTTTAGCAGGGATTCAGCTGGATGTAGCAAAAACTTTCAAGCCTTGTATCTGAAAATGGGTCTGGGGGAGCGGCGCAGATAGAACCGCATGATGTTGAGCTCACAATCTCATAAATGAGCAGAAATGGGTAGCAACAAATCGGTCTCATCTGATTGAGTGACTCCTGGAAAGGTGTGTGTGTGTGTGTGTGTGTGTGAGAGAGAGAGAGAGAGAGAGAGAGAGAGAGAGAGAGAGAGAGAGAGAGAGAGAGAGAGAGAAAGAGAGAGAGAGAGAGAGAGAGTTGTTATCTTTTTTAGCTACAAACACCAGAATTGTCCAGAGTCGCAATTTTCAGAATCCAATCTCATTTTCAGCTTTAAGGTAATCTTGTCGGTTTCCCACAGAGAGATCCTGATTACGAGCCAAACACTCACAGAAACCATTCAACACCGTTCTACCTCCTTGAGATTGAGAAAGTGCCCATTCCTCTTCGCAAACATCCAGAGATGTTTGTCCAAGATAGTTACACAAACAAATAGATTCCTAGACCTGCCTTTATCTGCCATGTTCAACTATGATCAACCATTATTTGACCAGTGACCTCAACACAGAGGACATCACACATTTTCCACATTTCTACATGACCTACACTGATAGATACACCAGTCCTTTGCACAGTCTGTATCTCCACTGCTGCCAAGGGCTTTAATCTGGTGAAGGAGGAGACGACGCACAATCTGTCAGCACGTCATCATTCAACATCCCACGGTAGGATGGAAGCGAAAACCCTCTGTGCCCGGCTGTGACCTATTTCAGCTAACAGATGTAGTTTCACCAAAATAACCCTGGAGGGCAGTAACAGTGAATTCATGCATACAGCACCAGTTCAAACCCCTTCCCTCCCCCCCGTCCTCTGCCGTGAACCCTTTGGCATGCGACGCACAGTTGAAACATTTGGAAATCTCAGCGTCGTGGCTGGGATTGAAAGTTCAAAACATGCAATGAGAAACACATTGCCCTGTTCCATTCCCGTCCTGTGATAGACTGACACTTCCAATTGTGGGTCACAGACTTCCAAAATAGATTTGAAATGCTTGGTTTTGTCGATCTTAGCCTTTTTTTGGAATCCGTCTGTTTATGACAGAACATGGCAAATGTCTGACAAGCTGTTGTTGTGTATGAAAACCTGCCAATGTGTCTGTTTGGGAAATCTTGTGAATAAAATCTGTCTCTATTGTTAGCGCAGGAAGAGAGACTGTTTTCTTTAACTCTGCTCTATGTACAAATATTTCTCAGACAGACAAACATTTGCAGACTAAATACACAGGATATATATTTGGGTGTCCTGTTTTATGTCCTCAGTCTCTGTAACTCTGAGAATAAGACTGCCACATGTCACTGCAGAGGTTATGGGTTCCATTCCCTACATGTGTGACACTGGATAGAGTTGAATTAGCCAAATACACCGTCGACCCCTCCCACATGGATGCCCAGTGGAAACAGGCCTGCTCCTCATTCTGGGTTTGAAAAGCACTGCAGTCAACCATCACAAAGTCAGAACTGCATTAAACATCCTACAGACAAACTGACAAACAAAGGCGGAGTTCTAAACAACCGCGACTGGAGAAAGAGCTACACAATGTGTGTGGGGGGACGTCGGTACACTTTTGCAGACGAGGGACAGTCTGGCAACTCCAGAGCCGTGAGAGATGATTGCGATCATGTGCGTGCTGCGACACAGGAACATTACCAGATTGCTGCTGTGCTACTTTAAAATAGATACAACATGACAACACAAACGGATTTCCACTATGGCTGCCGCTTGGAGCAGCCTGCTGTCTGTGAGCAGTAAATTACTTTAGACATTGTAGAATGGACTCCTCCTTCTCCTGCTGTTTGTTTCATCTCAGCACAGAACCCAAACAGACGAGCTGGTATTGTGCCGAGCCGTGCGCCCATGGTTTCCAAAGACTATTTGATGTAGATGTAAAATAACTCTTCTTTAAATTTGACTTTGTAGAAGATGGGAGCTGTGAAGCGAGGTTATGACAGAAGTTATGAAACATCAAAGTGGTTTCTTATGAAAGTTCCAGAGTCGTGCTTTTGTTTAGATCTGTAAAGCTTGATCTAAAGAGCACACAAAGGTTTTACAGCATAAAGTCACAATTCAACAGTGACTGATTGGTTAGCAGAACATAGTCCAGGTTAAATCTTATTTTTAATGTAAACAGAAGAAAACTATCAAATAATTCTGTCATTGTTGAGGTGAGAGAGTGGGAGAGAGAGAGAGAGAGAGAGAGAAAGAGAGAGAGAGAGAGAGAGAGAGAGAGAGAGAGAGAGAGAGAGAGAGGGAGCTGGCAGCTTGGTTTAGCTTTCGCCTCCTCTCTATCAAAGGCTGTGCTTTGTCTCCTCCCTGTGGTTTAAAGCAGGAATGACACCTTCCCAATATTGTTAAGGCCTCTCTCTCTCATCAAAAATTGGAACTAGGTTATTCATAGCTTCAGCTCAGCAGCTTGTCATTATGCATAGGATTGGTTGGTTACCGTTTAGAAAGCAATTTATGTTTCATAATTTGTGAAACATCATGACAAACTGTTCAAACAGATCTTAACGGAACATACTCACAAACATAATGTACGTACATGCAGCAAAGATAGCTCCTCGGTCTCTGCACAAGAAACAGCAAACCGGAAATGATCTTATATATTAGGATACCAAAGCTAAAGCATGTCTACAGGTAGTTCATCCAACATCCTTCATGTCTTTTAGAAAACAAGTGATAATTGGCAATGTAGTCAGGTGATGATCACTCATGGTGATACACAGGGGATGAGCGCCGTCACCTTCTCTCTACATGAGTTCCAACTGAACAATTCCTCTCAGCGGAACGCCAAACTGTCTCCTACCTAAATAATTTAATGATTGTTCTTCTCCCCTGTAGGCGTCTTGCCTGACAGCTCGTATCACAGCTGATTAAGCTTTTGTCTTTCATTCTTCACAGGTTTGGAGTCATTTGTCAATGTTGACATTTTAGTCCAAGACATCGACGACAACGAGCCAGAACTGCACGCAGATGAGATCTACGTCTGCGAGAATGACATGGCCGGCATGATAAGACAGACAGACGTGATTAAGAGTATAATCACACATACACACAGCATCTTTAAACACACTGCTTGCTCTGAGAGATTCCGGATGCTGGTATTGCCTGGTGGTGTCGAGCTGCCTCACTGTTACAGCTATAAAATAGTTCTTAATCCAAAATCTGTCTGAGAGTGAGTGTGCACAGCCTTTTCCTTCTCTTTCACCCCTCGATCAAAGCGTTAAACGGAGCTCAGAGGAGGCGCCGTTCTTCAGCACTTGTTGCTATGCAACAGCTGAAACTCCATTTGAAGTGCGGGGCTTTGTTGCTGAGTTTAAATTATTGTAACTTTTCCAAACATGCTTTAGTTCCCTCAGCCAGTCAGGGGGATTTAGAAAGCCTGTAAGTGCTGCCTGGAATATACAAAACAAAATACTGAAAATAATGAAAGGTGCCAGCGTAGTGAAAAGGGAAAATGGCTTGGCATATTTGCAGTCTTTCTCTGTTTTCTATGCATATCCCACCATGCACGCTCACCCACAGGGCTTTTAACATGGAGGTCATGTACGCAAACAGTGCAAAGGATACGTGTGTGAGCGGGAAAGTCAATACTGATAATTTACCCTCATTAAGTCTCAGCAAAATACTGTGTTGTTGTGTTTCTTTGTGGTACTGTTCCAGATGAGGTGCACACTGTTAATGTGTGGGTCTTTCCTGCCAGTATGCTGGGTTGAAAAAACAAACAAATAAGACATTTTTGGCTTTGAAATACTTCACATCCAGACTTTTCCCTCAGCTACAACGTGATAACTTAACATGGTCAGAGGCAAGAGTTGTACAAATCTTAGGTTTTAGGGCAGGAATGCTTTCAGAGATTTCAGAGAGTAGAGAGGCATGCGTTTCACAAATCATGTTTTCTCCCGACCTCTAGTGGTATCTTTTTGCCATTACATGCAATATTATAATTGTGGTTCAAAGAGCCACACCCAATCACAATTTGGCTTCTTTTCTAGTGTGGTTTTAAAAGCCAATCAGCAAGAAAAGAAAAATTACAATCTGTGTCCTGCGTTATGTATTTTCATACACAAAATGTTTTGTATTTTGGAATATTCTAGACATGTTTATAGTGATCAGCAATGAAACCATCCAGACCTGGACCGTTGGATGACTTTGACAAGCTCAGGTTTATTAAACAAGTAACAGAATCTATTAGAGTTGCGGATATTTATGGAAAACGAGGCAATGCTGATGTGAGCCATTTCAGTGGTGGCCTTTATTTCATGGCGTCTCTCTGACTTTCATATCAGAATCAGAATGTGATGTAATAAAACAATAAATGGTAAGAATGCTGGACAGATTTTGTAGGGAAACTAAGCGTAACTTTGTAAGTTTGGATGACAACATAAGTTTGACATCACTGGTGTAACGGTGTTAGTTTGATGACATCATTTGGAGTCTGTGACACAATGTTGTAAGAGACCGTTTTTTAACTGTAACATCGTGTTTTCTGTTTGGCCAGGCTTTCCCAATAAGTGACGCATCTATGCAGAGGAGGAAGAAGGACGAAGTTCCACAGTAGGTTTTAGAGAGGACGGCTTTGCATGAGCAAGGTTATAACATTATTAAGTCCAGTCTACAAAACCTTGACCCTGAAAATGTACTGACTTGTTGGGAATGCAGGCCAGACATTCTAACTCATCCTAAGGTTTACATACAGCTGATCAAACTACTCAACATGACGTAGTTTTTACATTGGAGATGCCAACGTACTGCATTCTTGTCGCGTAGCGTCACACTTTTTTATTAACACTTGCGATGACGCAACCGAATAACAACAGATCAATGACTCATGGCAGAGATAACACACAGTATGACTTCCACTGTGGCAATGTTCCCATCTTTGAAAAACTGGTTGTTGCTCAGGCGGTGAACCCGTATGAGAGTATGAATGGGTGCAAAGTGTACAGAGGCGCTGGGCTGCTAAACTGGAAAATACTCACGACTGTGTCAAACCAGTCACACTAAGTACGATAAAAGCGGAAACGGAGCTGTTATCCTGTCACTGTAAAACGCCACTTCTGTTGCAATGTACACGAGAGAAACCGGAGGCGGATGCGTTTTATTTCGAAAGAATCAACCAGAATCGCAGTGTTACGTTTAGCTTGACTCATATCACCGGTTGACTCCTCTGTGCCACGTTTCACTAAATGACGTAATCCCTCTGGCTGACAGTTCACTATTGCGGTAACGACACGCACACCGAGAGAAAGAAGGATACCTCACGGCTCCATAGACTCCCTGTTCACTCCGTCTAGGTTAAAAACGAGTTAACTCGGTGCTTTGTCAATATTCCCGCAGATTACAGTGACGTATTCCTTACGTTTTTCCTGATTTTGCTAGCCAGCTAGCTAATGTTAGCTGTTTCCTGGTTGGAGTTGCAGCCATTTTGGGTTTTTACTGAGAAACAAGTAGCTGGCCGTCGTCTGGACAGCAGTGGAAGCTAACTGTGTGTATCTGCAGCCAGGGAAAAGGTGACATTTCACAAGAGGGGACACACGACACAACGGGTCAACGATGAATCCAGAATAGTAAGTGTTGTACCTGAAAAGCCATATTTTTTCCTGTGCTAGCGACGTTAGCTTTGGGCATCAAGTTAGCATTAGCAGCTGAGTTAGCGGCTAACATCAGCTGACATTCGCCTCCTTAGTGTGCACCTGTACCCGCCTCAGACATCTTTAACACTGTCCAGTCAAATCGGAGATGTCCGCCCCGTCGAATATCTTAATCAATCCAATCAATCCATCTTCTAACAAGCGTCGGTTAAGGTTTTGTCCTTATTAACACCGCTAATTAGCTGTCGGCCAGTGTCCGCGTCCTGGTGGCCTGTAAACCCGTCACACCAGTTCGTTAATAAAACGCAAATTCAAGGTAACACCGAGTGATCTAATATTGTTTGTTAGCAGTGGCGTCAGTTTTCAAGAACCTGTCAACCTTTGCCGAAGCGGTTTTATTTCGGCAGTTAGCTTAATGAAGTCATAAATTAGTCATGGACACGACCTGATACCCAATGTTTCCCTTTGGGGTTGTTTTGGTTAGACGATATATCGCGTTTCTAAACGGAGACCTGTTGCTAACGGCTAAATGTTTAGACTGTGTGGCTCAGTCCAATAACAGCTGGAGCTAATACAGTAGAACAAGGGAAAGGAAAATACGGAACGAAGTAAACAAGCCTCCTATAGCTTAGTCACTATTGATCCCGGTTAATAAGATCACCTGGGTAAATGAACATAACAGTGGATTTGTTAGAGAATAAGACGAAATGATCCGAGAGACTCATCTGTGTCAGTTGTTTTGTTAGTAAAAGCACCTGATTGAACTCTAAAAATGCTACACATCCTCAACTGAAGGTTTGACTCCTTGTGCCGTTAATGACAATGACTCCTATTGTCAAACTAACAGCAGATGTAGCCTATAGTTTACATGTAGGTTATGAGTTATCTGAGCAGAAAAAGCCACTCCTGATTCCGTGTGCAGTCATATGTTCCAGCTGTGCAGAAGCTCCTGCTGCACGTCTCTGTCATGTGTTGGGTCACATGCCACAGGACAAGCCCTTATTTCACCATGGCACTGTTGAGCAATCGCTGAGTTTCAACCACACATAATCGTCACTGTTCACTTCCATTCATCAACGATCACATGGGTGACGAATGTGTTTTTCAGATTCCACCAGTTTGACAAGTGAAGTAGTCCAGAGAAACCATGTTTACTACACACACACACACACACACACTGGTGCCTCAGTGTCCAGTTTGTACTAATGATTCACCTCCTTGGTAAACCCAAACAAGGTCCAGAGGTTCCTACTCTTTGTTTTTGGAATGTATAGTAAAATTAACCCAAAGCACCTTTGACCTACATGCAGGTTTAGTCCTGAGTGCAGTCAAGCGTCTCTGTCTTAAGTTGCTGTGACGACAAGTAGCTGTGGGCTGCATTATGAATGCTGAATTGCAGTTTGTCTCTTAGTGGCATATTTGGGATGTTTCTGGATGTCTGGTCTGACCTACAGTAGATGAACCTAAAGAGGTTTGGTTTAAACCACAAAGTGCTGGAGGGGAAATGGCCTCAAACAGTTTAAAGCCTTGTTTTCTTCTAACCTGCTGATATCCAGAGTGGTGTTGAGCAGCGTGTGGCACAGGGACGACCATTGTCCACAACCAAGGGCTTAATGAAGAGGGCATGACTGGAATTTATACAATGGGGAGTGGAGGAGCTGGAGACAGAACAGCAGGCCGGCTCACAGTGATACTCCACCCAAACTCTGTCTGTAGGGAAACTACACTCTTCCTCCTGCGTTTGTAGTTTATGCACTCGCAGAACAGCAGCTGTGTCAACCTGATGTCGGCTTCACAATGGTTTCCAACGGTAACCAGCCGCACGAAACCATCAACACAAGCCACTTCTGTTGTCCGTTCAGCTGTAATTTCACCCAAATCCACCTGATCACCGCTCCGTCTGTAGCTGAGGTCACAAAGCTCTGTGACGGCAAGGAACAACATGGATTTAGTTTGGATGAAGTTTGTAAACGTGTGTTCAGATGTATCCTGTCATATGTGTCCTCAAGGTGTTTTCCCGTGACCTTCGACCTTGACACCTCTTTGTCCTCACGGATCTCTATCCTATTATAACGTCCTCAGCTTTTATTGTGGCCTATTTCACTTCTCTCTTTGTTACGTCTTTGGTCGAGTAAGTGAAAAGCAAACGTCTCTAAAATGCTCAAACCTTACAGAAGCTTCACAGTTCCCCGCTGCCTGAGCGTCACACAGCAGAGCTCAGTCTGCACCGGTCCCTGAAATCCAGAGAACGTTGAGAATTTGTTAAACACACGCAGAATGTGTGTACAGCCTCTGGTGAAGCGTGTTTGCCGTGCGTTGGTATTGCCGTGTTTGTGTTTGGGGGGGTCGGCGCTCTATCAGCTAATGATGCATTATTGAGGCCTCTGAAGTGGAACAGGATGTAGGATCCACCCGTGTGCTGTAAGGTGCCCTGCCCTTTGTACGCAAGCTGTCCTCTGCCTCCACGGTGTGTTTAGAGGTTAAGGACATAATCACAGAGCGTCTGTCATGACGGCTACAATAAAAGGCAACACGACAGATTAGATTTACTGGAGTCAACGTTCTCCACCGTCTTTGAACTTGGACCGGTGTATCTCACACTGTGGAGTTAAAGAAAGGTTACGTTAGCTCTCCAAGGTCTCTAGTACAGAGTAAAGGCCGGTGCTGGATATCCTGAATGGGACTGAAGTCTAGAGCCACGCCAAGGCCGCTCTGCTTCCTCCCTGCTCCACTTCCCCTCTGCATTCTTTGAGCTCGGTTTGGACGATCACATGATCTGCCTCTGGAAATACGGCTGAGCTCAGCAGGGCTCTTTGTCCTCAGCGGCTCCTTTACTTGAAATGCAGACGAGCCAAACGGTGCGATGACACTCAATACTGACCAGGGCTTCTGATCTCAACCAAACTGACATCCATCTAATAACTAGAAGGTTTTAGAATCCCTCTGCTCTGAAACGCTGCTGAGAGACGCTGTGGACGATTGTTTCCATGTCAAATGGTTAAATTGTAACTTTGCTTACATACTTAGTAACTATTTCTAACTAGAGCTCTTTCCTCTCCCTTCACAGTGACTATTTATTCAAGCTGCTCCTGATTGGCGACTCTGGTGTTGGAAAGTCTTGTCTTCTTCTCCGATTTGCAGTAAGTTGCCACAAATCCGTCTTTCTCTGATTATTAAAGAGGGAAACTTGAGTGCACACATCATGAAACACGTTTGTTCTGCCAACACTTTGCTAATATTGATGTTGCTGTTTGCTGTGTAGTGAAGCAGGAAGTGAACAGGATGTCTTAACGCTGCCTCTCTTCCTCTCCACAGGATGACACATACACAGAAAGTTACATTAGCACAATTGGAGTGGACTTCAAAATACGAACCATAGAACTTGATGGGAAGACCATTAAGCTTCAGATCGTAAGTAACCTCCAGACTCATTCAGCCTCTGCCTGCTGCTTTCATAGCTGAGTTACGCCAAACGTAGGTGAAGTGATGTCAACATGGAGCAGCAGAATCTCAGGGAATTAACAATCACTGTCTTAAAGTCTATCAACACAATCAAAGGACCTTAACGTGGCGAAATGGCACCAAGTCTCAGTGTCGACTTCTCTCGCCACAAATCCTCCCCTGAGCGAGCAGCGCAACTTGTTTAGCAATATTTTGCAATCTCTCTGAACTTTGGGTGTTTCCGTGACACATTTCTGTTCAGTTGCTAACTTAACGCTGTCTGAGTCGCATGTCAACAGAAGGTTTACTCCTGCTGTCTGTCAGGACGTGAGCCAAATACTAATGACAATGTAATCATGAAAATGTGGCCCGGTGCATGCTGGGATTGACTCCACGGTCTCCTTGAACCGAAGCAGGATGAAATAGATATAGGATGGATCCATATGGGAGCCGTCACAGCTGACTGTCACAAAATACACCTGCGACAATTAGTGACCAGACTTGATTGAGTCTGATGAAGTTTTTAACCCTTAAAGTGTGTAAGGGGCTGATGGTCGAGCTTCCCTACCTGCTCATCCCTAAGGTGTGAGAAAGTATAAAGTGTTAGATTTTGTTTGTCAGCTTGGTAAGCAGATGTTTTCTCCTGACAGTGGGACACGGCAGGTCAGGAGAGGTTTCGCACAATCACATCCAGCTACTACAGAGGAGCTCACGGTATCATCGTAGTGTACGACGTCACAGACCAGGTCAGTGACCACCGCCCACATGAAGCTCTAAACCTGCCTCTAAACCAGTGCTGCTGGTCTGCTTGACCCCTCACACACTTTGGTTGACGGTGGTTTGTGTTTGCATTTCCTGTCTCAGGAGTCCTTCAACAATGTCAAACAGTGGCTACAGGAGATCGACCGCTACGCCAGTGAAAATGTCAACAAGCTATTGGTGGGGAACAAGTGCGACCTGACAACAAAGAAGGTGGTGGATTACACAACAGCAAAGGTACAAACATCTACTATCCTCTGTTCATTTATAATGTAGCAGTGAGGTCAGAACATGAACAGCATGTAAGCGCTCATATCTACTAAAAGGCCTTAGATCCACTTTATACACATCCTGATACAATACACATTTACATAAACTTCATCTCTTCTCTCTCCTGTGCAGGAGTTTGCAGACTCCCTGGCCATCCCCTTCTTGGAAACCAGTGCTAAGAACGCCACCAATGTGGAGCAGGCCTTCATGACCATGGCTGCGGAGATCAAGAAGAGGATGGGCCCGGGGGCCACGGCCGGGGGAGGGGATAAGCCCAACGTGAAGCTGACCCCCGGCACCACCGTCAAGCCTTCATCGGGAGGATGCTGCTGAGAGAGAAACTCCCACTTTTACTCCCTCCTGCCCCAACACCCCCCACCACCCCCCCCCCCAGGCAGGTCGGCCTGACCACCACCATCCTCCTCTTATGCTCCACTGTGTCCCAGCAAAGCCAACACCACCACCACCAGACCGGACAGGACGGACGGACGACAACAGGTGTCTTGAGAGTGCAAGCAACAAGAACGCAAAATCTAAATAGCCTTTGTTTGTACTGTACATATCGTAGCCGCACTACCAAAATAAAAACAAAAACAAATAAAGCATCCTTCCTCTCCTACTGTCCTGGTTCATAACGAGTCAAATCTGCAGCTAGATGATCGTCGTACCGTCACCTTCCACCGCTCAGAGACTTTCCTTTGGCCCTGTGAATGCAGATTTATGAAAACTGTGTGTCGTGTGAATGTGTCTGTTTCTCTGCATTCCTTCAGCAGGGGGGGAGGGTCTGAGTCACATGCATAAACTTTTCTGTTTGTATGTACTTTTATTTGTTTTTTCTCTTATCCACCAATTATTATTTAGCTGTTTTCTATCAGCATGTTGATCTGTCCCTACTTTTGAATTCTTTTTTTTTTGTAGTTTTCTCACCGATCTCTGCACAGCGGCGTCTCATCTTTGTCCAGCTCGAGGGACTTTAAGCAGCAGTAGTCGTGACGACGGCCGTGGTGACGTGCTCTCGTTACCACTGCAGATCTACAACGCCACACCTGTTTGTTGTAGATCCACAGATGACGTTGTCATTGCTGTTTCACACCTCTGCTGCTTTAAAGTTCCTGTTGAAAGTGTAGTGCAGCAGTATATGTACATAAACCTTTATGTATATATCCATATGTAAAATCTAATTCGCCAGTTCTGTAGTGCTCAACACATTGGGATAGTTGTGATTCTATCTCTGCATTCAATTTGTGGCTGACGACAATTGTAAGTTTGTTGCTCAACATGTAACACTTAAACTGAATAAATATTGTACTACCAGACTGTAAGAAACGGAAACATCTGTCTGAAATTCTTGGCGAGACACAAAGAAACGTTTGAATTATTTATTCTGCATTGGTTCGGCAAATCTGCCAATAACCTGGGGTCTGTTTGCAAACTGCTGTGTAATCTCAGTACAGAATTGCATTTAAATTTACAATGTTCTTTTGTTTTCATAATAAAGGCGACTGGATTCAGTTTTAAAGCAACTCTGGGAGCGCTTGTTTGCTGTATGGATAAGCGTGTTAGAACAAGGCTCTATTGTACAAGGTGAGGTCACGCTCACAGATGAGCGTTTGTGTACATAGCAGCCGGGCATTAGCTGGTTAAACTCAATCCTTAACTGCTAGATGTGTGGCCTAGTTTCCACTCAGCACGAGTCAGCACAATCACAGGAAATCCCATCAAGTTCCAGCGTGCTACTCTTCATAACTGAGCCTGACTCACTGCAGGGAAACAGTGAAGAGGTGACTACAGGAAGCCAGAAGTTCTCTAATGTGCATCATAAAACAGCAACATATCAAAACAACTAACCAAAGAGGCTGTGATGATTACAACAGTTACTCATCTACATCGAAAGCTTGAAACTGCTGCTTAATAGGCTGTGAAACTGAAGAGGGACGAATGTGTAAATGTATGATGGGAAATAATGGGAGGAATAATAAAAGAAGAGGGGAAAGAGTGCAGAACAAAAGAGAGAGACAGAATAATAAATAGCAAAACATTATTTTATACAACGGGGTTTATTTCATGATTCTGAAAACATTGTGCTTTGCCCATGTTAAGGCGTGTTTAACGTACATATTAACACATGGGACACAAGATTCAAATGTGTTTTTAAACTGTGTGTTACATTGAAGTGCACTTTGTGAGAAGAAACAAACAAGCTGCCTGCCATTCATCCTGTGACTGTAGAAGATCAAACCAAACCTCACTGATCCCTGTAAACAAGTCGGCTTATAGTGGAGTCGGGTTATAAAATGTCATTCATTGTAACATGGAGCGGCGTTGTGTGAAACCTTCACTGACCTGCCAGCAAAGCAGAGCTTGTTTAGTGTAATGGCTCATAGTTTTTACCATCATAATACCTTTATGATATCCTATTATAATACTACACAAATGATCAAAACGTTCAAAAGCGCCGTGAGACTGAAGCTTTGATAATTACAAAGCTTTAGTAACAATAGCAGGAATGCATCACAATAACACAGATAATATTAGAAAGGATAAAATTGATGCTTATTAAAAGCAAATGTAATATAAGATAATTTTTTTAAAACCCTTCCAGGTCCAATAACATGATATGATTTCACTTTCATCAAGATGAATTTGCTTTTGGTGACCCCATGACCCCTGACCACGCCCTCTAGCACCACCTCCAGGATTAAGGCTTAACCTAAGTAACACTTGTAAAATGGTTAAGATAATAGGTATTGGAGAGAAAACACCAAAGAATATGCCTCAAAATTAATTACATACTAATGTCACAGCCCATTTTTCTTTTCTCTTTGAAGACAATAGTGCGGCTGCAGGTCTTTGTTGTTCGAAAATAATGGTAAGAATAAAGAGTGGGCCACTGGGGGGCGCTGCTGCTTCATCAGAAACAGCCGAAAGATCTAAACCGTCTCCCCAGGTTTGCTCCTTCCTACTGACAAACACTGCACGACTCTACAGCCGACTGATGACGTGCACAGAGAGTGTGAAATGTGAATTTTCTGGTGCATAAATGAGACAGATGGAAAAGAAAAATAAATATGTGTAATAAGGCTCCTCCACTCTGCTCTCCTAGACTGGACTGAGTCGACTGGTGGGGCTGGGATGGGTCAGGCTGTCCATGGCCAACAAGATGGAGGAGAAGAATTGTTCTGTGTGGGTCTCCAGAGCTCTGGACTGCCTCTCGATCAGAAGCAGGGTGTCTCTTAAGACTTCAAGGCAGAGAGAGAGAGATAGAGAGAGAGAGAGAGAGAGAGAGAGACAGACAGAGACAGAGAGAGAATACAAAGGAACTCATGGTTGGTTTGGAAATGCTTCAAAGACAAATCTCTGTCGTCAACCTTGTGAGCGATCGAGCCAAGCTGGACTGTGTCTAATCCTGCCGTCTCATCCAGTCACTGCCTGCCTGCCTGCCTGCCTGCCTGCCTGCCTGCCTCTCATTAGGAGTTTAAACAGGCTTCATTTACAGGCCTGAGAGCAGCAGTGTGGATATCACAGTGAGCTGCAGAGATAAATGCAAACACAGCGTTACTACTGGAGCACAGATACTTTGTTTGGTCTAAAATCCACTTCAGGTATCTGTGCAGAGTCGACTCACCTCCAGCTCTCTGTCGTCTCCCTCATCCATGATCTGATGGAAATTTGTCTCTTCCACGTAAAAAAATTGCATCATAAACGAGCAAAGACGATCCGTGCTGATGGATCTCGGTGTTGTGTTCTTGCACGCAACAGTACTGTACATCTGCAACGTCTACTATGAGACACATGAGCATGGCACTAAACACCCCCCATACTGCCTCAGAGGAGCAGAGGACGGGATGTGTGCAAATCTCCAATAAGAGGTTCTCTGCAGAACCTTGTGTTCTCCAGTATATGACAGGAGACGTTTGGATGACTCTCATAGCCCCTATGATCATATTCACCCTACACTATATGTACATGAGACATTGAGCCAAAGTAGGCGTTTTTATGAATGCCTACTGATTTCTCACAGTAAAACACGACTCATGACTCATGTTTGCGAAAGGATCCGTTTGAATCACTGTACAACAACAACAGACGTCTCCAGAATGGCTGACTGACCCTTTGTGCTGCTTTTACTCTGGAGTACTGCAGTGAAGACGATACTGCACTATTTAAATGTTCTATCTAGCTAGGCATCACGGCACAGGTGAGATCAAAGCTTGTGATGTTCAGTGAGACTCTGAGCTGCTGCCTGCCTGGAGACACCTTGAGGCTCACCTGGAGACATGATGTCCATGCAGCTGAGGAGACGCTGACCGCTCTGCAGGACGGAGGAGGTCAGAGGCTGATGGTCGCTCACTTCTCTCTGAAACCTCTGATGAACAATGGAGACAAAAGAATAGAATGGATGTATTAGATATAGAATATATAGTGTTATTATGTACATTGAGGACAGTGGCAGTAGTTAACACTCACCTGATATTCTGCCAGTGAAGACTTGACACTCTCAAGGTCCACTGTGGGCGGAGCCAGCAGGTCCATCTTCTCTGACACGGCGTACAGCCACTGGATGAGCTGCCCCAGGTGGGAACAGAAGATCTGACAGAAACACAACATCCATCACTGCTTTAGCCATTGTTGGATCACAGGAAATGTGAAAGGATTTAAATGTCCCTTTAAACAGTTGTACCTGGATGTGTCGCACAAGGGATTGGGTTTCCTCCATCTCCTCCAGACTCCTCCTGTGGCTCTCAGGCAGCGTGAGGCCGCTCAGCTGCTCAGCCAAAGCCTCCACCTCCCTGATGCTGGAGAGGTTCAGTCCCGCGTCCACAGACTCTATCCAGACCGCCGGACTCCTCCAGCCTGCGTCGCTCGAGTCCCTGTGATGACCTGCTGAGGGACAGGAGGACGGAGCTTCAGGAACTAAACTCATCTGTTCTGCAAAGACTCGTATGAGGTTCACTGGATCACAGAGTTGATTACAGGGACGGTTATGAAGAACACATCCAGACCTTAAGTACATCATTACATACTTTGGTCTGCGTCTTGACTGTCCACTTCTTGCTCTTTGTTTTCACCCTCTTCCTCCTCCTCCTCCTGCTCCTCACCTTGGTCCTGTTTCTCCGGCAAGGTGACGGAGGAGAGGACGGAGGTGGTGCCCGGCGGCTCCAGAGACTCCCAGCTGGCTGTGACCGGCCGGCCCAGCTGAGCCGTCACCTCCCTGACCTGCACACATGAGGGACAGGATGTTAACAGACTTCAGCGTGGCTCTGAGAAGTAGGGAAGTTTAAGGCTGTATCCTAACCTGTCTGGAAAGGACCTGCAGCTCCTCCAGCTGGTCCGGGAGAGGCCGGTACTCCTCGTCCACCGGCCCGCCTGCACACTGCCAGCGTGGAAGGAGGCTGGTGGAGCGGATGAAAGAGGCGGAGAAGGCGTGTGGTGCACTTCGCTGATGACGACGACCACGCTCAGACTCTTTGGTGTGAGTGGACGGCTTTAACTCACTTCTGTCCTTACTGCAGTTCAGACTGTCCATAGACAAGCCAATGGGGTCTGATGGGGATAGAGGGCTGCAGTAAGGAAGGTCCTCTGAGGATTTGGAAAGCCCGTGGCCACGATCACCTGATCTATGAACTAAACTATGATAGCCTTCTTCTCTTCTTGGGGAGACGTCTATAGCTGAAAGGCTGGTGGAGCTACAAAGCTGGTCGAGATCAATCCCCGAGTCCTGCAGGCGAAGGTCTCTACGTGAGGGAGGGTCTCTGTGGGGGTCGGGGCTCTTCCACTCACTGGCCACCTTTCCTGGCCTTAGAGGATAGGTGTAGTCCAGCAGGGCCTGGTATTCTCGGTTATGGTCCCAGCCTGGAGAGTCCCTGTCTGGAGACGGAGGCAAACCCTTGGGGATGGCGCAGGACCAGTAATTAGCCTGATAGGGAGACATTTTGTGGGGGGAAGAGGAAGTGCGTCCCCTAACATAACCTCCAGATGAGTATACAGTTAGGTCGACCTCCCCTTCGTCTCTTCCATCCCTTCCACTCACTCGAAACTCATTCTGGCTGCGCCTGGACTGACCTGAGCGGGGGGTGTATGTGGGATGCAGGACGGTGGAGGACAGTCGGGGCCTGAGAGGCGGGTTGATGCTCTGGACCTCTAGGGTGGAGCTGGAGAGGCTCTGCCCAGCTAATCTGCTGCCTAGGTAGGTTGACCCAACACCGGATTCTTCGTGGGATAACCTGCTCCTGAGGTCCGACACACCCAGAGGGGAGAGGGGGTCGTCTCTAGAGGGCGAGGGGGGGGAGACGTCACCATGGGAGAGGCTGAATCTCTCTACCGTCAACTCGTCTCTTGGTCTGGACAAGACACCCGACTTTGCAGACTGGTAGTCCTCAGTCCTGCTACTGGTCAACGACTCCTATGAGGAGGGAAGAAATCAAAATGAAACAAATGGATGCTTCCTGGCAGTCAAACAACGTCTTTAACTTCGACAGCAGTGAATAATTTGATCCTCACCTTCTGCCAGTGTTTCTGTGGATGTCCACTCTTTAAGATGGATGTCTGTTCGTCCACTGAGAACAGAGGCTTTCTCATTACATATTGCCTGTCGGTCAAATACCGAGAGGTGGGCGCCATGGAAACACTCTTCAGCGCACCTCCCCCTTCCTTCTCTCTCTCGTCTCTTTCTGTGTCTTTTATACTCTGACATCTTCTAGCGTGTGTAAACTCTGGGATCTGTGTCCTCCATCGCTGGCTGCATCCCTTGGTTTCCATTGGAGAAGGAGAACGTTGAACGTTCCCTTACGGGGCTGTTTTACTCTTTGGGTTCAGTTTCATTCGTGCACCCTGAAGGAGCGGCCAGCCTACGGTTGTAGATTCTCGCCCAAGGTTCTGTCAGTCCCAAACATGGTGTTGTGGAGGTGATGCGTAGAGGCCTCTGTTCTGTGGCAGGAACTGAAATGACACAAGAGAAAACCGACTTAATTTGGTTTGAATTAGTCCTTGGTCCGTCATTGGTCTTAGTCTCTGCTACCAGTGGTCTAGTGGTAATCTAGTGTTATGACAGGACAGTCAGGATCAGTCTGAATGGTTGAATTGGGCTTTAAAAAAATACATACAAGAAAAATTATAGTTTTCCGAATCTCCCTCAAAACCCTTTGGTTTTACGTTTGTCAACGTTGCTCTTCTTTCACATGGTGTAAAAAAAAACTACAACTGATCATTTGATCCTTGTTAACGCTCGTTTCCAATAAACACATATGTGCACAACAACACACGTTGCACACATGGTGACAGTTGCTTAGTGAGGGGAAATGCTCCACTTGTGTCTTTGGGAGCCAGTCGGCACAGCACAGGTCCAGGTGAGTGTAATGATACGCTTTCACCTGACTGAGCTCATTAAGACTGCATGCTCAGACTCGCCTGTGCTCATCTGACCAAAGAGGAAGACCGCTACTGTTTGTCCACCGGGTCTGATAACACTTAGACAGCCAGAGACACGATGACATCATCAGATCCATAAGAAATACGGAGTTACAATCGCCAATGGAGTTCAGAAGTTAAACTCCCAATGATCTGGACAACGTGAGGACGATCACAATGTCAGAGGAAAGGCCACTAAAATCAGGCTGAAATATGTCAGCATGAGAAATTAGGAGGATTTGATGTAACTGAATCTTCCTCCACATTCACAGCAAAGTCCCTGGCCCACTTCGCCCTTCACGCTGCTCAGTGTGCTGCCGGTGGCTGAGAGGCTACGATTCCCTTCAACCGGTGCAGTGTTTAGCAGCTGATTTGAAACAGGCACACGTAAAAGAGACACCATGTGCCTCCAGCGCTGGTTTCATATCTTCACTATGTTCAGGGTCAAAGGATGCACTCTCAACAGTATCCCTCATCATAATGGTGTGTCTGGTTTCCATGGTGATGCCACGGAGAGGGTGCTGCTGAGACTCGAGAGGGATGTGACAATGAAGAGCTACAACTGAACAAAGACCTGCCTGGCTCCTCTGTTCACCTGGAACACAATCTGATGACAGGAGGGTAAACGTAATTTCCTACTAAACAAATGCATCTTAAATGACATCCTGTTGTCTGTCTGTGATTACAGAGCATCATAAACCCGCTGTGTTGTGCTAGAATGACAGTTTGATTCATCCAAGCATCTTCAGTCACCAAGGCTGATTAAGGAATTGATTTTGTGTTTTGAGTCTTTGTTCATTTGGACAAACACAAATGACAAACGCAGGGCACAGAAGTCACTGTGGGTACTGTGCGTAGGGAACCATGGCAACAAGTACAAGTGACCCACACAGAGCAAGGAGCCATTGTCCTACACTCGCCTGAGCGCCCGTGAGACCACGAGAGACTACGGCTCATCTGAGAGAGCTACAAATTATACAAAGATTCATAGGAGTGAATGAAACACGAGCATGCAAACATAAAGAGAGACGTATGATGAACAGAAGACAAATCTATGAACCAAGAGACTAAAGGGACCAGAGACTCACTTACGGAGGCATGACAGGGTCAGGGTTGGTCAGTCATAATATTTAATACTGGGAAAATATCCTCCCAGGTGTACTTGTACTAATGAGACATCGACCAAACGTAGAAACACAAGAAAGACAGGAGAAATCAGTTGTCACATTATAACACAATAACAATGTGATGGTGGTTTCTACTCACAACTTCCCTTTAACATACACGCTTCCCTTTTAAACATTTCATCTGTATTCCGGGTTTCACAGAAGTACAGACCCAAAGAAACGCTTTTAATATGTTTTATGAATCTTAATAACCTACTGGTAGTTTGACAGTTGTAACAGAACATCACTAGAAAAACCCACAAACATTCATGACTGAAACACAATTGGACAACATGTAGAAGTAAAGAGGAGCACTAAATGATAATTAATACGTTACATTCATCTTCATTCTGGTACATTCGGAAGTAATTTAACCCTCCAATTTATATACAATCTTACATTTAAACATTGTTACCGCCCGCTACTGAATATTAAGTCAAAGTGTTTTACATTGAAACAATTCACCAATAATTTATAAATCTGAACTAAATGTCGTAATGAGTCGCAGCTGTGTGTGTTTGTAGCTAAAGCAAACTGGATGAGACTTCAACCGCGTTTGGAGGGGAAAATTCGGTACACACGATGTCTATAACGGGAACTTTGAGGTCAAGCACGTAAATGTAGCGTAAAATAAAATATATTACATTCCAGTGTACGACCATTTTTCACGATATTAGACAATAAAAAACAAAGTTTGAAGCTAGCGGCTCCATGATGTCAACTGGCTACGTTTGCGTTTTTACGCGTCTCGTTTATGATTTTCTCACGAGTAATAACCAAGCAGACTCGCCACAACCTCAAAACACAACGAATAACACAAACTTACCGCGTCCATCAGGCAGTTAAAGCTCAAATTATCCATTTGTTGCTCGTTTTCTTCTTAGGCGGCATTGTTGCTGCTGCCGCCTCCTTCCTTAAACATGCTGCGTTCAAGTACCACACGCCCACACAGACTTGATGTCTTTTGCGTTAGTTTAATACTAAGCAGGTGGTAAATCAATCAAAATATCCAACAAATCAAACATCAAACAGTGAGGTTAACACTAATAAGTTAATTTATTTTTCAAAGTTGGATCAATATCTCCACTCTCGAAACGAGTGGTCAAGTACCGAGACGTTCCTATAGAAGTTCCGATTTACAGCATTCCTCACTGCAGCTTGAAGGCAACATTGATGTGAAAAGCAGCATTGAAAGAGCCTCTTTACTCCCTCTACCGGACAGCATGGGAAGTACACATATCTAAAATTCTTAATTGTTAAGAAGCTTGTATGCCTTTCTTTATGTTTTCCAGTAAAATGAATCAATTATAAATCCAAGTATAATGAAACCAGAGCAATGAGATTTTCTTTACAACGGTAGTGGAATTATTTGTTGAATATTTTATTCGTCTGAAACAGGAGCAGCACATGATCAATATAAACCTTAGGTTACACCTTAAAGTGTCATTCTGATGAAACCACATTACATTTCTGTGTAACAAATAGTTGGAGAAACAGTATGAACAAAATGAAAATGAGTCTTCAAGACCAGTTTCTTCCCTACACATATCTCAGGAAAATGATGTCCCACAAATGCCTTCATTAAAATACAAAACAAGTCATGAAAAAGTGTTAACTGTGAGGATCATCGATAGAGACGAGCACTTTTCCATCAGTTACATTTGTATTCAACACCGAAGAACAACATTAGTCCATCAACATACTTATATCATCATCTTTTTCCTTTTATTGATCTGAATATTCTCACTTCTCTACACAGAAGGAGTTCAAATAGCAGCGTTGAAGTGTGTGGGTGACCGTCTCACCTTCAGCTAAACACTAGCAACACTCGGTCACACAATGTCCATGATGATCTAGAAGTCCACACAGCGGCCCTTCCTCTCCCAGTCTCCATAGCGGGTGGGCTCCGGACCCCTGGGGCCCCCCTGCTCCTTCGTCGCAGGATTCACATTATCCGGGAATTCTGGGATGAAAACAGGAAGACATTCAGTTAGAACGATGCACGACAGTCTAGATTTGCTCTTATTTCTCTCACATTAATCTCACTGTGCTGGTTTAAACCGGCTTGTTACCGTGGGAACCCCAGGGGTCACCAAGTCCCAAGTTAGTCTCAAGTCGTGACTCATCACTCTGGACTTCACTGAGTGGAGTTAAGACAGAATTTGTTTTGGACCTTAATTTGTGACCTCCCAGTCTGGACTTGGGCCTTTCTCTAAGACACTTTGTCCCTACACGCTGCTCACTTTCCAGCACGTCGCCGCTCTTTTCCTCGGGGGCGTCGTGGCGGCCTAGCGGGGTCGTGGGCTTCTTGAGCGGCTCTCGGTCCTTCACGGCTCCGCTGGCGGCTCTGGAGCGTCCTGACCCTGCAGTAGAACATGCAATATAAGCACAGGACATCCGCGGACATGAGCCTTTAGTTTACACACGTACTTTAAAACGTTGTTTAATCAGAATATCAACGATGAACAGTCACATCTTTAAGCATGAATACTGACCTGTAAACGTAGATTCTAGTAAACTCTTGGATAATAAACGGTTCCGTGCTGAGGAGCAGAGCCGCAGCGCAGACATCTTAACTTAATACGAGATTTAAAAACAGAACAAGGCGAATTTGCCTCTACACGGACAGTTACACAAGTTTGTTGTTGTAATATGTCGCGTAAGGGGCGCATTTATACGTCATCACAGCGCGACAAAGGGCGAGTGTATTTTTACAGAAAACTTTATTTAAACTATATTGTGTTTTCATTCATTTAGAATACAACGGACAAAAGACAGAAATAGTATTATAAATCAGTACAATAAACACTTGAAATTAAAGACGCGTTTTAACAATGCGTGCTGCTTTGAGTTAATGTGTTGTTCGATTTAATTTCTACAATTGAAAGCAATGTCTATTTAAGGCCAAAAGGGGGAGACAAAACTCCAAGAATCACAAGTGAAACATGTAACCCGTGAAGTAAAATATAACGGTAATAACAATACCAATGATGATACTACCTTCATGACAGATAAGACAGAATCTGTGATCAATAGAGACATCATTTAAGGAAACATCAATCTTTACTGTACATTGTTTTAAAAAAAAAATGTATTTATGATTTATGTTTGCTCTCTGTAAACACTGTTGATGATCATTTATTATATATTACACCCCAGTACATGTATCAATGTAAATGACTTCATCACCATCCTCTTCATCATCATCCTCTGTTCATTCTACCAGTAATTCTGCACACTGATTAAGCCATAAGTGTGTTATTTTGCTCATCCTCTCCCTATACGTACACACACACACACACACACACACACACACACACACACACATACACGCACACACACACACACACACACACACACACACCCTTCTGCTGCTGGAGCATCCAAAAAGCCTCACACCACAAATTACCTCTGCTATTACGACGCCCAGACACAGAATTCCAAATTAACTGGGAATTATGTCCTGCATTATGCACAAGACATTTTGATTTATTGCAAATTACAGACCAATAATCTGGTGTTTAGCTCTGCTCCCATGAAATGAATAAGAGATGAATGGAGGTGAGCAGAGAGAAAGACACTGCAGTCCAATTTAGCTTTGCCATAACAAACTAAACGCTGAATGTGAGGCAAGCTGTAGGTGTGGATTTACTGGAACTCCATATATGAAATGATGTGTGAAAACATCACCAGAATTTAAAGATTTAGATGAGGATTGATTTGAATTCTGGCTGAAACGAGAAAACATGCAACTGTAATTTACAACAGTGGTTCTCAAACTGTGCTTCCTGTGATTCTGTTCAGTATTATGTCAAACATACAAAGAAATAAAAGCCTTCACAGAAGTCCATATAGATAAAGTTCAGGCTAAGCTGACGGATAAAAATATTTTTTAAACGCAAATAGTTCAGCTCAGGTATTTTGAGCCTCAATGTATATTTTTGTGTGAATCAAGACTTCCTTCATAAAATTAGAGTGAGCATAAATCCACGGCACATAACCGAACGATGGCTGAAGAATGGAGCCCCTCCCCCGTAACTAGAAGACAACTCGGCATTGGCGGAGGTGTGGTCCTTTCTCATTTAAAACGCTCTTACTGTGAACAATTACAGAGACCTGTTTCTCAATTTCTGTCATTATTTTTGTACGTTTATATTTATCAGCACATACATGAATGTGACGCACTGCCCCCTGGTGGACATGTGTGTTCATAGGAATCAGTGAAATTGTTAAGTACAATTTAGAAGAACTTGGTCACGAAACATTTGTGCATATGTGGAAATGTATGGAGAAAGAAGAAACTATACTTTAGCTTGGTGTTGGCACTAAAACTTCATGAGTTTGTGTGAATCTTCCAAAGAGCTGATGTGGTTTGAACAGAGGAGTGTTGAGTGTCTGAGCTGTGCAGAGTAATGCTGCATATTGGTGTGTTTTCTCTGCAGGTCTTACCTTTATCAGCACTTTTTCCTCCCCGGAGGCTAAAGTGTGCGTGTGTGTGCGAGTGTGTGAGTGTGCAGACCAGAGGAATTTCAGGAGTTTTGCACTGAGCGACTCAGTGCTGATATTTCTGAGTGGATGATGAAATTCTCCTTTACATTCCTCTTCAACCTTTTGGAAAAGCAGACCTGGAGAATGTCACGTCTCACACACACACACACACACACAAACACACACACACACACACACACACACACACACACACACAAACACACACACACACACACACACACACACACACACACACGCACACACAGCCACATAGCTGGTTTAGCATTGTTCTACGCAAACCTTAAAGTTCTCATAAAACAATCCAATCTAACACGTGTGAGTAAATATTTATATGCATCATAAACACAGAAAGATGTTTGTTTATAGGCATAGATTGTTTAAATTGACAAAACATGAAGAGTTAATTTGCAAACAAAAACACAGCCGTTTCTATTCATAATTCTAATGAATCTGGACAAATCAAACTTTGTCATGTTGATTGATGTGAAAATGAAAACTATGATTTTTACCTATTTTTCAAAACGGAGAAAAATACCAAACGACCTCCAAAAAAATTGATGATTTGTTTTGTTTTTTTTGTTTGATGGCATTAAAATCATTATTAACGCAGCATTGTGTTGAGAGAGAGGGGCGGTCACACACACACACACACACACACACACACAAACACACAAAGCAGTTTATCAAAGGGTTTGTACAGAAGTAAGAATGAAATCAAAGAAGCTTTATGCCTCATAAATGTCAACACAAAGTTCTTATTTCATGTTTTAATGAGATGCTTTTAAGCCTTAATGAGTTCAAATCCAAATTACAAAATGGAAAAATAGTGAACAGACGAGCTGCTTGTTGTTTCTTCATCATGTGTGATTATAAGATACAAAGGTGCTGGAACAAGAACAAGAACAAGAACAAGTGCTCTCTTCTTCTGCATTATAAAGTCCATTAAATACTGACAGACTCGGAGGAGGAAACATTTATGATACACTGTCACTCACTCTGCTCCACGGAGTCTTTGTCTAAAGCTCCTTCGTGTCTTTATGGACCAGTTTTCCTGCAGAAACATTCCCAAAATCCCAGAGGGAATAAGAGCGATGTGTCTCTGAGCCGAGCAGGAGATTCCGGCCCGGGATCACCGCAGGGATCCGGATCAGATCAACCCGCGGGCCCGCATGTGAGTAGGTGTTGGTTTGGGCGCAGGACCAGAGGCTGTGCGGGGCCGCGGCGGGCCGGAGCGCGTGTCGCCCCTATCGGCAGCGAGCGCTGCCCGGGCGGAGTCACGCCGGGGTTTGGCTCCTACTCGCAGGCCGACACGCTGCTGATCTTGCCCGTGTTCTCCGTCCAGGGCTGCAGGTTCTGCAGGGCGTACAGCGAGCTGTTCTGCAGGCACAGCGGGTCCGGGGTCACCGGCTGGTTGATGGTCTTCTGGAAGGCCTCCTGCTGCAGCTGCATCAGGATCCGGTTCGCCTGCTGCCGCTCCGCCTCTCGCTCCTCCGCTGTCTGCCGCCTGCAACAACACACAGGCTACCGTGATCTGGGCCGACCCGGACCGAGGGGTTCGGGTTCTAAACCCGGGGGGAAGAGACAGTAATGCTGCTTTCTTTCCCGGCGGTGCCAAAGAGAGAGTTTATCATTTTAAAGCATATTTAGAATGATACTCTTGACTTTATGCTCATTATAATCCAGGTGATTCGTTTGTTTGGTAACAATCCAGATCATCACTAAATCACAGATTTGTTTGTCACGTGAAATTTTTTTTCGACGTTTCGGTTGGTAAATTACAATTTAATCTTAAATGCAACGAAATTAACTCCAATAATGTCCAATACAACTATTAAATCTTTATACAAACACACACACACACACACACACACACACACCTCAGATTGGTCTTGCAGTTGTTGCCTCCATAAAGACACAATCAGTGATAAATAAAACTGGGATAATTTTTTATTTTTATAAGAGAAATATAATATTTAGTCACTTTGGGAAAGAAATCAGCTCAATAAAATACAATTCGTTTAGTTTAGTTTTTTTCAACATTTTGAAAAGTAAATTATTATTAGAATTATTTGATCACTAAGAGTTAGGAGTTTAATTATTTATTTTTCGAATTTAATTACGTATAAAACACGTAGCATAAAAATGAACTCAAACCTGAACTCATGTTGATGCTCAATCTCCCAATACTGAACTGTAAGAACTAAAACAAATGTTTATTTAATTTTTTCATTTCAAATATTCTTGACCTGTTAAATCTTTATTCTACTTTGAATTTGCTGAATATAAAGATGCATCTGTTCTTTGATGTATTTCTTATTTGTTCTAAATAAACAGACTTGACTCCTCCATGGTGTGATTCTGAGTTCTGGGCCCATAAAGTCTCTGTGCTTTCATCTACATTATAAATATGAGAACACAAACAGACTGGATTAAAGCAGATGTGTGGTGATTACAGATGTGTCCCATATGTGTGAGTATTTAACCCTTATACAAAATCAATAGCAGAGGTCCTGACCCTAAGCCCAGACCGACAGGCAGACAGACAGATTGCAGATCCTCCAGTCCAGTGTAGCTGTGTGGTATATTGTGTATGAAAGATGATCACATTCCTTCATGAAGTTAAATCTAATCATAGAGTTTGTAACCTTAGGTCAGATGATGAGTAGAGGGTTGGGGTCAATCCCTCTGTGAAAAACTACGGCCTCAGAGATCTTTCTACATTCGGCTCAAAACGTATCAATCGACCCTTCCCCAGCACTCAGACACATCAGAAAGGCAAACAGGCCTGCTGTGGCTTCACCTCCACTTGGTGCGTCTGTTCTGGAACCAGGTCTTGACCTGAGCGTCGGTCATCTTCAGGGCCTTGGCCAGAGCGGCGCGCTCGGCGGACGCCAGGTACTTCTGCCGGTGGAAACGTTTCTCCAGCTCGCAGATCTGCAGCCGTGTGAACGACGTCCGAGGCTTCTTCTTCTTGGGCGGCGTCCGGTTCTGGTAGGGGTGACCTACGCGCCGAGTTACAGTGAGGGGTGAGAGAGACACTGGATGGGACAGGGTGAGACAGAGCGGGACAGGACGGAGTGAGACATGGCAGGGGGAGATGAGAGAGGATGGACCAGAAGGGACAGGATTGGAGAAGAGGACGGGACAGAATGGGAAAGAGCAGGGAAAGTAGGACAGACCAGGAGGGGACAAGACAGAACAGGACAGAATGAGACAGGACAGAGCAGAATGCGATAGAATGCGATGAGTGGGACAGAAATGGACAGAACGGGACAGGGAAGGGATGAGACACAGGAGGACAGAAGGAAATAGGACAGAGCAAGACAGGGAAGAGTAGGACAGGATGGGATTGGAGAGGGCAGGAGGGAATAGACAAAGCCGGATGGGACAGATTGAGACAGGAAAGGACAAGACAAGACAAATAAAGACAAGCGAGGCAAAGGGGCACAAAATGAGCAAGCAGCAGCAAAGCCTGGACGCCAATGTAACAACTGATTATGATTATGATTATTATCATTATTATTATTACACAAGGCTTCACTGTAATGTAAAGATGAAATATTGTATACATTATGAAATCCATCAGCCTTTATTATAACTTCTGGGAGTTTTGCATAAAGTCCTTTATTCCCTGTCTGTATTCAATCATTGCTATGACGTCACTGTTCTGGTTTGGCGGGCGCTGTAATGCAGATCTGCGTGTTTACATGTTTAAACTGAAACAAAGTGAAGCAGCTTATAGAACAAAGATCACAGCTCAGCGTCACGTGACAGAGACACGGAAACACACACAACCACAGAAGATGTCATCATAATAACAATAATGATACAGATGAGATATTTGAATTAGATGTAGCAGTTTGTTGGTTACTTCAATGTCAAGAGCCTTTTCTAATAATCAATCAGAATGAATCAAATGGATCTAATAAATAGCACGTTTTTTTTTTTTCATTTTTCTGTTGTTTTGATGAATAATCAAATTTTTTTTCAGCTTTGCCATGTTTATATTGTTTTATTTCATTGATTTATAAATATATATCGTCTATTGTGTATAATTTAAAGAAACCGCCGTTAGTTTGTTTTGCTTTTAAAACTAAAAATTTCATTCATAACACTTCATATTCTATTTTTTAATTTGGTATAATTTTGTTTACTTTACATTTATCGTTTTGTTATTATACATAATTTTATAAAACTTTCAAACTATACTAATATATCTGGTTTTAATTTGATTTTTAATTTTCTAAAATATGACTGGTATATTACAAATAAAAACAACCTCAATTCAATTTGTTTTAACTGTTAATAGACTTCTTCTGTATGTGTTTTTTAACATAATCAATTGTATTTATTCTGTGGTATTCAGCTTGAACGTCCCATTTCATTCTGCAGACCTAATGTCTTGTATTGATTATGGATCATGTGTGTGTGTGTGTGTGTGTGTGTGTGTGTGTGTGTTACCTGTGAAGCGGTCCTTGGTGTATCGCCGGTTGCTCTCCATCCAGGGGAAGGTGAGCGAGCTCAGGTTGTTGATGTTCCCGCTCATCTGAGGCATGGAGCAGTTCCCCCCGCTCAGTGGCCGGTGTGCGGGCACGCGGATGACCCCGGCTGCGTTCACGTTACTCCCGTTCATGCCCATGTTCATGTTCATGTGATAACTCCCGCCGAGGGAGGCGACCCCGCACGAGCTGCCGGTGCCGTTATATCCGTTGTTCCCGCAGGAGAAGCCGCCTCCGCCGCCGCTCATGCCGCCGTTCGTGCCGTTGTTGTAGGCCGGGTGCCCGTAGTCCGGCTCGTGCATTCGGGCTCCAAGCATGCAGCTCTGCTCCACCGAGTTGAGGATCTGGTCGATGCCGAAGCTGATGGGTTCTACGTGCGCGTGCTGTTGCTGCAGATGAGCGCCCAGTATCCCGAGGTGATCCATGGCCCCCGCGAGCGCCCCGCTCCGCGCGAGGCTCACAGCTTCCCGCGCCCCGGACCTTCCAGTCTGCGCCGCTCTGGCTCGCGCTCCGGTCGTTATCTACTGCGCGTGGGAGCTGAGCGCGTGTGTGCGTGCGCAGATGGAGAGCGGGGCTGTTTGTGCCCCCCCACCCCCAACTGAGCTGCGCGAGGACATCAATCAAAGTGCCAAATAGACAGCGCGCGCGATTAAGAACCAATTTTAGGCCTGAAACTCAATTGGCTAAAGACTCCGCGCGCTCTGCGAGGCTCTATGACGCACTTCATAAGACTCTGATTAACAGCTGGAGCAGATCAATAACGGAGAGGATCCATCTGATTTACACACACACACACACACACACACACACACACACACACACATACACACAGCACAAACAAACACGAATCGTCTGGACGTGACGGGATTCGAGTCTAAACGCTTCACACTAAACCTTCGCGTTCTCACGGATATTCTGCTGCATTTTCATAATAAAGCGGCTGATCTCAGCTTCATTCAGGAATCACGGCGTGTTTACCACATTTACAGTTTTCATTGGGAATTTTAGACATTAATTTATTTCACTTTCACAGTTATAACAGTTTGTTTGTGTTTTAAAGCAGCGAGCCCGCGGGCACAAGCACAGACACACAGTGAGGTCATCATGTTCCATAAGGAATAAATGACATGAATAGACAATTAAGCTTATTGAAATGTAGTGAATGAACGTAACAATGATCCAACAGGAAAAACATGCAGCTTATTCCGCATTTAGTGAAGCTCTAATTAACACCAGAGATGTAGAAATACTTTCTATTTTCTGGGTCAAATACGCTTTATAAAGTAAAGAGGATCATTTGTTGAAATTCTAAAATATTCGTTTTTGATATAAGTGTATACCTTTTTTTTAAGTTTTACATTTTCCAACAAACCCAGAGTCCTTTTATTAACAAAACAAAATCAAAGCAAAAGCACGAAACGATGTGACTTTATGTTCATTAAAGTCATTATTCATGAATCCAGAGGATGATCAATGACTTTCCAGCGGCTCTAAATTAGGCTATAATGTTGATTGCAGCCATAACAAATCGACACAGGTTTGTTTAATCGTAGATCATAAATAACAAGCGGTATTTTTTAAACAAATGATTTCCCATTAACGCCATCCTGACTGTTCCTAACCTCACTGCAGCCAAACACAAACTCAGAACAATTAAATGAGAAATTAAACCATGTGGCTCATTGATTTTCTCTCCTTCTAAAAGCCACTGGGACTTAATTACTTAACATGGGGCATTAAAGTATTAATATTTCATACAGTCTCGACTCTTCTCATTGGACACGTGACCCACATCAAAGTTTAATGCGCCCAGCAGCCAATCAGAGCAGAGACTCCTGCACATCCAGACCAATAATGAGCATCAGGGACTTTAAAAAGCGGGTAAATTATTGAGATGAAATGCAATATTCTGCTAATGCGGGGCAGCTTCACTTCAGCTGTGTTTAAAGAAAAAAAACGCACTTTCAACACACATACAGAAATAATAAGGGATAAAAAAATAGTTTAAAAATAAAGAGCAAAGCAAGCAAAGACAGAAACTAATTTTACTGAAATCAGATCAGCTCATAGAGGCCAGAAAAATCAGGTAACATGATTTTACCATTTCAAAGTAAATGATTGGAAGTGATAGTGAAGTTATATGTGCTGTATTCAGGTCCCAGACTGACAAGAACACTGTCACATCGTTTCTAACTCAATTATCGAGCAAACAGTTTCATCTCAGGCTGGAGTCCTTAAGGGGCCCCGGAAATATGACATGAAACTCCTCTGATCGATTTATGGCTCTGTAAGCAGAATAACACACACACACACACACACACACACACACACACACACACACACACACACACACAGGCTGTCACACTCCATCACACACGCTGCCTAAGCTCTGATGTCGCTAAACTGTCTGTAAAATTATACCTTTGTTCAAAGTTCAAAGTTCTTCCTAAAGCACCAAGTTATCTACAGAGCAGGAAACCAAACAGACTGTAACAATAAAGCAGGGGCGCACTCAGTGATCTGGGGGGCCTAAACCAGGTACCGGCCCCTTCACAAAAAACCAAAAATCTAGACAAAATCTGTGATCTCCATGGAAACTAAGGCACCTCCTCAACACTACAATTAAACTACACCTACACACTGGATTTGAATAAGATAACATAAGGAGTGGAATAACAAATGAAAAATTCCAACCTGCCTAGTGCTGAAGAAATAAAGGACAAACATCTTCAACTTTTTAAGATCTGTATTATGTACTGCTGTGTACTTTGCATGTCTGCTGGTCCAGTTGGTTTCACTGCTGGTCACTTTGTCTCATAGATCTGATCCAAAGCAGATGGAGCTGAATCATATTCTGTTCCAAACTGTGCCTTACGTCCTTCATCTCTCTCTGCTGAAGGCACAAAGTGCTGAAACACAGAACAACGTTGGAGCAGTTTGATCGTTTCAGCAGTTTGTGTGCATGTTGTTCAAAGTCATTCTGCCACTAATTCTGATATGATAGAAGTGCACATTGTTTTGAGGAGCTCATTCTGGCACTCAGCACTGCATATAATACTTAATACATCTGGAACAATCACAGCAAAGATAGTTCAACATGTCCTATTTTAGACTGATAATAATACGGAGCCAGCATGTGTCTGTATCATAATTTCACACCTCAGATTTCACACCACATAGTTTCCTGTGTGTGCTCTGCAGACCTCTGTTGGACGCTCTGCCTCTCTGTTTGCTGCTCTGCCTCCCTCTTGAGCTCTATTTCTGGTTAAACGGCTTCCTCACCAGGGAACGGATGCTTTCATGCCAACTTTCTCTGGGTAAGGACAGTAACTACCCTTTCTGTCGCCTTCATTTGCCCAGCATCACTCAGTGGACAGTCTGGGTTATGGTTGTTATTTCAGAGATCCTGGAAGTCCCCTGAATTATCTGCTTTTTTCTGTTCCTAGCAATCTTTTATATATTAGGCTAATCCAAAAAAATTCTCCTTCAGGCCGTGCAGCTCCACACATCTCATCAGACGTAGCGGCTGATCTATGAAGCTTGTTTACAGACGTTTGTACACATCTGGACTCGGCACATTTTCAGACCTTAATACAGTCTGAGAGAAAAATGATGATTCGGGTGAAACTAGGTGTCACTTTCCAACGTGTAAACAGAGCACATCTACTTATGCTGCTGTTTCATATGTCCTGTGTCATAAATATACAATGAGAGGAAGCTTAAACAGCACTTTTCCTTTTATATCTACAATAAACATGAAGGAGACGCTGGCAGAGACACGGAGACGTTTGATGACGCCTGGGATCGTTTGGGTATGAGTGAATTTGGTGCGCAGGGACGTAAACATCACTGCCTGCCTTCCCCTCCTGTCTTCCAAACTGCCTGCTGTATGTGTGTGTGTGTGTGTGTGTTTGTGTGTGTCACAGCCTGTAGATCCTGTTTTGTCTTGGGGGTGTGTGAGGAGGTGGGGGGGGGGTCTACCTGCAGAGTCCTTGACCCTTGACCTCAACCTCTCTGGCGCCAGCTCCATCAGCTCGTCCTCCCGGCGCAAGATGAGCTTTTCCCCTCGACCACCGGCTGCCAAATGAGGGTCTGGGGACCGACTGAATACTTTCACGTCTCCATGCTAATGCGAGAGAGAGAGAGAGAGAGAGTATGACATCATTTTGATTGTACGCTGCACTCAGTTAGTATGGAGACAGATTCACTTTATGTCTCATTAAATATATATGACTTACATGTAGAGAAAGTCAACTTCACACACCAATCTCCACCTAAATAGTTCTGGTTCTGGTTCAGTATCCATGTAACCCCTCCCACATTTCTACCAATCTACAGTGGCACCATTGCAGAGGAAGAGTAAGACACGACCCACTCATGATGTCATGTATTTCCCGTTTGGTTCATGAAACAGAACCGAACCTGAACCATGGCCTAACGCCTCTGTAAAAGTTTAAATCCTACTAATTCCGTCCTTGCTTACATTTCACTCACATTTCTGCCTGTAAATGCATCGCCGCCCTTACAGACACTCCACCCCTTGTTGGTGTAAAAGCTCTGACTGTGGATTCTTCTTCTGGGATTGAAACCTTCTCGTCATGTTGCTCATCTCTACTAAAGCTTTCCGTCCTCATGGCTTCTTGTCCATTTGTTCAGCCTGATAAGATTCTTATCAATCTACGTGTTTGCAGCTGATGTGTAGGATGAAGAACGTAAGAAGAACCTGACCTGCTGTGTGGAGACTGACAGAATTTCATCTCTCTCTCTCTCTCTCTGGTCTGAAACAACAGTGTGAGCCGCAGAGATAAGTGAGCCGTCATCCTGTTTGTTTAGTAATGCGTGGAAATGGCTGCAGCCACCGTTGGGAACCTGCATTGTACCTACAGACCGCTAGCCCCAGAGCATCCCTGCTTCCCCTCAGGAGAGAACACACACACACACACACACACACACACACACACACACACACGCACAAACACACACACACACACACACTGAGTAAAATGTAAGGGCGAGCCAGTTTTCTCAGGAAAGAGGCTGTTGGGTTTCTTGCTGCTGCAGGCCTTCAGTGTATTTGTTGCTATGGCGTCACATTAATGTGTAATGTGAGGCGGCCACAACAACATATGTTGCCTCAAACTCTGTTCAGTGCAAGTGGGACCAGACGCTGATGTGGGCTTTTGCTGTCGTTTTCCTGACCGAGATTGTCTCTGTCAATCTAAAACACTGGTGGTGTAGAGTTGCATGGACGGGTTAAAACAGCAACATAGTGCTGTTCAAGGTGTTATTCTCACTATAATCCAGGTCAGATTACAGATTACAGAAACAGAAAGTCTCTCCACATCTCTTCATCAGCTGGACTTCTAGCTTTTCTACAGAGTTTTCCATTCTTCCATGTGAGGTAACTGCGGTCACTTTGCCAATCTTCACATTTTCTGGGAGCTGAAGGCTGCTGCTTTCTTTCCTGCCGCATGACTGACAGCTCCCTATCAGGGCCACTTATCATCTGAATGTCAAGGACTTCCAGAAAAATCCCATTTTCGGGTGATTGATGGAAAACAGTCTGAGAGCGAGCGAGAGAGGCGGCCAGAGAGAGAGAGAGAGAGAGAGAGGGCGACACGTAGAGAAAGAGCGAGAGAAGACAAACATCCAGGACAAAGAGATCAACAAGGCAAAAGACCAGGTGGACTTCAGCTTCAGTGTCTGTGCCGTCATTGATTTACACTAAACCGATCAACAAAATAAATATATAATTACTGAAAATGATGCTCTAACGCAGAAGGAAACAATCTAATACTCTTAAATATATTTACACTCACCAGATAGTGGCTCCATTCTTCTCCAGGGCTGAGACGCGGCTGCTTTTCCCATATAAGGCCTCCTGTCACTCAGGTTCAGCGTCGTTGACCTCCGGAGGGGAATGGATCGCCTGTGTGAAGGGAGGAATCAGTGAGAAGACGCAAAAGAATGAGGAGGAAACCGGAATCCTCTCTGTACTACGACCGGAAGATCAATCTTTAAAGATGTTGATGAAGAGGAGGAAGACCTTTCTCACTGCCAGCCCGTGTGGGATTACAGATGCTGGGGATGCGTCGCCGTGTGAATTTCCATCCAGGAAGATTGTCGTCAATCAATCCAACTGACTGAACACTCAATATGGATCCTTCAAAATGTGCTCCAAAATAGGGTTCCCATGTTTTACAGAGCGGTTTAGGAACTCTGAGTCCTTGTGTCCTTCCCTGCAGCACGTACTCACCATGTGCTGGAGTGCGGTGAGGAAAGATGGCGTCTCCCGGCGAGTGGTTTCTGCCAAGCGACCTCTTGAAAGGGGAAAACGTCTTAGCTGCTCCCCGAAGAGGTGACGCCAAAAAGAGGGCACAGGCCAAAGGTTAGACCCAGACCCTGTGGAAGCCAGTGTGCAGGATGTGCTGCCGTGACCTCATATGAAGAGGCACTGGGACCGCACGAAGGTGATGTGATGCCAGGGAAAGTTGTCAGTTAAGGTTTCACAAGACTCGATGTATCAACTCCATGACGCTCAAGGTTTAAACTAATTTACCAATGTGAGCAGGCGGCTGTAATGTACACAGTAATGTATATGAATGTGATAATACATCAGATTTTAAATGAAAGAGGAGTTTGTTTGGTTTGCAGTATTAAGACAGATTCTCCCTCTAGCTGTTTGTACATCAGATGAGTGTGTGCGTACGGGTGGTCGCTGCTGTACGAGCTCTTCAAACCTGTGCGGAAACTCGGAAAGCTACATTCAAAAGAGTGGAACGTCCCAAAATGGACAGTTTCAATCCGCCATGGCTGTCAGCAGCATTAGATGATCCGTATGTCATCTCACATTAGGCCCGACGGCAACAAACGTCATTAGAGCCTGAGGCCATAGACACAACAACAGAGCTGTGAGACTGGAGCCCGTCAGTGTGAGCGTGTGTGTATAGACCAAACACCATCTATCACACGTCACGCTAATGAACAGCCTCAACATGGATACTGTATGTTTGTCTCTCAGTGAGATAGATAGTGACTGCACGCATTCTGCAACGTGAACTCTTCTTCTGTTCTTCATTCAGCATCTGATCGGCTGGGCACTCTATTTATTCCAGATAAAGTGGAAGTATTAGAAGCTAGCCCGGCTCTATGTCGGGGGATTCACACCGGTGTGAGAGCGACGGTGAGCTCAGTGTAGTTTGGGTCCTGTCAGTCACAATAAATGTTTTATTTATGTGAGAATGTTGCACATTTTACAGTATTCAGGTCAGGTGAACACTGAACATCACCTGTGTGTGTGTGTGTGTGTGTGTGTGTGTGTGTGTGTGTGTAAACGTACATACATTATATGGAAAGAGAACTTTGACTGCTTAAAAATATTCAATGTTAAGCAAAAAGTATTAATAAGAATAATAAAAAGGAATGAAAAGCTGAATGCTGCAACTGATTAATGACCTGTTATTAAATTGAAGAAATGTACAGAAACGTGTAGAAATGCCTTATTGTCCAATATCAAGATGCCAATTTTTAAATTCCTGAGTCTGCCGTCTTTTGTCAAACTAGGTTCTTGATTCCATCTACGGGGTAAACTGTGTTCCCTCAGTGTGCTGTGAAGGGCTCAGAGCAGCAACACAGATCAGTCAGGACAATGAGGCCTCACACACCCACAGACTCATGTGTCCGTCCCGGGCTGGGCAGGTGGACTGTGTCCGGGGGAACGGTAGCCCTCCTGTCAGCACCCTGACACCCCCGCAACCCCCGCCCTCCCCCCCCCGTGCATCGCGGGGAGCCTCCCGTCCTGTCCCGAGGCCCGGCGGGTCGAGTGCGCGCTTCCTGCCGCTCGTGACAGAGCGGCCTGGGATGAGTGGTGACTGCGCCCCGTTTCCAGCTCTCAGCCGTCCATTTGGAGGCCAGCTGGGAAACGTTGACTGGGGCGGGACAGATGGGATCATCAGGCAGGCCTTTGACTTTGACCTCCACAAGCTTCACTGCACAGCTTCAGGCCCGGACACACAGTTTGAGCTCCGCGTGTTATTCTGAGCCACAGAAACATCGAGAAAATCATGAGGTGACAAAAAAGTTATTAAGCAGGAAACTTAAGACATAATCTTGCATTTTAATGAATTTATCTACTAAAAGAATTTAAAATATTTGAATAAAGGCATCAAAGCAAATGTTTTCTGAGGTTTGTAGATCAAAAATGAAGTAACTAAGCCAAATAATGTAAAAGTAGGAGATATAATACAGACCAAGAGACACAGAGCTACATGAAGGTACAACCAAGACAAATAAAGAAACTATATGGATCCACACTAAATTACACCAAGATAAAACCAGGTAAGAGGAGCTAAGATAAGAAATAAAAAGATCATTTACACAATTAAGTGTAAAAGCACCAACCAAAAGTGTTTTTGTGAGTTTTTGTGTCTGAATGATGTCATTACTGCTGCCTTCATTCTGTGTGTAACAATAGAAACTAGCTAAGTGAAGCTGTGATGAGGTAAACTAAGATCATGTGGAAGCAAAGTGCTGGCGTCCTGAGCTGCTGGGGGACATTCATCACAGAGCTGCACGCTGGAATCGCTCTACGCTCTGTTAAGTGCTTACATACGTTTTATTTATGAACCCCGAGCCGGCAATAACAACCCACCAAGCTGCCGGGTGGGTGGAGTCTGTGCGGGACGGAAGGAGAGGAAGCTGGTGAGTCAGGATTCACCTCCACACTCATTAGAGCTCATTACCTGCAGCGTTCACTTCGGAAACATCCGGCTGCTTGTTTATCTTCTATCTCTTATATGTGATGATGTGATGTCATGTGTGAGAGTCACACTGGTGCGTAGAGTGGTTGCTAAGGTGTGTGGAGTGGTTGCTACTAGGCCAGTAGCTTTGGAGTATGTCACTGATGAGGTCATGAAGGCCTAAAGTCTAATCTCACTCAATGTTTAGGAGTAAAAGATGAAACTGTAAGAGAGAAATCAGAGTTCCTTTCATCTTTATTGATTCCAGAAGGAAAACCCAGAGCAGCCAGAGCAGCCAGGGGAAACAGAGGCCGTGTGTGAGACGTCCCACAGGCGCCTGGCAGAGAGGACATCCCGAGCTGGAGCCGGCGGCCGCTGAGGTCAGCGTCTCTACCACACCTTCACCAAGAGTCACACCTGTGGGTGTGGCGCGGTTGCCGGGGGAAACGCCACTATGTGCGCCTGCTTCCTGTGTTTCCGCACCTGAGTCAGCTCCTTGTCCTTCTGCTTCAACATGGCTGTGAGCAGCTGGTTTTCACGTTTCAGCATCTTGTTGTCCTTGATCAGCTTCCTGACCTTCTCCTTCTCCACCTCGGTGGCCATTTCTTCTGCGCTCAGGTCGGCGACATCGCTGCCCCCCAGGGGAGAGTACGCGTACTCGTTCTCCTCGTCCGACACGTGCAGTCGCCTCTCCACTGCGCCGCACAGTTCGTCCGCCTGCCGCTTTTCCCTGGAGAACCAAAACTCCAGCTGCGAGGCGCTGGTCCTGCCGTTGCTCACCTCCAGGTCGTTCATGACCTGCTCCAGCTGCAGCGGCTCCGTCTGCGTCTGGTGCACCAGCTCGCAGATGGCGGCGTGCAGCTCGGCGTTCTCCTGGTTATAGAAGCAAGCCATGATTCTGTATGTGTGTGTGTCCGGCATCATGGCAGCGCGTTCGGCTGTGTTATAAGCTTGTCGATGTTGTTTGAAGACATCATGAGGTCCCATTCCAAGACATCATACCGCCTCGATGACATCATCAAGCTGCCAGTTAGGCCTTAAATTTGATTGTTGCTGAGGTTTCAAAGTTTTTGTTCCAGTCTCTTTCTGTTCAGATGAGTGCATAGTTGTTATATGTGCTCTTATTGTTCCAAGTTAAGTGAAGTGAAACGCATAAATGTTCAAATCTAGACTTGAAGTCACCACCAGGATCAAACTACACCTCAGACATTAAACACAGTGCGTCAAAGGTGACAAAGTAGACTGTGATTAAGTTGAGATGACAGATTTCTGGCTGCTTTTGGTGACGTCGTGGTTTATCCTCTCGTCTCTTTCAGCCTCACAGGAAGTAGAAACACTCAGACTTCCCCCAGATTCACAAACGTGTCTGAAAATGGATTCAGCTTTATTACAGAAACACTCAGCTGCTCTGACAGACGGCTGGAAAAGGGGTTTTGTTGAGCAGATAAAACCAAACACAGATTTGTATTTGGATAAGAGGAGGTGTGTGTTTGTGTGTGTATGTGTGTGTGTGTGTGTGTGTGTTTGAGTTATTCCAGAGGACTTTCTTGGATTCATATACACGGAAGAAAAACCAAAACCAAATCAAATAGAGCAGAATGAAGATGTATGACAGCAAGTACGCGCCCACATGATGCAACAAACACACACACACACACACACACGCACGCGCGCACGCGCGCACGCGCGCACACACGCACACACACACACACACACACACACACACACAGCCTCGTTGCTCAGTCCTGTCAGGTACTCAACAACATAACGCTGCTGAACTCGTAGCTTAAACCTGTTATTGTTTTAAAAATATAATCATAATTGTTGAGGGGTCATGCAACGAGATCGACAATATTTGAGACGTTGTGAATCAGATTGAGTCCTGAAAGAATCCTGAATGTTTCTGGAGGTATGAGGGATTTTAACGCCAGCAGGCTGAATGTGTCTGTAGGCTGAAGTGTGCCGGACTGCTGAGTGCCAAAGAACGCCCGGATGAAGAGTAATAACACCCTGCACCCCCCACAAACACACACACACTTCAAAAACAGACTGCCTGGTGCCTGTGTAGCCCCAGGGGTGTGTGTGTGTGGGTGTATGTGTGTTACTGCCTTAATGACGAGCTCACATCTCCAACCTCACACAGGGAGGAGGGACGAGCCGATCTCCTCTCTCCCTCTCTCCCTCTTTCTCCCTGTCTCTCTCTCTCCCACCCTCCACACACACGTTCCTCTCCAAACCGCTCTAACAGATCTCTCTTGGTTCAACCACAGAGCTGCACCGTCACTTCATTAAGTTGCAATCACGTCGAGTGTGGCGGCGCCTGTTTTTGCGTCGTCATCTCTGCGCTCGTCTCACATTTCAACTTAAACAATCCAAGCCGCCGGTGTGTGTGTGTGTGTGTGTGTGTGTGTGTGTGTGTGGACTCGCACTGCTGAATGTGCTGAAGCCAGGGCCACTTGTTTACTGGGGTTTAATCATTTATTTATCGAGGGGAAACATTTGGTAGCAGAGTGCGAAAGGTCTGTGTGTGTGTGTGTGTGTGTGTGTGTGTGTGTGTGTGTGTGTGTGTGTGCGTGTGTGTGTGAGCTGAGACAGAAAAATGAAGACACACAACAAGTGAGGTAATGAGTGTCTGAAAGGTATGCAGAAGAAACACAACAAACAGATTAGAAGGAAAGTGTGTGTGTGTGTGTGTGTGTGTGTGTGTGACCCCCTGTCTCGAGCATTTGGCCTGCCTGTGCTGGTGTGTGGCGTGAGTGAATGTGTTTTTCTTCCCTCCGTGACCTTCTCTCTCTCTCTCTCTCTCTCTTTCTCTCTGCCTGTCTTCCCAGAGGTCAAAGGTCAGCTCTAATTGGCTTAATGGAAGCGTCCCGACCTAAAACAAGCAGATGGATCTCAGGTCGGCCAGCATCAGAGGCCGCCGCCGCCGCCGCCACCGACCCCAGAGCAGCAACAAACTAGCAAACACGCGAGCGTTAGACACAACAACGCCGTCCCAGCAGATAGAGTTACAGAGCGACACACAGCTACAGAGCGACACTGCACCGAATCAGAGGGTTAATCAGTGTGAGGCCGGGAGGAGAAAACACACCACTATCACGTTACAAATGTCTTTCAGTCACAACGTGGTGGTGAGGAAAGGGAAAGGAAGATCAATAAACAATAACCAATGAGGATGGGGATGCAGCTGTGTACCTGAGGAGCCAGGTGAGCTGAGGATCCTCTGCCGGGCCTGACGGCTGCGCTCTGCCACGTTCGGGCCCCTGGCGTATTTACGGGCGGCGTGAACTCTTTGCTCTGCTGCTCGTAAATCTGTGCGATTGCGACAGAGCCGGCGGACGAGCGGTCAAGAGCTTCCGAGCAGCGACAGGAAGTTAAAGAAACACACTCGCTCAGGAGTTATGGCCGCTCCCGACCCCCCTGACCTCCGCCCGGAACCCTCTGAGTCAGACGGTCACCAGCCACGGCAGCTCCTTCAGGGTTCCAGTGCCTCTGAGGACACAAACACACACACACACACACACACACACACACACACACACACACAGAGCGACAGAAATCATGTGACTCGTTCAGGCGTGTAAACATCATCATCAGAGTCAAACAGGCATACGTCTTCATCCAGGTACCAACAAATAATCTGAGTAGAGAGCATGGTAATGTACAGCTATGTGTGTGTGTATGTGTGTGTGTGTGTGTGTGTGAAAATAGAATGATGGTGTGTTTGAGTCACTAATAAGTACAGACAGCACGGCATCACTCAACAATATAAACAATGTCAATGTTTAAGAAAGGCCAGACCCTCTGCTTTCCCATCTCTCTCTCGCTGTCTCCCTCACACACACACTCACTCCTACACACACACACTCACACTCATCTTGATCCCTGTCACCACCTCGAGCAGCCTGCTCTTGTCGTGTCATTGTCATCCTCCAACCCAGAGAGCAGCATAGCCTAAACACGACTGCCAGCTCAGTGTGTGTGTGTGTGTGTGTGTGTGTGTGTGTGTGTGTGTGTGTGTGTGTGAGGGTTGTAATTTTAACAGCCTTTAATTGACCAAACTTTTGTTCGACGTGTGAGCGAAACACGGCCACATCAATCTCGCGCCAATTATAAGAGGCTCCATGCCGGCCGGGCCCCCCGGTCGCCGTGACAACCCGGATGATTGATCACCGACGGCAACGATTCTCTAACCTGATCAGGCAAATTACCGTGTCGACCGCCGGGGCCATCTGAGTCCCGCATCGCAAAATTAAATCCACCGAGCTCATTGCCTCGACGTGATGACACTCTTACCAAGACAGACACACACACACCCATACAAGACCTGTCTAGCTTGGTGTCAACACACTCCACACACACACACACACAGTGGAGTGTCGTACTCACAGCCACACACACGCACACACAGCAGCATCTTCACTCTCCTCTCCGTACGAAAGAGAGAGAGAGGAGAGACTCAGCCGAGGCCCCTGGGGTCTAAAGCACCAGGTGATGGGAGCGGCGGGGGGACATGAAGACGTATTAATGTACTAAAGACTTAATGAACCTCCAACCAGAGCAGAGGCGGAGGAGAGGAGGAGAAGCAGGACGAGGGGAGGAGGAGGAGGAGGAGGAGTGGGGAGTGGTGTTTACTTTATTAGTTTACAGCAGATTAATGGGGATAATCATTTAAGTGATGGAGATGGATTACCCTCTCAAAGCTGGCCGCGGCTCCACGCAGCCGCCCACCTAGAGCCTGCACACACACACACAAGCGCACACACACACACACACAAATGCACACACTCACACACACGCACAGCTGATGAACCAGGTGGAGGCGAGATGGGGAGAAGTGTTGAGGTGTGTGTGTGTATGTATGTGTGTGTGTATGTGTGTGTGTGTGTGTGTATGTGGTCTGTTATATAAATACCAGTCAGGTAAATGAGCCGGACAAAGTTACACACCTGAAATATGATCATCGCTCTTCAAAAAGGAGGTGAAGATGCTGATTTCCTGCTTATATTCAAATACATTTTATTTTGTTATTTATTACTAAAATTTGGCGTTTGTTTATCCGTGGAGAAGGTGTGTGTGTCTCTCTATGTGTGTGTGTGTGTGTGTGTGTGTGTGTGTGTGTAGGTGTGTGTGTGTTTGCTGCACTCTCACATTGCCAAACTATCAGTGAAGTCTGAACGATTAAATACCATCCATGTCCACCAGGGGGCAGTGTGAGGGCCGAAGCGCACGTTCATCCCAAACCGCTGCTGAAACGTTTAAACTACTTCGTGCTTACAGGTCGCTCAGATTTGAAGTTCGTCTCCTAAGATTCACCTCTGGCTCGGCTCGGGTTCAAAGTTACACGCATTCAAGTTCCGGGGCGAAGCGCAGCGGCCCAAAGATCGCACCTAGGTCAATGAGGTCGTTAAAACAGAGGAGCAACCAAAGCCGAACACTGACTTTGTTTCACACAGACGCCATGTTGGCTCCAGTTGCCTTCTTCTCTGGTTCAGTTTCAAACCTCCCTGTTCTTGTCAGGCTACAATCAGGTTCAGATTCAGAACAATAAGGCCTGAGTGGATCCAGATCTTCTCCCATGCAGTCTGAAGTGACGTGGCTCACGGGCAAACTTAAAGCTATTACCTCCCTCAGCGTCGCACTCGCAACTTCATTACAGTCGTGCGAGATTGAGACGCAAACCCGTGCAGGCAATAAGCTGGAGGCCTGCTCTGGGCTCGCAGGCTGTAAATAAACATGAGGCTAATGGAGACGTGAGGAGCGGCGCAGTGCGGCCCGTCGCTCTGGCCCGTCGCTCTGGCTGCTGGGTGATTGAGTTTGGCTCTGATGTGGAGACTCGCTGCTCCCCGAAGGAAATTAAGAAGCCAACGTGTCACCGACAGTCTGAGCTCGTAGACTAGATATTGCATCCATCCACTGGCAATAAAAGTGTCACACACACACACAAACACACAATCACACACACACGTCGGGACACTTACCATTCGCCCATAGACGTACAGATGCACAGACTGTACACACACAAACACACACAGACGGACGGACACAGAAATGCATGAATGCTGATTTGCATCCGCTGGGAGACTTTGCATGCAGGAACACGCAGGCCTACACAAAACCTGCAAACATGTTGGAAATCACACACATACACCCGCACAAGAATACAGACACAGATACAGACGTTCATATGGAAACAAAGACACACACACACACATATACACACACACACACCATGCACCAAGAGGTTTAATTACTGTCCTCTTTTTCTGTTTCCCCCTCTCCTGCCCACTGCAAGATAGATCTCAGTGTCAGAGCAGCTGACAGATTGAGACAGAGCACAGGTACCTCTGAATATGCACACACACACACACATACACACACACACACACACACAGACAGACAGACACACACACACACATTTCACCCACAGACGCGCATTGCACATGTGAGAATTATTTCTGTTTGTCTGCTCTCAGCACCAACACACACACACACACACACACGCCCGCGCACCCACACACACGCACACAAACACACACACACACACACACACACACACACACACACACACACACACACACACTCTACTTCCATGGTTACTGGGTACACACTGTGAATAAATACTCTTCCTTGGCGTGACTGAGTGGTTTGGATGTGTGCTGAGTAAATCAGGCTCCGGGTCGAGCTCAGTTTACACGGCGACATTGGATCACAAGTGGTGGATCTAAACAGCACTTAGAGGCGTAAGAGCGAGACATACATCCAGCAGCATGCCACCGGCGGAGCCCGCAGCCAAACGGAGCCCACGGCATAATGGCGCCAATGGCCAAACGGAGCCCACGGAACTCCACTTCCTGTGAACCGCAAGATGCCTACACTTTTACACACGGCCGCAAAAGTTTTCCAAATTTTCACCAGCTTCGGTTGAAGCCCCAGAAAATACCAGTGTTCACCATGAGGGGGCGCAGCACTTCAACTGTCAATCATGTCTCATCGCTGCTCTGCATTGAAGGATTGAGCCAAACTCCCCCAGTGTTTTTGTATTGTTATGTATTTAAAAAGACTAAGCCCATATGACCACGCCCCCATGTGTAACCCCGCCCCCATGTTTAACCCCACCCATTCTTCAAGAAACATCTCTAAATTTGATAGCATCTTCTAGAGTTTAAACATTGTCAGTGTCAATTCTTTTTCTATGACATCACAGTACTACACTTCCTTTTATAAGGTGGATGCAGATGCTGTGTATCTATATGCCATCATCCATTTGTTTACATTGACACATAATCAATACACATAATGTAATTACAGCTGAAGCATTTAGAGTACGATCTTATTCACAGCTACTTCCAATTAGTGTAACAATAACAGTGAGGCTACAACACAAACACTATATTCAAATGTGGCAATGTTATATTACGGCACATATTCATATCTATAGTGATTAAATCTCTTATATGTGTGTGTGTGAACGTGTGTCTGTCAGTGTTTCTCATCAGAAACACAGATATTACTGTGAGAGATGCCTTTGATTTACATTTCCATAATCATAAATATGTATTGTTTGTTGTCAAAGGTTATACATCAATATGAATTATTTACTGAGGTGAAAAATGAAATGCAGCACAGACGTACATTATATTTCCATAAACGAGCCGTTAGCTCTGCAGGTTTCCCTCCTGCATTTAAATGAGACATTAGAATAAAAACCTCCACCTGTGTGCGGAACTGAGCCTCCTCTCATCTGAACACACACAGGGACACACACAGGGACACACACAGGAGGGGACATAGGGACATCATGCAGCTGGATTATTATTATTATTATTGTAATTATGTATTTAATTGTGTGACTAAGGTACTTGTGAGCTGATTGATATTTTCTTTATCTTCAGTGTTTTCCAGGCTTGGTGTTGCATTTGATTGACATCTATTAAAGCTTTTAACTATAATTCAAGTTCCTCATGTGTGTATTTTTTATGAAATGAGTGAATTTGTTTGTGAATTGTACTTTTTACAAATTAACCTTACATTACAAATATAATAAGATAAGATAAGATAAGATAAGATAGTTTTATTTAAGTCATTTTGCATGCAACTGACAGCAATCACACACAATTGAAATTTGTCTTGCACCCCCTACATATCACACACACAAACACATGCACTACAGAGGGGGTGCAGGGCAGCCATTTTTCGGCGCCCGTGGAGCAGTTGGGGGTTCAGTGCCTTGCTCATGTGCACCTCGGCAGTGCTCTGGAGGCAAACTGGCAACTCACTAGCTACCAGTCTGCTTACTTGGTCCACACGGGGGACTTGAACCAGCGACCCTCCGGTTCCCAGCTGTCCGGCCCAGCGGACTGAGCTACTGCCGCCCCAATATAATAATTATAATATAAGTATGATCATATATATCTTACATTTTAATGCATGGCATGTTGAATACAAATCTCTCTAGTTATACGTTAAATTCTTAAAAGTCCATATACAAACCTACACGTCCCATTTTTCCTTCTACTTCTAAATGTATTCAGTTACATTTCCGCTCTCTTCTCTTCTTTTCTATTATTTTAAAGTGCGATTGTGACCGACTGCAGACGAGCTTCACCTGCATAAACAGATGCACACATATGAGCTCACCAGACGCAAATGGAATCCATCAGTTTAACATGGAGGTGGGATTTACTGTCAAGATGGAGTAACTGTATGTCAACCATCAACAGATGGCAAGAAGAAGCAGAAGAAGCTCTTTCTACTGCAGTATGCACCAACAAGTACGCCACTAAAGCTACACAAAGAACTCAAGGATCTAAACAACAACTGTACAGATAGAGAGAGAGAGAGAGATAGTTAGATATGGAGGGAGAGAGAGCGAGAGAGAGAGAGAGGAAGAGAGAGAGTAAAAGTTTCTCTCTTTGTCTCCGTTTCTTTTTGGCCTCTTGGCTCTGAGCACAGGAACGTATACCTTATGGAACGATGGAAAGAATCTCAGGAAACACAACACGAGGAGCGGCGTTAGGAAAACACGGAAGCTGAAGATGATGGATCAGGCTCAGGGACGGTGACGTGTGTGTGACAGATTTTGGACGGAGTCTGCTGGAGGGAGAGACACAAGGAGCTCCTGACTGTGGCACACACACAGCTATGGCTCAACGGGTTCACACTTCTCATGTGGTGGAGAGGTGATGTGGATGAAACCAGCCTGGAGTCGCTCTGTTACGGGACAAACACAGTGAGGTTGCGCCCCCTTGTGGATGAAACATTATAGCACCAAGCAGCGACTATAATGGACTGCTACATAAGTCCATATACACAGGTGTGTGTGTGACAGACAGAGAAAGAGGGCGAGAGGGAGAGTGAAATGTAAAAGGAGAGACAGTGAGAGAGAAAACAAAACAGAGGGAATGAGACAAATAACAAGAGAATAAAGTAAAATACAGAGAGAGGAGAGGAGAGGAGAGGAAGAGTCTACTCTGTCTAAACTGACGTAATGTCACTTATCCACCCCTAGGTGTCAGTAGAGGATAGATAGTGATTTACTTCAGGACAGTGTGCCATTGCGTTTCCTGACCACGAGGAGGCGTCAGTGAGGAGCGTTAAAGTTAGGTGGACCACACACACACACACAGACAGAGACACACACACACACACACACACACACACACACACAGAGTGAACAGAGGAGAAATATCAATGTTTAGCTTCATTCCCATCCAATAACCCTGAGCGGCTGCAGCAGCACAGCAGACTGCATCGACATCCCGGTTGGTTTTGTAATTTATGCACATTAGGCAGGAGGAACTGCTTGGTTTGCTTCTGTTATTGTATTAAATCTGCGAATACATTGAAAATCTATTGTGATATCCACAACAAAACTACTGACTCATCTCAGCCTGGCTGGTGATTTAACCAGGTGTGTGTAAATGGATCACTAAAACACTTTATGTCCAATTTATACAACGCAAGCAGCTGCTCCACTGAGCCATGAGTCAGCTGTCCGTTACACTTCCATGCTGCCTAACATACAGTTGATGAGTTGGACCAATGTTGATTCAGTTAACCAATTAAGCCCAAGCCATCAAATTGTTGTGATGGGTCTGAGGCGCAGACCTGGGCCATCACCCAAGTCTCCTCTGGATCCATTAGTACAACAGTTTTCTTCTAAATCTATGCATAAGTGTTCAAAGTTTGTCGTGTAGTTTGATGGATCAGCAGCACATTGGTGGCAGCTGCATGTTTCTAGGCTTACTTGTTATGTTAGACCGATGCTTTTTCAGATATTTTCCTGACTGTTTTCAGGTAAACGGCTTTAGTAATGATTGTGTTCCTAAGAATGTTTCTCCTGTGAGAGCAGTAAAGCTCTGATAGAGCATTTACAGCATCATACAGAGCACCGCCATGAACCTTTGAGGGTTAGCAGGTGACCCCTATTACTACAACCAAGCAAGAAATGACAAGATAACACACCTGATTGATTAAATGTGTAAAGAAAGTGAAATATGGAGTCATCTCAGTCATATGATGAGGAGATATGGACTTGTACTTGATAACAAGAGGCCGAAAGGAACAACAATGAGTATTAGACTAACTGTACACTCTCCCTGTATGTGTGCATGTGTGTGTGTGTGTTCTCTGCCTCTAAATCAGTGAATCTGTGCGTTTGCATGTGAGATTTACTTGCATGCACCTCCTTTTTGCTTGCATCAACACTTTTTTATAATTTTTTGGACGTGTTTTCCATTCATCAATACACTTCGATTTATTTACACACAGGTGACCCACACATGGCCATACACTGTACACACGCGGGGCTAATCAACACACACGCACGCACACACACTCACACACATACACCGGCTCCCTCTCGGCCCTCTGTAAATCCCGACGGGCTCTGACAGGCCACATTAAGAAGAGCCTGCTCAGCATGAACACATCATAAAAGTGGACAGGCAATTTCTGTTTTCACCAAATAGCCAGCCGAGCTCGTTCTGCATCTCTGATTTTAATACACTCGACAAGCAGCTTAGCAGCCAGGGAGAGAGAGAGAGAGGGGGAGAGAGAGAGAGGGGGGGAGAGAGAGAGAGAGAGAGAGAGCTCAGGCCCCAGGGAAAGAGCGAGGGAGAGAAGGAGAGAAGGAGGGAGGGAGAAAGAGAGAGAGAGCACTCAGGTCTCAGAGAGAGAGAGAGAGAGAGAGAGAGAGAGAGAGAGAGAGAGAGAGAGAGAGAGAGAGAGAGAGAGAGAGAGAGAGAGAGAGAGAGAGAGAGAGAGAGAGAGAGAGAGAGAGAGAGGCTGTAGATAGAGGAGCTATATGCCTTCCAGCTCTAAATTCATTCCTCCATCTGAATTATCAACTAGAATTTGATTAATATGCAAATTCAATGGGGGGAGGGTGAAAGTCTGGGATAATTCTCTTTGTGGATAGTAATTAATCACCGGTTAAAGTAAATTAATACATATATCAATTTTGTCAGGGACACGCTTAGTTCAATAGCCCGTAAAATTGAAGTTTGAAGTGTTAAGGGGCTCTACAGGAACGTTATAACTAAAACTTTCAAATCGGCCCTATTTAGTGATCAATCAAGCTGTGGCCTGTGGCAGAAGCAGCTCATTTCTCCTCAGCCTGCACCCCGACACAGGCAGAGTAGCTCGGACTCACCACAGAGCAGCTGCTCTACACGCTGCTCTACAGTGAGACAGCAGCAGCGTGGAGGAAGCATCATAACAATGAGGAGAACAATGAGGCTAATGATGATCTGATCAGCTGCTTATTGATCATGGAGATGGTAACAGAGGGCTGGACTGGAGGTTTGCTGTTTGAATTGGAAATTATTATCCAGTTTCTAAAGGACCATACAATTGTGAACATAATATTAGAAAAATAAAACAGAATTTAACAAATTGTAAATAAAAAAAAATAATTACATATTTTGTTTCATTTTATTTATTATTCCCAATATGAACACAATCATTGTTAATGATAAAAATGATTATAACTTATTACTTTAATTTGGATTAGCTCCCCATAGGATTAAATTGATAATAAAACATAAATCATGGCTCAACTCTATTGTGAAATAACCTAAATAGAAATGTGTAATTATGACTCCAGACACAAACTAATATTACTACAGCTGCTACTAATAATAACAACATGTCAGGTGAATGTGATGTCATGATTAATTATGAAATGTTTCATCATAATGTGAGCAGCCAGTGGTTCAGGGATGTAGGGGGACAGAGGAGGCCGGGTGGGGGGCGGGTGGGGGCCGGTGGGGGGTCCAGTTGTTTAAGCAGGGGGCCATGCATCAAACTTCAATTTTCCAGCCGATTGACTAAATGATTCTTTTCAGTGTGTGCGTGTGTGAGGACAGTTGAGTGTAGATGAATCAGGGCCCTGCTGAGGGACCTGCAGCCTCAGAACCTCACAGATCAGCACCGACTGCTCATTCCTTTATTCTGCTGAATACACAAACTGGGTATAGACAGACATCCAGACAGACATGAGTCACATACCCAAACATCTACATGCACATATCTCCACACACAGACAAACACACACATAGACAAACACACACACACTTATTTACTTATCTGCAGCACAGGCTATTTATTACCATTTATTGTCATTACTGTGATAAGATACTTTGAGATATTTGGGTCTCAATGTTTGCGTCTCTATAAAAGATGCATTTCTTTTCTTAATTAAATGTCTTACTGCCAGAGGTGGACAATGTTATTTTATAAGCAGGTTTCTTTTTAATGAAACACACACACACATCTCTATGCTAAAATGATTTTGCTACACTCACACCTACAGCTAATACATCATATTTTAAGCGTGACCTTAAAGAGTGACCTTAAAATGCATAACACTCACAGGCTGTTTGAGCTTCTTTCTTCTTCTATGGTCACAGATGTAAAGTAGCTACAACAACATGTCTGTGTTTTTAGATTTGGTTAAGATATCTGCTATACATTTGGAAGCTATAAATCTTCGTTGTGTGTTTTTTCTTCTAGAGGGTGACGTCATGTTACGTTCTGCCCCTCAAACACACACACACACATGTCGGCGGCTTGATGAAGCGGCTCGATTATTTCTGGTCCCCGCACGGACACAAAGCTGCGGCTCGCGGCCCGCTGCGGTCCATTCAGATTCATGGGCTTGTTTCAGCACAGCGGGCCCGCGGAGCAGCGAGCGTGTCCGCATTATGGGCCACAAAAAAAGGGGGCTGCACGGCTCAAAAGGCGGCTGGAGTCGATCCATCAAAATGAGTCGTAATTGAGAGGAGCAGCTCCGAACCATATGGCCGCCGGGACGCTCCTCCTCTGCCGCCTTTGTGCGCGCAGAGCCGCCGGATTGTGCGCGATCGAGACACGCTTGTCTCCGTATTGCGCCCTGCTGGAGAGCGGCCCCCGGGGAACACACACACATCCAGATTGTGTTTCTCACAGAGAAAAATGAAATTACACGCAGGAGGTCAAGAGGCAGGTTGTTGTTGCTTGAAATGAATTTGGCGATCGACTCCTTTTCTGCGCCAAACCCGCACACAGGTCACACACATGGAGGAGAAATATAAAGAAAAATCCCCCGAGACAAGAACGATTCAGAGCTCATAGATATAGATCGCATAGAAACGTTGCTAGGCAGACTGTATATTTGAAAAGGTATTTTATTTTACACTGTGAGTATAGTTTACATTACAATTTATACAGTTTACGTTTTGGATAAAGGCACTTAAAAGGTATACAAACCATTATAAATATATTAAATTGTCATTTATTACAAGCAGTTACACATTTCTCAGCGTGTGATTATCTTTTCAGAACCGTTTATTGATATCAAAAAAGCTGAATAGCGTCTCGAGCTTAACGAAAATGAAGCTCAAGAGTCATTTCACAAAATCAAACCAAATGAATCATGCGGGGAAATCAGTGATTATCCGTGTGTGTGTGTGTGTGTGTGTGTGTGTGTGTGTGTGTGTGTGTGTGTGTGTGTGTGTGTGTGTGTGCACCTGTGTCTGTATAAGCATCTTCCCTCTGTTTGTCCGCAATAGTGTGTGTGTGTTTATCAGGCGTGCTGACGTTGGCAGTTGGCGCTGCCTGGTGACGCAAACCTTCGAGTCCGCAGTCATGAATCCAGAGTCTCTGCAGGTAAATGCTGCTCGGTATCTGAGGAGCTCGTGTGAAAAGGTTCAGTCGTCCACCTCGATCTCCTCATCTTCATCTTCCGAGCAACACTTGCTGCTCAGGCGGTCTGTGTAGCGAGAGGAGGCGGGCGAAGGCGGCGACATGTGCGGCCTGCTGGAGTCGAAGCTCTCGGTGCTGTCATGGTGGGACCTCGGGGAGACCGGTTCCGGCTCGGTGTGGCCCTGTGCCTTGATGTTCAGCCCCCCACCCATGCCCCCCGCCGCGCACTTCTCCAACTCAGCCAACTTGGAGAGCTTCTCGTACGCCACGGTGCCCACGGCCTTGGCGGACTCCACATCCGCCTTCATCTCCTCCAGGTCCCGCTTGAGCTTGGCCCGCCTGTTCTGGAACCAGGTGATGACCTGAGCGTTGGTCAGGCCGAGCTGCTGGGCGATCTGATCCCGGTCTGCCGGGCTCAAGTACTTTTGGTACAGGAAGCGCTTCTCTAGCTCGTAGATCTGGTGGTTGGTGAAGGCCGTGCGAGACTTCCGTCGCTTCTTGGGGTTGTTCCTCTGGCCGAAGAGCGTCAGACCGTCCCTGCCTATGAGATAAAGGGGAAATACATTATATGATGGGAAAAATAAAATGAACATAGTGACACGTCAACAAACCACGTGCTTCAGGCAAATACCCAAGTGCCCAGCAGTCACCTACCAAAACACACGAGATCACAACTCTGGGACCAAACTGGATCCAAATTACTCATAAATAAATTAGACATTTTCAGGTGAAACCACGAGTCAGAAATCAGAGTCGAGAAAACTAAAATACCTCAACGCTCTTCAAATTATTATACATAAAAATTCTGTTTTAAATTTACTGTAATTATGATTATAGAGTTTGATTAAATGTGACCACACTTTTAGATAAAAATAATAAAAACGAAACTGGAACAAAAATATATGTCGAACCAACATAATACAAAATCTGTTATCTACTATTACTACTATCTGCTACTTCTGTAGGAAATATCAGCTTTAGTCTGCATGTGTTTCCTTTCCCATTAAATCAATAACAGTAATTTGTGAATTTATGAATCACAAAAACAAACTGCTCCTTCGGACGCGCTGTTCTCTCTCACAAGCGGGACAACAAATGTTTTAATTTATTTTACTCGGCTTAATTTTCAAACAATAAAACCCTAGAACTCTCCCCTCCGTAATTAAAGCAGAAGAACAGCAGTGTCTCACCTTCCGCGGCTTGCAGCACGCTGACCTCCAGGCCTTTGAAGGTTTTGCTGGCCAGCTCCTCCAGGGCGCAGAGCGGAGAGGTCTGGCTGAGCAGAGCGCGGCCCGACAGGCTGTGACCCGCCGAGGGCACCTTGTCTCCCGGGGAGAGCAGGTGCGCCGCTCCGCACAGGGCCGAGTAGCTCCTCCGTACCGACGGCTTGCTCAGGATGTCCTCGATGCTGAACGGCGTCAGCGGCTTGTTGGCGTTGGCGGGCGGCGGGAGCTGATCCAGCGGGCTGCGTCTCCGCTCCTCCATCACCGCGGGACATTTCGACTCGTCTTTCGAGGTCATGGCGGCTCGGCGACTCGTTTGGGAAGCACCGAGTTAAAACGAAGGACGCGCCGGGAAAAGTTGTGGAGAGAGTGTGTGACAGAGAGAAAGAGAGGCAAGGAACGGAATTCCGCCGGTCGGATATGCGGGATCACAGACGCCTCTGCAGCCGCATGTTGGCCGTTGAGGCTGCAGGGAGACTGGAGTTCCTGTTAGAGTCCCTCGGCTCCGGTCCACGGAGAAGAAGCCATCCGGTGGACGGTGATGCACCAAAAGCAGCAGCGATTGACCAACACTAACAAGTTATTGCTGACTGGAAGGCAATCAATTACGACCGTACCTCCCTCTCCCTCTCTCCCTCCCTCTCTCTCTCGCTCACACAAACCGCACACACACATGCAGGCAGACTACAGAGGAGCGGTAATTAGAGGGCATGGCGGAGAGGAGGAGTCCAATTAGAAACTAGAGCGGCCCACTTAGCACTTTCTAGCTAAAATTATATAATTTGTCACAAAAACAAGCAAATGTTTTTCTCTGCGTGATATCAGTCTCATTTACATACTTGGAATAATTGACATCACGCGTGCCAACGTGGATAGAGACGCGCTCTGCGTCAATCTTTAGGCCAATTACGTACAGAAATAGAAATGACAACGTGTGTGTGTGCATGTGTGTGTGTGTGTGTGGAGGCTCAGGGATACAGAGAGACACGCGTCAGCTTGATAAAGACGGAGTGACAGTGAAGGGCACCGACCCCACTGCGCTATAACTCAACAGCAAAGAGCCCGGAGAGCCACGGCCCGGCCTCCCATCAACCACCGCGTCACAATGTGCAGGCTGCACTTCCAGCTCACAGTGATCAGCATCAGACTGATGTCACCAGTTTAACGGCATCAATACAAATAGAATAACAACGAACAATGATAATAGCGACAATAGTTTGAGCTGTTATGCTGTTACATTACTCTTGACTCTCAACTTGATAAGCTGATAAGGGGCTTGAGTTTCAGTTTGTTTGACATTTGGATCATCAAATGAAATGTGTTTCTTATTTCAAATGTTCGGTATAAAGTTGAACCAAAAGGATACTAACTAAGACTAACTTAATGGTAAATATTATTATGATTAACATTGCAGATTATTCAAAGGTTTCGATACACTGTTCTACACATTTGCTCATACTGGTCACTTAAACTTACAATAATTTCCATGTAATAATTCCAGTGTTAGAACGGATCAATAACACGGACCAACCCCTGACCCTCACACACTGGCAGGCTGTCAAACACTAAAACATCTGGAAAGCTTTACTCCAGCAGCTATAGAACGGATTGTGTTACTGCAGAGCTGCAGCTGTGACATGGAGAGCAGCCTGGGTTGTTTCTCAATGAGGAATTACAATTTAATTAATTAATTCACATATTTATAGAAGATTTTAGAAGATATAGATATAATATTATAATTCTTCGTCTAAGAAGCATTGGTGAAAAGATACAAACAAATTATCATTGAGCTTTTCAGTTATCAATTGAATTCATTTGTGTTTAAATAACGAATAAGTTTGGTTCCGTTATACAAAAAAAACCCAAACTTGACATGTTATTCCACAAACTTCCTGACATTTTCGTTGTCACTGTTCAATGGCCTCTAAGGGTTGATATTTAGCTTCAGCATTAAATTCCCCTGTCTGTATTTAAGGACATGCAGCCAGAGAGCTGAACACAAATGAAAGCAGATCCAACCCACAGAGCAGAATCAGGAGCTGTGATTGGCTGCTAGGACATCAGAGCTACTGAGTGGCCTCACACGAACACACGCAAACTAAAATCAACTGTGAACAGTTCATTGGAAAACATGCAAACAAATTAGCTACAACAAAATGCATAACTATTACAGAGGATTTTTCAACTATTGCACTACTGTAACCAAACTACCGCGCTAACACAGCCCTTCTGACTGGTTTATGCTTACAGGTTTATTAATAATAATAATAATAATAATAATAATAATAATAATAATAATAATTAATGTGGCCATAAAATAACGAATACAAATGAAATATATATAAAGGAGAAGTAATAATATTTTTATATTATTATTATTATTTTTATTATTTTATATGTGTTTAATATTATAGCGTAGCGGGAGGAATTTATGTAATTATAAATATAAATATACATATGTACATACATAGAGAATTGCCAAATAAATACATAGTTCAGTTGAGACAGACAGCCATGGTCCATTGATGAGCCAAGGAGCTCCACATGTCTTGGTAGCAGCATAAATAAGTGAATGAATAAATAAGTCAATGAGTGGTTTGAGGTCTGTGGAGGCCATCTGCAGTCACAGCCTTTTGGAGGTCTGACAAAGTCCTCAGACAGTTTTATTTCATAATTTACTCCTGCTTTGGTCATGCTGTGACATTTGATTACACGCCTTGTCTTGGATCTTTTCTGAGCGGGCCTCCTGCCTGCACCCGGCTCGTTTCATTCTCCATCACTGAGCCCAACATCCACACTGATGGATGTTCTGTCTTCATCTGATACCCACCCAGGAATGGAGAAATGCTTGCTTTTCCACGTAGGTTTAAATTTCATCTGTGGGAAGTCTGCTCTGTAAAGAGCCGGCCTGGGCCCCCAGGCTGCCCTGCTGTAAATACAGACCCCTGTGGCTGTACAGGCCTCCACTGATACAACTACCATTAGAGAGCTGTGGATGTCTATTAAAAGGAAAGAGAATTAGTTTTCCATGTTTCTAGCTGCATCCCCTGAACTACTGATTATAATCAACAGTGCTCAAAAGACAGCTGCAACATTGTATTCAGGTACATCTGAAGTGAAAATTATAGTTAAATAAAAGCTGAACAAATTCAATACTTGTGTGTAGCTCCTTGGTTCAGAAATATTGAGCTTTGGTTGGAGACAAAAAGTCCCAGAGAACTTTTGGTTGTGTTCAGAGCTGTAGTTAGTTTACTTTGGTCTGATCAATTTATCAAAACAGCTGTAAAATCACTTGCTCCGCTCATTCAGGATAACTAAATCAACTGATTTGACTTAGAGACAACATCTGGCAACAGCACATTAAGAGATGAAGGTGTACTGCCCTACTGATGGATGAACTGGAAGATGGAGCACACACTGAGCACGTGCAACCACCTGCTAACCTTCAACCTGTTCAGATGATAACGTGTCGTGTAAGTGTGATACATAAGTGTGGCACCTTTTCACAGCATCCCTTTGATTTGCTATGGCTGATCAAAACCGTTTACTTGTGATTTGTTAATACTAACCACACGTAACCCTCTCCAATTATGAATCAATAGATAACCCTATAGTTGGTTCAGAATAATTATGAATGAACGACAGAGTTCACTTGGAACTGATCTTAGACTACCTCCTTGAACCAGTCGCTGTGGGGTTGCTTTAGTCTTGAGTGAAGTTCAATAGTACTGTCAGCCCTGAAACGAACTATACCTATGAGGGAAACTAACCTTGGTGCAACTGAACTGGACCAAACCACGCGGGTGTGAATACAGAGGTATGACATGCAGGTATGAAAGTATAACCTGAAAGCAAGGCCTCTAACAAGCTGCTGTCCATGTATGACCTAAAGCTGATGTAGACTAGTAATCACACTGTCAACCTGACCACGGCGGGCAGCAACCACGCAAAGGCAAAAGACGTAAAGAGAGAAAGAGAGAAAGAGAAAAAGAGAAAAAGAGAAAAAGAGAGAGAGAGTCCATGTTCAACCTAAGTGCCAAAAGGTATTCAAGGTAAACAGACACAACAACGCATACACCCACGTCAACCAATGCGACTGAATTCTGGTAAATCTGACCTTTTTACATGGATACATACACCCCCCTGTCCAAACAGAAGAGTAGGAGTGTGTGTGTGTGTGGGGGGTGGGGGGGGGGGGGGGGGATTTGACCTATGATGAATGTCTTGTTGTTCAGAGCCTGCGGCTTGGAGGAGAAAACAGGACAGCTGCACCTTGAAGAACACAGAGCAAGGAGCTTCCTATGATCGATGGCTCTACTTTGGGTTTTTACCAGCCAGAGACAGAGGGAACAGAGGGACAGAGAGAAGGAAACACGGATGTTTGGGACTGAGCTAAATTCTTGCATATAATATCAACGTATAATAAACCACCATGCTGGACACTCAATCAGCGGTTCTGTCCTTCTGTCGGTCTTACCGACCTAACATTTTGATCCAACGACCATCAGCTTTAAACTCTCTAGGTTTTCAATGGGTATACTCTCTGGGTACTCTTTGGGTATACTCTCTGGGTATACTCTCTGGGTATACTCTCTGGGTATACTCTCTGGGTACTCTTTGGGTATACTCTTTGGGTATACTCTCTGGGTATACTCTCTGGGTATACTCTCTGGGTATACTCTCTGAGTAGTCACCTTACTCCCATTTTTTGCCTTACAGTCTGCCTGACTGTAACTCAAACTAAACAGGAGCAGAAAAAGAACAATATAACATTACATTACATTACGATCATTTTGGCAGACGCTTTTATCCAAAGCGACTTACATTACGTTACCACACTTCGCAGAGGGGGAGCAATTGAGGGTTCGGTGCCTTGCTCAGGGGCACCTCGGCAGGGACTTGAACCGACAACCCCCCGGTTCCCAAGTGGAAGCTCTACCCACTGAGCTACTGCCTCCCTAACATCAAGTGTTTGTCGACAAAGACCAAGGAAAAATAATGTATTAAGTTTTGCTTTGTCTGAAAGACAAATGTAGATTATTCTGTGCAATATACTGATGCAGGAGTAAAAGGCCAAGCTGGGTCTGACCACGTTAAGGTCCTAGCAAGCTTCTCGCGTTAATCTGATCCCTTTCCGGCCAGGATCTGCCAGACTGCCGTCCTCGCCAACCGCGACCAAAGTGATTTATTCATTACCGATGACTGATGACAATGGTCTGATGTGTTCATTAATTGTGACCTTCACTCCCCCCCCTCCTCCTCCTCCCTAGCTGCAGACTGTGACAAATCACCGCTTTGATGAGAGAACTTGTAACTCCGATTTCAATGTTCAGGTTTTTGAGTTCTCGCACGTCTGGATTGGGAAAGAGGAGATTTATGTGCTGTGTAAAGGCCCGACCCAATGAAACACAATGTGAAATATCCAGATGACCTTTGTGTGTGTCAAGATGGAGGATGATTGAACACTATCTGAAAGTTCTGATTTCTTTGTTTTATTTCAATTATTTCTTAATTTTCTTCCTTAAATTAATACCATCTGTTTACAGTTTTTTTCATAATCCCTCACACCTCTCCATTTGTAATGTCGTTTTGGTTTCCTTTTCCCTTCTTTCTCATTTCCTTTTTTCTCCTGTACTCTTCTTCTTGCTCCCCTTCCTTCTCGTTTCTCTTCTCTTCTTTTCTTTCCTCTCATCTCTTCTTAACGTTTCCTCTCTTTTGAGTCCTTCCTGCCAAAACTTTTTACAACTGTTTACCTCCACATTCGTCTTTTGCACTCATCTCATCGGTCTGCTCTCCTTGTTTCCTCTCGTCTTATTAATCTTTGTTCTCTCATCCCCACTACCCTCTCCTCTCTCCTCTCCAGGAGGTTCATTTCAGGGACAGCACAGAGTTAGTTGGAAATCACTCTCTCCATATGTCAGCCGATGTAATGATCCAGGCCATTGTTTTTCCAGCCAGTTGTGGTCAATAGGGTGTCACATCCAAGGTTGGATAGTTAACTACCTGCTGCTGGGCGACGACTTAACGACATTCAAGAGATAATCTCAAAGGGATGTTTTTTTTTTCTGCCACGGAAAAGTAGTCGGCGGTCATTAATAACAACAAATATTGTTATTGCTGGAGAGCTTGAGCAATGCACCATTTGTCAATGAGAAGTGTGCTAAAGGAAAATCAATGTTTAATTAAAGGCAAGGTGTTTAGCAGCATCAGACAAAAACAGAGCCTCTTTAATCCAGACGGTCTCAAACGATTGCCGCCGTTTGACAGAAACCTCAATTCACTGATTAGCTCCTTCTATCACCTCTGGACAAATGGGAAAAGTAGAATAAATAGAAGAGATTATTGTAAACCTTCAGCATATCGACAGCACGATTCTGAAATCAGTTTGGGGCTATAACAGAGTGTGTGTGTGTTAGAGAACATAAATGCACATCTGCACATGGAGGTGGCTGCGCGTGATATGAAAGACACTGAATGCAGCCTGTGTGGTCGGGATGAAATAATCACTTTACCTTCTGGTGTTTATAGTAATATTGCTTTACATTTGATTTGGTATTTGTTTATTAAACTGTTCATTTGATAAAAACTAAACTAACGCCCCAAAGACCTCAGAGCAGCTCTGGAGGATATCGCTTAACTAAATCATCTGCATTACTGAGTGGGCGTTCCTCCGCATCAGTTCTCTGTGAGTCTATTAGTGCAGGCTGACTGACTGTGAATGGGAGGTTAGAGCTGGGCGGAGGTGCAGTCTGTCACTCAATGATGACTTCATTAAAATGCGGTCATGAATAAAGGAGTAGAAAGAGACAAAAAAGAGAGGTACTATGTGGTGATATACGATACGTTTGATCACCATCTATCCACCTTTGATGTTCAACTCTGCTGTATCCAGTCAGTCTGATCTGCTGAGTGATATACTGCACACATTTTGAGAAGTACACAGACACTCAAATGTAGAGTTTTGATTCTCATTTAAATCTGAAGGGCTTTGAAGAAGAACTTTGCTTCAGGAAGTGTGAAACACTACAAAAACTCTAACAACAATCTTCTCTGTTCACCACCACAGCTTTTAAATGCCACCTCGCTACTACATTGATCGAACGCCATGCCTCTCCAGATCAATGGGAATGAAAGTATTCCTGAGGCAAGAGGAGACGCCGAGGGTCACGACCCTCCAGAGCCGCACTGATTGGATGGAAAGGTCGACGATCGACGGCACTGACAGCCCACCAGCAGCCGCTCAGGCATCGAGGCGATGTTCCTCTGTTACCGGAGTATGATGAAGACGCATTAAGTGCAAAAATTCAGCGTGTCAAGATTTCAAGAGATTAAGACATATTTTATCCCATTTACTAAGTGAACTAATCTCTTGAACAAATATTTGTTTCAGGCCATGCTAATTGGTGCCAGTATCAAGATTATGAATGGATGAGAAAATTTATATTTTATAAATAACTGCATACATAATCACTCTTAAGAAACAGCTTCTGTTTGAAATTGACAGGATGTTGTAGTTGTAAAGAGCTGTGTGTGTGTGTGTGTGTGTGTGTGTGTGTGTGTGTGTGTGTCTCTGTCTCTCTGTGTGTGGAGGTAAATGTCCTTCTGGGGCTGACATTTTCCTTTAAATCAGCTGGCCTCTCAGGCCTCAATACATGTGAAATACTGGTAGTGAATCACTTGACCAGCACAAGTGAGTATATGTGTGTGTATGTGTGAGTGTGTGAGTGTGATCCACAAATGAAGTTGTCCTTGTGAGAAACATCTCAGCCAAGCCACATATTTTAGCCTGTGTGTAAGTGTTAGTGTATGTGCACATACACACACACACACACAATATCTGTGGCCTCTCAGATTGCTCCAAGATTTATTCCCCTGCCAAGGCAGCAGAAAATTGACTTGTTTCATGGAGGCAGGCTATTGACACACTACTGAAGAGAGAGAGAGAGAGAGGGCAGGAGAGAGAGAGAGACTGCCTGAGAGAGAGAGAGCGAGAGAAGGGGGGGAGTTCATGAACAAGACAAAGAGGAAGAGAGGAAAACAAAGAAAAAAACAAAAGCCACCGAGTCAGACGAGGGAAAGGTTGAACGATTAATGGTGGGCAGGTAAAGGGAGAAGAAAGGAGAGGTGGAGGGGCGAGAGAGGTAAGCGGTGGATAGAGAGAGAGAGAGTAATGTAATCAGCAGTGTGGGAAATAGCTGTGAGTAAAATGGCCTGGCTGACATTTATATAAGAGGATATTGATGACATGAAGCCGCTGCTCTGATAAAGCTGCTCATTTAACCAGTACATCATTCACAGCCTGCAGAGACACCATGACGACACGCAGACCTCTATGTGTGTGTGTGTGTGTGTGTGTGTGTGTGTGTGTGTGTGTGTGTGTGTGTGTGTGTGTGAGTGTAAGTGTATTTTTGTCCAAAAAAAATGTTATCCGAAATGCCAACACGTACATAATGTAAGAATATACAGAAGCACAAGCCAGGATGGATTGAATTGGATCCATGCATGAGGTACACACATACACACACAGGCGCACACACACATACAGACCTCGGGCCTGCAGCTCACTAAACTCAGCACTGGATAAATGGGTATCAAGGTTTGTGCAATGAACAGAAATCTAGAAGGTATATTCAAACACACACACACCTGAGGGGGGCTAATCCCACCTTGGAGAGAGGCTAATTCTGTTTTTATGGCTGCTCACTTGCAAAACCAGCCATGAAACAAACACACACACACACACACACACACAGAGTTGAGGGAAAGGTGGTGAGCTGGGCACTTTTTCTGCTGCTCTCAGCTCAGGGATCCCCACCTTCAGACGTGGGATAATTTAGCCCACACTCCTGGGTTCCACTCTGTACTCCTCTGAATACACACACATTATATTACTAGCAGCATGCAAACTGTGCATATTGAGTACTCATATGTGGGAGATAGAGCGCCATAATATGTGGCTGGGTTTAGACCGATACCTGGGTCGATATAGAAAAGCATTGATCGATGCCAGAGCTGTAGATTTGGACTCCGGTGACTCGGCCTCAACTGGACTGTCTGAGGACTCGACCTTATAAATAAAAAGTAATAACACAGCACCAAGTTTAATTGTGTAGTTAATTATTCAGCTTGAAATCACGAGTGTGGTTCCCTTAATAAAATCAATAAATTGAATAAAAGAAGGAGTTTAGTGTGTTGGGTTTGTTCTTGCAATTCAGCGTTTTTGAAGGAATGTTAGTGTGCTTGCTTCTTCACTTCAGTTCACGTTTATCTGCTAGCTCTCGCTTTAAAAATACAAAAAGATAAATCGCTACAACATAAGCAGAATCTGACTGATAGCGTCCATTGCTATATTTCACACTCATTACATTTTGGTGCTGATACGGATTCAGGGGAGAACTTAAAATTGATCCGTTTCGATTATTTATGTCCTTTTGTCTTAAAGACATCCAATATGTTTACCCCCCATTGGGAGATCAACAGCTGCAATCAAATCAGCAAGTTTTAGGAATAATCAGCAATTAAGGAATAATCTCATCGGCGCAACAACCATTTGGGCCCTAATATAGTCGTTAATAACCCCAAACCCCAACACGCCGTAGACTTAAATGTGAGCTCTAATAACAAAACCATGGATAAAAGTAACACGGTGACCTCACACACACCCACACACCCTAGCTCCTCTGTCTGTCTGTCCAGCTTCCTGTGATCAGATCCAGTGATAAGGGAGCTTGAATGTAACTGTAGCATATGATTTAATGCTCAGGGGCACTAAAGCTCAGTGGCTGCTGGGTAATCTGAGCTCCAGACTGTGGAGGCCTCGTCTACACCGGCCGCAGGAACGTACGCAGGAGCAAGTTTGCAACGTCTACATTGTTTGATGCGCAAATCTTTAGTTAAAGGTTAAATCATGTCAGAATCATGTTTTATAGTTTTGACCATTAATCCAATATTATGATTACATCTTACCGTCTTTCTTAACTATAAATAAATCCCTGGTTGATACCACATATGTAAAGCACGCCTTTGAAAGTGAAACCGTAAGTGGACACACTTTATAGTTAAATGTCTGCAGGACGCGTTGAGTTTCATCGATGGTACTGTGACGACAACAGAAAATGATCAGAACTACTGTTGCGTCTGCGGCTACGTTACTGTCACCTCATGTCACAGTAACATAAGCATCACACGAGGCTACGATACACAATATTTATTACTCCTACATACTTCTGGGTCCACTGCAGGTCAAGATACTTTGTCCACATGTCCGAGCATGTAGGTTCCCCTAAAAAAAGACTTTCCTAACATCTACACACTTCCACAGGGTATACGGATGATTCCACCAGAGCTGGTTTGGAACAAATAGTATTTTAGTGCGAATCATTCCGAGCCGGGTTGAAAATGTAGAAATTATGTCTTTTTTTATAGGTTGTTTTGTTGTATTTGGAGGTGAGCCACAGTTCAGCTCCCAATCACCAGCCGACTCTGAAAGCCACCGATCAAGGTGGCTGATGTTTCCTCACTCAGGCCACTTCTCTAGAGCCGATTCCGTCCTCTTTCAATCTAGCATCCGTCTCTCCTGTTCCTGTGCTCCTGTCCTGCTCTCACTCCCGTCCTCTCTGTCCTCACACTTCTTTTAAAGGTCAATGACAAATTGCAGACACTTTCCCATTTTTGAGGTCAATGGTTTTTTGGAGAGAACGCCCTCCCCCTCTCCTCCCCCGTGAATGAAAATGAGGAGGGACAAAGGAAAAAAAAAAGGCAATTTTCATCAAGCGTTTGGTTACATTAAGTCTGTGAGGGTTTAGAGCTCACAGAGAGATCAGATGTTCAGCACAGACGTTTGAGGTCAAAGGTAAACTGAAAGTCCATGGTTGGAACAAATCTGACAAAATGCAGCAGCAACACCCAAATACATACATACATGCTCACGCACCACCAGTCACCACCCTGACACTCGCCTGTGTGGCCTTTGAGCTCCAGCGCTAACCTCCATTAACCTTTCACCCCCCCCCCATGCTGAGGGTCCGGAACTGAACGCAGATGATACATTTTTACTAAGTCTGAGCTGTTGCTGTTCCACTGGCACCCTCTATGTGAATCTGACCCACTGGTATGTAACTACACATCTGTGCACTTCTTGCTTCGTTACATATACTACATTTCCTTGCTCTTTGGTGGTTTCGGTCTGATGTTGCTTTTACCTACTTCCATGTTTCTTCCATTTATCCTGCCATATTGACAGCATTCTATGTTCTAAACAACATTTGCAAAGTTAGACAAAAATGTATAGGTTTACAAGCACCATGGACAGCAACATTGGAAAGCTTTTTAATGGCTCTGAATGTGTATGAGCTCAGGGCTGCAGGACATGATTCAGTTTGTTTTATGATGAATGTGCACATCTGGAAAAACATCACTTCTTCTTTATCCTTTATTTTTTGCAGCTAAATTCATATTCGGACACAGTTTGTTTTGGTTTTCCCAGGCAGTGGAGGGCTTGGGGAGTTGACATTTGCACGTAAACATGATCTGACACCCGGCCCGGTGTGAGCCCTTTGTGCATACCATGCTGATACCATCACGTTACAATGGCTACACTGATCCCTGCCTGCAGCGACCTCGAGCCGGAGGAGGCAGGGAAAGTTTATCCCATCTTGTGTCCCCCAAACAGGTGCAGGATTTTGGCATCGAAGGCTCGGTTCAGCCCAGCGCTTAACCACAGATGGAAAATATATAATTTTTTAACGCACGCAAGGAAATGTCTCAGTTCTGAGCACGTTTTTTATGAACCTGTTATGATACATACTTAGGTTTAAGTTTAAGTTCTCAACTCGAGACGTTGCAGGCACATATTATTTAAGATTAATCTTCATCACATATATTAACAGATATGTATACAGTTTTTCCTATTATTTTAAATTCCCTTAATGACAGCCAATAGACTTCACGACAGCTACATTTCAATTTGACTTGAGCCCCTTTCAGCACACAAAATGACAGGACATGTCACAAAGGCTTGAACCTAAAATGAGCCAAATGCTTTGTCAACACATTAACCTCGGGCCATTTGGTTCGGGAACATATGTCTGGCCTCATTCACGTCCAAACATATCTCCCCTGTCACTCCGTTTTACGAGCTGGGCTTAAGAGTTGTTGGGTTGAAATTCCGGCGCTTCTACCGCGATGGGAGTGTGTGCCAACGGCTCTGGCCTCCGAACAGAGCGGTGGAACGTGAGGTAAGCGGGAGAAGGCCACACACCACCAAGAAATGCAGTCTGCACACCAGTAATCCACATGAGGGGGGGGTCACACTGTCTAGTGAGGGTCCAGGGATTGATTAATTGGCCAGGCCTAATGTATGCACTAATGCATGAACTGACTGTAAATGAATCGCCAACAACGTTTGGAATCAGTTGTTTCAAAACCTGCACTGAGCCCATTCACACGTAGTTGCATAATCCAGCTGCACAAATGGTTGGAGTTGTATTCTGTACTTAGCCTGGCAGTGTACTGTAACCATAGGTGGGAGGAAACTGAGGCCGACAGATGTGGCTATTTACTGGTATGTTACCGGGGATGACCTGGTGCGCTCCAAGTTCAGACAACAATCCGTACAATCTGGATATACTTTGTAGACTACTATTGTGTGAGCTTCATGCCGTCTTTACTCAAATACTCTTCATGCCCATGGATGGCAGGTGCCCCAGTCTGCTGACTCAGCATTACCAATACACTTTAGTGCGACTACACATCTGGCCTAATTTATGCTGTGTGTGTGTGTTTGTGTGTGTACCGGTATGCAAATACAGTATTAATCAAAATTAATGCTTCTACTATATCCAGGTGCAGAACACTTTATATGTATACAGTCTAGGTCTGTTTCTGTGTATTCAGCACAGTTGCTTTTGTTCTTCCTTTCCTTCCTTCACCTTTCATCCTTTGATTCTTCTCCTATCTTTCTACTTTATATAATCCTCAAAACTGAATAAGAGGTTTTCACATAGATAGTCAACTAAATTACACTCTTCCATTGTGGTAGTGTGGCCATAAGGTTAATGCTCTTCTACCTCAGCACAAAACCATGTTTGAACAGGGATAAAATGTTTTTTTTACTATTACAGAAACCCAAATAAAGTCGTGTCTATGTTACAGACATAACTGAATTTAAAGATTAAGGCAAAGTACAAAATAAGGAGCTGAAGAATTCCCCTACAGTAATGAGTAGGGCAATAAATAATCTTATGTCTGTATTTTTAGACATATAGTCAGATGACGCTTTAAAACCGCCCATAAAGAGGAATCTGATATCAGACCATCTATGGATTACAGGGGGATTGAACATTAATTCCCTCAGCAGCCCAAATGTTTATGCTTAAACATTTGAGCTGATGCCCAAAGGTGACATTTACATTCAGCTTTTCCACTTGCAGTCAGAACTGCTCAGAGGAAATGCTGCGACTCAAAAGTGCTTTCAAAAGAAATTATAATCCGCCATCTCCACCGCTGCTTTTATTCCCCCTGGCACCCCCCGAGACAACACACACACACACACACACACACACACACACACACACACACACACACACACACACACACACACACACACACACACACACACACACACACACACACACACACACACACACACACACACACACACACACACACACACACACACACTTATTATGGTGAACTGGAAGTGAACTCTCAGCTGCTGTGACTATGTAGAAGGGTGTGTGTTTGTGTGTGGCTGCAGGGCACTATTTTCTGTCCTATTAGGACAATGGGAATCCCTCTCTGCCTCATCATCAGATCACACAACTGAGTGTGTGTGTGTGTGTGTGTGTGTGTAAGAAGGAGTCAGGTTTGTATGAATAAGCGAGTGAGACAGTCTATGGGTTTACATATGCCCAGAAGTTAAAGCTGATTAATGCTGACAGTAGTCTGTAAGAACAAGTCTGTAAGTGAAGTGGGTGGAGTCTCCAAGCAAATATCAGTGACATCATCTTTGCCTTCACAACTCCTCCCATCCAAGAACATGACTCTGACTGCCATCCACACTTGTCTCTCAGAAGTAAAGAGTCATTTGGAACTTAGTTAACTAAATTTTCCAGGTTGCTTCCTTAACACTGCTGAGCAAATGAGCGAATCAACGAGTTAAACAGTGGGAGAGGTAAAAAATGGGTGGAAAAAAGAAAACAACTACGTGGAAGAAGATGAAGAGGCTGAGGTGAAGAGGAGCGGCGCAAAACTCGACAAAAAATGGAGTAAAAGGTTAATAACAGTGATGAGGACAAACTGGCAGGGAAGCCATTAAAATAGGGGGGTTGGGGGGGTGTAAACCCATGGGCTAGAGCCATGCAGTGTGCAGTGCTGACAGCCTTAAATGGAAAGGACTGAGTTTACTGTACAGTACAGCACTAAGTGTCATAGCACTGCACCGCGTGATGCTTGTCTAGTTGCAGGGAAAACAATCACAGTACTCAGTCAAGCCATTAATAACTGTTTGCCAGTTGGTACATGTGTGTGTGTGCCGGCGCGTGTGCGTCCAATGCGCCCATTTCGCAAGTGTGTGCGCGTATGCGTGTGTGCTCGAGGGTGTTAATTTCCAGTGATGGGATGAGTCCTTGGCATCCCAGCGTGATTCATATTAAAAGTCAATTGGCCTTAAAATTTGGCCAGACCCCCAAAGTCTGCAGCGGCGAGACGTGGTTGTGAGCTAATGGCGACGCGGTCCACAGTCATACTGGCTGAAATTGAATCTGACCACGGAAGCCAATGGGCCAGAGACAGTGTCACAGCAACTGACCATTACGCTGATGACACCCTCTGTTAACTGACCCGCTCCTTCCTACCACTTTCCTGCTGCCAGTGCCGCGCTGGTAGCTAATCAGGAGCACGTCTGCGTCCGTTCGTTTTGGTGCGACACGTTGAGGTTTATTAAGGACAAAACGCCAAAAATATGCGAGCGTATGAACTGAATAAAGACAACAATGTGAACAGGGCAGGGGTTTGTCTGTTGTGTGTAACCTCTTGGCCTGTAACATTAGCAGCAGCTATCAGAGTCTTAATTTCTCGCCTGTGTGCCTGCGTGGTGAGGTATGTCAGCGCTGGCTGGGAAATAGAAAGAGATGAAGGCAGAGAGGCTATCACCCTCCCGCTGCTCCTGTGATTTCACTATATAACCTCAACAATAATTACCGCAAACGCTATTTACCGCAACACCAAACTTAACCACTTAGGGCGAAAGCACCCGTCGCTGGCCCAATGCTTCCCAGTTGTGAAAGGCTTGAAAAGTTCTTGTAAACTCCTCCTGAGACTCATCGTGTCATTCCACAAAGTTAACATTCACTTGTTCATACGTGATGCTTCTGTTCCAGTGTGAACCTTATGGGTTCATTTAAGCTTTAAGGTTAAATTCCCATGGCTGTCAAACCAAACAATGAGGCTCTTTGCACCTGTAGTAGTCATGGATACCTCAATTACTTAAAAATGTATTCACACAAAAGAGATCAGAGTGTTGGAAAGAGAAACACAGAGCTCGAGAAGGAAATGTAGGCAGGGTTTCCACCATCTTCCAACTCAGCCTGATGTGTCTCAGTACAACCTTGCAAAACCTAATGTTGCATCTGTCTATTTAGAATTCAAATATGTCTAATCCTTCAGGAGGCAATTTGGACAGTTGGTTGAAGAGGCTGTGTGTCACTGCAGGAAAAAAGTGGCTCCATGAGGACTGTGAGAATCAGAATCTACCAAGTCAGAGCTTGAATCGCAAACAGGCGTTTGCTTGGAAAATGTCAAGTAATTTCTTAAAATAAACGTTTTTGTCTGTCTTTCTTCTTCCAGCAGCCCCCTTTCATCTCCATCCGTGTACTGAATGAACCATTTTGTCACTGTTGTTGTTCCTCCCTTCGTCCTCCCTTTCATTGTATCCATCTTGGTGGCAGATGTACGTAGCCTGGGGCAGCTCCTCACACTACGTGAGGCAGAGAGCCTTTGTTAACGTTTCATTCTTCTCCCCCCATGACAGCAATGAACCACGGTGGTAGTGAAACCCTCTGGACTGTGAAAAACCAGCTTTGTCCCTGCTTTAACCCTCCATTTTCCCCAAACTATCAGCAGAAATAAAGGGGTGTGTGCGGCTTTACAACCACTTCAGTCCAAACTGTTTTCATTCTGTCTGAAATGTCAAAATGAATGAAGAGGGTTGATAGATATGTTCTGAGCTCAAATAATGAGGCAGGCAAGGGCAAGGGAGAGGTTCCAGGTGGATTGAAGTGTGTCTGAGTAAACTAGGATGGACTTACTTCTCCAAGATGCAGCAATTATGATCTTGTTGGCTGCTATGCGTGAATCCAACTTTTCTGCTCATCTGTCAGTGTGCTTTAACAGGAACAGGCCAGCACGTACTTTGAATGGCTGAGCTGTCTGTCCATCTGTCATCCCAGCAATGTTACGTGCTAGCATGTGGCTAATACCAACACCATCAATCACTCCTGTGCTATGCTAGCACATGGATAATGCATTTATCATTAATCTCATCAGTGCCGTCTTTCCACATCATTTCAATGCTTCGCCATGATTTCTAGCACTAATTTGATGGTAATGAACCCATCTACGCACAGTGCTTGATGAACACAGTGATAAATCTCCTTCTGTTGTCTTCTGGACAGGCCACATCTGATCCTATTAGATGATCTCTAGTCCTCATTCTGTTAAATATGCATGTAGAAGCTGTGTAGAAACGGCTGGATGCTGTTAGAAAGTCATGATTTAGATACGATGATAAAGTAGCAACAGCAACTGTCATCAGTCAATGCCGCTTGTGTTTTGAGCCGTTAACAGAGTCCTCTTTGTTTATCCTACCGACTAATAATGCTGCAAACTATTGTTTTGATAGAAAACAAATGTTTTATAAAATGGACCCTGATTTGTCGAATTCCCTGAAATGTAGGAAATTATTTATTTAGCTAAAAGAAACATTTTAAATGGAATATTTTGCTGTAGTACATTTGCAATCATTGCTGTGGAAACACTAATTAGTTTGCAGTAAAACATGAACTCTAATGTACCATCCCCTCTTTCCATCTTTGTTTGAGGCGGAAAATGCTGATCGGCAGAAACTCAAATGGATTCACAGGTGTAAACTCGTCCACAACCATCAAGTCCATCCGACAGTAATTCCCGCGCGACGCCAATGCAGCACTACTCCCTCAAAGCCCAGCATATCAAAGGTGATTATCATGTTATTCAGCCAATCACAACAGGTGGTCAATATCTGAGGATGAGTGTACTGGGATGTCTGCCGGCCCTCCACATCGGTCAGTATTGCCCCTCATAAGTGCTGCTCCCCTGGGTAATATGTACTGTAAAATGGAGTGAAGAGACTCCTCATGTCCAATTTTTCCATCACACTGTAGTTTAATTTGCTCATCAGTAGCTCGTTTTGGTATAGAAACAGCTGTCAAAAACAATTGGATAGTTGATCTGCATTAGTGTCTGTGCTTAAACGTGAGCTGAATGTATTTACATTGTGGATATGCTGAGTTTTATTGCTAAACTATACATTAGAGTGCTATTATTCCTTTCCAACGCTCGTGTGTTGTCTCTTGGTGATTATCGAGACAGAAACGGTGCAAAGCTGCATTTAACTTCAACAAATATAATCCAGCCTCGTCTTTGTACACCCACAAAGAGAACAACTGCTATTAAGAGACGCTAACTAACAGACCGAGTCCATTTCATCCATCCATCGAGCAACATAACACCGCAGGAGTCCTGTTACTTTGCGCAAGCGTTAACGTCCAATGTGTTGGCTGAAACATGTAGTAGAATTAATATAGTGTTGATTAAGCAAACATATTCCCATTTTTAAGCCCAAGAGGAAGCATTTTTGCCAAGTCTTCACCTTCGTTGTGTTTGTTTTCACGCAGAAAATGATCAACCTTAAAGAAATCTATCAACCAAACCCAAGTGAGAATGCTCGAGCCACACTGGAGAAAATTTCTAGACTTGGTTATGATTTTGGCCCAAGCAAAAGCTACGCCAGCAGAATGGTAAGCATACTGCTTCATTATGGGAAGAAGACGTGCTGTGGCAAACGAAGCCCATATTGAGCACAGACTGAACAACATCCTAACCTTAATGTTCACTCCAAACCAGACAAAGACCAGAGCTTTACAGCGTCTATTCACAATTTACACTGCAGAACTAACAAGTCTATCCTGTGCCTGTAGAAACCAAGCATGTAAACATATCAATCAACATCTCTCCGTCAGTGAGAGCAAAGTTTTGAACGGCCATATTATACTTATATAAGCCCACCGTGGCGATAGAAACTAACAGTATCAGACCCGCCGTGGGTTTATTTAATGCTACAGTGTGCATGTTCATCCATCTAAAGTCCCTATGCAGCTCAGGTAGCGTCAGCTCAGTGATAAATGCAGAGTAAACAAAGTACGAACTCAAGTTTATGACCCCAGACTCTGCCAGCGACCTGTCTGTTCTATCTAAGTTGCCTCATCGCAGCAAACCAAAGGAGACTAACTGTAAACATTTAATAGGATAGGACAATATTTAAGCACAGAGTAAGTCACTTTGCTTGGGAAGACGTGGCGAAAAAATAGGATGCGATTACTGGGTACAGAATGCATGTCACGTGGGTAAGACATCATCAATACTAAGCTTCTAAACCTGCCTCCTGTGTATGAAATAGAAACCACTGTTAGGTTTCCTCTGTGCTGTAACCTGAGGATCTGGATCAGAGATCGGATCCAATCAGCTTTTCACATTTCCCGACTGAACCTGAAGCGGCCTTCCAACTCGGTGCAGTAAATCGCATCAGGAGACAAACGGGAGTGTGTAGCGGCCTGTGTATCTTTCAGAGTAAGTGTTTGTGTCATACAAGCACCCCGCCCCCCCCACTGGCTTCTCCTCATTAACCCCATCCTGCTCTCCTCCACCCTTGACCGCTGCTCCCATATGGACGACAGACCTCTCTCCACTGGTAGCACTGGGAGCTCCTGTCAGCCCATTACACTGTGCTCCCGGCCCGAGGCGGCACGCTAGAACAGGTGCCTTTCACTTTCCAGAACATGTCTAGATTAGAACACAGACAATCGCTCAACAAATATGCATCAAATTCAATAAACACCACTATATCAAAACCCCAAAGCCATCTCTTTCCATGTACACCAAAGCAGAGCAGGACCTGGAGCAAACAACTTGTCGTGCGTTCCGCTTAATACAGTCATTGTCAAAACAAGCCGTCTCGGACAACAGCAGCAACTTCTCCCTACTAGTGCGCATGTGTGAAAGGGGCTACATGAAACGTTTCAAAATCGTTCATCTCAAATGCCAAAACATAAAACATTAAGCTACCCTTAAGCTTGAGTATATGGTTTTACAAAAATCGATGGTCACACCATAGACTTTCGACACACACACATACCCAGACACACACAGTATATGTGGCAGAAGACTGTGTGTGCAGTGCAGCTGAATTCCCAAAACCTGTCAGATTTATGCCTCGGCTCACCGCAGTTATTACAGGCGGCTTATTGGGAAACTGCTACATTATGAGAAGTGTCTAACAAATCGCTTATGCTCCTGTAATTGGATTACAACGGCAGTGAGCTCCCACTGGTGAGACTTGGCAGGCTGTGTACACACACAAACACATTCACGGAAACAGATTTCAGGCTGTGTGTGTGTGTGTGTGTGTGTGTGTGTGTGTGTGTGTGTGTGTGTGTGTGTGTGTGTGTGTGTGTGTGTGTGTCAATTGCATTCAAACATTGATTCCTGCTCGCAACACTAATCTCATTAGTCCACATTTCTCTGTGAAAAAGTGTAAAAAGTAACTGACCCGAGGCATAGAAACCCCCCATCCACGCGCACACGCACACACGCACACACGCACACACGCACACACGCACACACGCGCACACGCGCACACACACACACAACTCCCCATCAAGAAGGTGATGAACCATGGTGCTGGCTGATCAATTTCCATGATGGCTGTCATTGGACACAGACCAGCACACAGAAACAGGGCAGGAGGGAGCAGACATGGCGTAACTGGAGTGGACTCTTGGTGGAGGAACAAAAGCTGCGACTCCTCCAGCAGCTGTTGTTTGGATGTAATGCAGCAACAAAGATTACAGCGCTAAAATAGTTGCCATGGTTGCGCTGCCTTTTATTTCTGTCAAATAGGATGAGACATCAGTAAAATGTATACAAAACAGATTCTTTGTGAGTGACTTGATGCATTTTCAGCCTTAAACAACGCAGTCACACGTAAAATCGCGATAGTTTCAGAAAAATCTCAATTTGACGTTTTAGTACAATCATCTGTCTGGTATCTCAGCTCTATTGTAGCTGTCATGGTAGAGCAGATCGCATCATGAGCATGTTAACACATCTTTTACACATCTTTTTAAATTAACCTAAGGAAGGTTCTCATCACATCGTGTGCATGTGTGTGTGTGTGCAGAGCAGGGGGCAGAGTGTGTGTGTACAGCCCTCACATAGAGCACTTTGACCCAAGCAGCCCTCCTCTGTGAGCCTCGACAATCGTTTTCTATGCAAATTGAGCAGTTTATTGTCCGAAGCGTGTGAGGCTTTTGTCTGCGCCGGCTTTGACTGATCACAGCTTGACAGCTCCAATGTGTGTGTTTGAGCGCATGCTGACATTATTACTATTGGTAGGTGGACCCAGCAATTGCTTGGCCCTCTCCCTGATGAGCAGCTGAGTCTATCATCACACACACACACACATACATACATATACACACACAGCCACTTCATTCATCATCCTGATGTTAATTGGTACAGGCTTAAATAATCCTCCATTACCACCTCTACACACACACACACGCACGCGCGCGCGCTCACACACACACACACACACACACACACACACACACACACACACACACACACACACACACACACACACACACACACACACACACACACACACACACACACACACACACACACACACACACACACACACACACACACACACACACACACACACACACACAACCGGTGTACTATATTCATATGTCAGTCTTTAAACACACACACGCTTCAGTTTCAGTGTATATTGTTCGCAGACAGAAACCCACCGCACACACATCATAATCGCAATAACAACCATAACCAGGCCATTGTTTTTTATGACTGTTCAGACATGTGTTGGGACTAATAATACACTCCTTGTCGCCTGGCTCGTTTATATTGACGGTAAAGATCAAGTGAGCAGAATAGTTGTTTTGTTCTGAACCTCCATGTGATCTCCGAATAAACTACGTCCTCTAAAATTAATTCTGATAGATAATGACGCTGTAAGTGAGACCATGATGGAAACAAACAGCTTCTGTTTATCACATTAGTGGGATTGTTAGCTGCCGTGTTTTCCAAATTAACAACACAAACACACTTCACACAGACTACTTCATGTTCCTATCCCCTTACAAAAATGGTTAAAAAAATTTGTATTGATTAATTTCTAATTATCATTTTTCACTGTTTGCTTTTAGCAGAAGCTGCATGCATTAGACTTAGAGCCACGTTCCAGCAATTCACAAAAATGTCATGAATTTGGGGGAATTTGCATCTGATACTTTTACTATTTCTGCAAATGCAGAGAAATAGAAGTTATGCACGCCACAATAAAAGCTAAATGTGGATCCTGTGGATTCCTAAATGGAAACAAGTTATGCTATACTGACGCTAATGCCTTGTAAAAGAATGTCTTGGGTGCTGTTTTTCCTTTACAATGACCAGCATGTACATCTCTGCAGCTACTACAGGACACACACGCATGTCACCACACTCACATTTGAGACTTTCTGAGGCAATGGTGAACATGCTTGTATTTATCTAAACTCATGGCTTTATGTCGCGGAGGCTTTAACAACACAACAGCAAGCAGAGGTCATAAAGGAATACTACTTTATTTGTTATATTTGTGGGTTAACTGAACGCAGCTGCTTCAGTGCTGCATGAGGAACAGGATTTACAAAAAGCTTTGCCGTTAAAGGGCAGAGCAGAGTTTGGTTAAGTCTGACTGATTATAAAATCCCTCTGTTGGAGGTGTTGCTCTGTAATAGGTAATTTATTATAGGTAATATTGACAGGTTGTACTCTCTGGATTCCAGGGTCTAGATGTGAGTGTGTTTGTGTGTGTGTCCATATGAACTGTGTGCTAACATTTGAACTCACTGTTCAGATTTAATCAGTGTTTCCATTTTAGAAACCAGCCTTCATTGAGACCCTGGAGGCTACATAGAAGCGCACACACACACACACATGCACACACACACCTCGTACAAGCTATAGTATATTGAAGCCTGGAGGCTTTCCCTCACGCCTGTGTGACATTTACAGCCCGAATAGGAAAAGAGAGCGGTGTGACCCTTTTGAGCTGCCAATCAAAGAATCAAGTGAAAAAGAGGAAAAAACAGCTCAAGGTAGAAGTCATTTATTGTGAAAATCCACTTAGTTGTACTGATGTCCACCTGGAGCCTCAGAGGGACGTGTGTGGATTGAAGCTCTTCCCTACAGAAGGAGAGGAGGCAGGTAACTTCACTTAAAGCTGCTCTCGTCACCTTTGTAGTGGCAGAGATCAGATTGAAAGGAAATGTGTCTATATGATTCAAAAACACTGTTAAATTAATCAGGAAAATCAAACTTCAAAACTCAAACTCAAACTACGAAATCTGAGTAAACTAACATTTAATCTAATCTTATGTCGGTTAAAGATACAAAGTCATGTCACACAACTCCAGTCTGTCAGCGCAAAGTGCTGTCACACTTCTGAGTTCTTCCATTTGTCTTCCTTCTGCTTTAGTGTCTACTGGACTCTACTGGTTCCACCCGCCAGGAGCTACAGACAGATTGGACACAATGTGTAACTTAAGGCAAAGTTGTCCACAACAAAAAGAGCCTGGAAGCCAACATAAACTTACACCACAGACAACTACCAGTGTATTGACACAGTGAATATGTATTCAGTCAGTGGTGTATCAGAGACCCGTCAGTCGTCACCGTGGCTCGAGTCTCTCGCCGTGTCTCTCTGTGAGCCGTGAGCAAGTAGGGATGTGTGTTCTGACACTGTGAGGCATACTGAAAGAATAATGAGATGCTGTATCACTGCACTGAGAGGGTCGGGAGGCTCCTGATTGAGACATGTGTGCTGGTCCACACACACACACACACACACACACACACACACACACACACACACACACACACACACACACAGTCTCCCAACATAACTAATGGGCATGTTTCATGGCCGTGACAGGGAGCGGCGTGTGTGTGTCTGTCTGAGCATTATGGCTGTTACGATAATAATGAGAACAAATGAGAGCCATCCATTTCCTGCCTGGCTGCTGATTGGCCCTGATGGCCAATATGGCGCTGGGTAATCCATCTTCCAGCCCCTCCCCTTAACGACCGCCTGGCGACCCGCTGGGGGGGCGTCAGGCAATGGCGCAGCAGCACTGAAGGCTAAAGATGCGTAAAGTTTGGGGGAGGTGGAGGGGTGTGTGTGTGTGTGTGTGTGTGTGTGTGTGTGTGTGTGTGTGTGTGTGTGTGTGTGTGTGTGTGTGTGTGTGTGTGTGTGTGTGTGTGTGTGTGTGTGTGTGTGTGTGTGTGTGTGTGGCAGCACTGGGTAGAACCAGTGCAACACAACACCTACACAACACTAAATCAAACACTTCCTAACATATCACTACTGCTGCAGTTACTACTTCTCTATCCCACTCTCACACCTAATATCATCATTACTGCTACTAGTATCACCACTACTACTTTTGTTATTATGATAGCTACTGACAGATTACAACAATTAGAACTGCTTATCAGCCACACAAACTACAACCCTCGTTACTGCTACTTCTGATACTATTGTGTGACATGACACTATACTGTACTGCACCGTTTATGATGTAAGATGATAGGTATGCTGTGTCTTGACTAAGTTTTTTCTGGCGTTACTTAATTTTAATGCATGCATGTGATAAATCTTTATAGTCAACTTTGTAATTCATATCTAATTACTGCTGCTGCTGTTCTCCACATCAGTGCTGCTGCTGCTGCTGCTGCTACTCCTACTTCCACAAGTGCGACTGCAACTGATCCAACTCTTCTACTTGCTCCGATCTTATTTAGCAAAGTGATGGATGTGTGTTTATTCTCCACAGCCCCATCCCTCTCCTGCCAGGCCAGTTGTCTTTATTAAGCTCTTCTATTTCACAGAGGACACGCAGCCTCCCTGTCACCCAGGTCAATAACATGGCCACCAGGGGGCCTCCATGATTCAACCTTATCACAGTCCCAGCTGCCACACTTGTCACTATGCCGGAGTGAGCAAGAGTGTCTGTGCGCTGCGGGAGGACGGGAGAAGACAACTAACTCGGGAAGTCCCTCCTGCGGGGAATCGGGGCAGCGGCACGGGAGAAAAACTGGGGAGACGAAAGGAGTAAAAAATGAAGAGAGGAAGTGAAAAAGATGAAGGAAAAGGGATGAATGACGGCAGGATGAAGGACTGGATACTTGTAACAGGTCTGTAAAATCATCCTGTAACACTGAAGCCAAAAGGACCATGAAAGACCACATCAGACACGACAAATGAAGAAACAAGAAACAAATTCAGAAGCAAATAAGAGCTAATATGAGCAGAAGCTTTCAAATATGAAACAGGAACAAGACTGAAATGAGTTAAGCTAAGCAGTGAAACTAGAAATAGTTAATTAAAGCTAAACTGAAAATAAGATGAGTTCATTTAAGAGCTCCCATTTTCACGTGAGGTTCTCGGCTGGTGGCACCGTTTGCTCCTCATAGATAACAAGAGACGCTGTGCTTCCAATTACATTAAAGTCTGTAGGTACAACTAATGACTAACTTGGATCTAAGCTCTGAGAAATACACAGCTCCACTCCGAGTCGACCTTACAGCCACATCGTCATGCACTCTGAGTGTAAACAGACCATGTTAGGTCTCTTCCTATATGCCCCCCTTGACGTGCGAGTTCAGAATTGTACACCTGCACTCATATTTGCTGCACCTTTAATTGATCCCCCGCGTTTCAACCATCACGTCTCGCGAGCTTGTGTACCACTGGCTACCATCAGAACTGATTCATTCGCCTACTTGGTGTATAAAATTAACAAACCAAAGGCGATATTCTCCCCTAAGGAGAATAAAAACATCAAAGTCTTTTAGCTGAAATGTATAAAAAAAAGTCTGCATTCCTTCAGGAGCAGGGAGCTGGCTTCTGTTTGGACTTCAACATGTGATCTGATTGTATTAGGCTATAGGTTGCACCACTCATCACCTCTGCTGCCCTGTGAACATACAAAGCAAGCACGCAGAGTCCTTTGAAAGAGTTTCACTATGTGGCTGAAACTATTTCATTTCGTTCATAAGAACTAATGTTGGGTGTCGAAAGCCTACGAAATTAAAGAATCATTAATCATCATAATAATCATAATTAATTGACACATGCAGATTTACAGAATCCCTCAATTAAGCAATAACATACCGGTCATGTGATGGACATTATGGTCAGCGTTCACAGAACCGGGCCAATGTTTCCTGATCACCAGGCAACAATTACCCAATTCATATTACGCTTTTCTAAATCTTATGACCTTACGTCGAGTGGGTCTTCATGAAAGGCTGTTTTGTTTAAAACTCCAGAAACCTTTAGTGAGCCCATGTCTCATCACTCTACACTGACCAATGAGCCTGTGACCTGCACGGTATACAACATGTTAGAACTACTGATCAGGTGTAGTCACAATGTTCAGGAGATGATTTTGTGGAGACTGACTGTACCAAAGGATTACATTATCACCTTTTCTCCTCTCCACTCCTCACTTATTTCTCCTCCTCTCTTCTCTGCTATCTGGTCCTTTATTCCCCTAATTTCTTTCTTTCTCCCCTCTTCTTCTCTTCTCTCCCTTCTTCCCTTTCCTCTCTTGCTGTCTTCTCTCTCCACTACTCTCTTACTCCCTCATTGTCTTTTTCTCCGTTCTCCTCGGCTTCACACTCCTCTCCTCCCCTCTGCTTTATAAATTCACTTAGAGTTAATTACTTCCAGCAGGCTTTTCTCTCGGTCCGTCACGCTGCTCTCCGTCATGTGATGACACTGTGTGGGCTTGTTAACGAGTGGAGGAGAGGCCTGCAGCTTCCTCCTAAACTGACCCGGACACTTTAACCTGCCGCTATCAAAACGGTGACTGACCACGTCTGCTGCTAAAGCCATGAGAGCCCCGGCGGCTTAACGATATAAACATCTACTCCTGCTTCGTGTTTGGATTTCGCAGATTTCCAAAATGGCTGAGGAGGTTTTAATTCCATCGTCAGGGAAAATAACATCGGTAAGTCCAGACTCACTGTGTGAATCAGGTCAGATCCTTGCTTTGTTTCTGACACAAATTCTCTGAAGGCTAATACCATCAAGAAGCAGAGTTTAGCTTGTATTCACTAATTTAGAACAAAGTGGATTATTAAACTTCAGAGTTTTCATTTCTGACCTCATTAATGTGGCATCTATCCAATTCTGTTGGAGATTTGGACTCCATTTTGATAAGCAAGACCTGCATGATCAGAGTTGTGCCTGCCTGTGCATGCCAGTGTAAAAGTGTGAGCTCTGTTAACAACATCACCATAGGTTTTCAATAGGGCTGAAACTGATTGAACTGAAAATTATTCATTTGTTGTTGAGATAATACATTCCTTTTAATGTACTGTATGTGGCATCAAATGGGACAAATCTGCATCGCAAGATAAACAATGTTTTTTTTGTTTTTTTTACTTGGGCCTGAAGTTTTGATCCTGACCTGAACCAATGACCCAGGAATGCTGTCTGTGATGTTTCTGTCGTTAGTGATACCCACTGGGCTCTGGCCTGGTTCAGAAACAGGCCTGAGACATGACGCCAGAATCCCACAAAGCCTGATGTGAACCGCCCGGTCTTGAAAGGATCAGACTGTTGTCAAACTTTGCCAACGATGTCCATTTTCTTTGCATCAAAGAATCAATCAATCATTTCAGATATATTGATATTCTGATGTGTAACAGCTAAAGTGATATATCAGGAATATTAATATATAACTGTTTGTGTAGGAGATACAACTATAGCTCCCCTCACTTGAAATACTTGTGTCAAGTACTATACTTAAGTACATGTGTGCGCTTGAGTGTGTGAGACGGTACGAGAGTCTCCCTCCTTCACTCGCTATCCCTTTGGAGCTCGCCCCCGTGCCGATCACTCACAATCCCAGTTAACCACTCGAGGTCGTGTCTGAGGTTTTAAGGTCAAGCTGGACATTTTTACACCCGGGCACAGATCCGGTAGGAAAACTTTATGCGTGTGCCCTCCACCCCCCTCTCAGCTGGCAGGCAGAGACAGCCGTGCCCTTTAGTTTGGCTGCAGGGAAGAATGGGAACCATGTCAACAAGAGGGCAAATAAGCCTCATTCCAAACAAGACTCCTGCTGCTTAAAAACGTCTACAAGCAGAAACTCAAACTCAGCACTGGAACAGGAAATATCTAACGTAAATATCACAGAGCCACTAAACCACAATGTAGCAATCACCTGATTATTGATTAAAGTATAGAATATCAGCAAGTTCAGGGTGTCGGTCCACACTGGAGTTCGACCTCCAGCTACATGTTTGTTATTTGGTTTGGTTGGTTTCACACTTCATTATACAGAAGCCAAACTGACTCTGACATGTTGATGTAACCTTTGACTTATCTGACGTGAGTGTTTGCTGATCAGATTTCCTAATACTTTCCAGACACACCCGTTATACTTACATTACTGCCTTCCCGGGGGGCATCACAGACTTTGATGTAACTTTGTCCAGGCTGTTCAACCTTGACGCAGCATTACTAAAACAAGGTCGATGTGAAAGTGCCTTGAATGTATCCATGAGAAGGACCAGGATGTTGTGATGAAGTGATACAACATCTCACTCACTCTCCCTCTCTCTCTCTCTCTCTCTCTCTCTCTCTGTCTTTCTCTCTGCGCAGCACCTGACCGGCTCCCTATTGGCAGTTGCGTTCCTAACTTCCTTTGGCAGTTCCATGCTTTATGGCTACAATCTGGCTGTGGTCAACTCCCCTGCTATGGTAAGACAGACGCACACAATGATTCGACCACAGTGGGGTTTAGAAAGCCAACAGTTATTCAATAGAGAGATTTATATATGACGGACATAGGCAGCATGTCAACCACAATCAACTTAAGTACAGTACTCACAACCTGACCTATGACCTTATCTCTAGCGGGTCAAAATTTAATGCTCGACTCGACTTCCATCCAAAACTAAACACCTTGAAAACTAATGGCCACATTTCCATAACAGTTACTGTGGTAATTCCTTGTTTCAAGAGGATGAATCCTAAAGTTTTTGATGGTCCACCAAGTGTTGACATGTACACAACATCATTTTGGACACTCACAGACAGGTTTCTTGGCTGACACAATGTTGTGATAGTGACATTAAGAGATATAGGCTCAGGACAGCATGTAGGACGTAACAATGCTATTTCTACGTGTAAGTCCCTTTCTAAATGTTCTTTCGCCAGACCTTTTTTTTAAGAGACATTTTTAATTAGATTATCATATATTTCTAAAGTATAGAAACCACACATTGTACAGATAAGCTTCCCATAAAGCATGACACAATATTTCATCAACAAGCCGCGAAACTATCTTAGACTGTGTGTAAGTGTGTGAACGTTAGACAGACACGGAGAGCGTGCGTTTACAGGAGAGAGAGAGAGAGAGAGAGAGAGAGAGAGAGAGAGAGAGAGAGAGAGAGAAAGAGAGAGAGAGGAGGGCTTGTTGTGAGGAATGTGAGCTGCATGACCTTGGGGTCTGGTCCTTATTGGCAGGAATGCAGCTCAGAGCATTAACAGAGATGCAACATGTGGGATCACCAATAATCTATAATCACTGTGACACACAGAGAGCGACACAAAGACTGAAACATAAATAATTCAACGTTTCACCAGGAAAAAGCAAGATAACATGAACCATTTAAATGTGCAGCAATGTAAACATGTCACAAGTCACATTCTGCACCCAACAGCAGGTAAAGTTCAGATCCTTGGCGGTATTATTAATTACATATTTATGATTTACTGGTGGAATATTGCAGTGAGGGAATGATTTTGTTAAATATTAAGTATAATATATTGTATAATTGTATACTATGTACACTTCATAATTCAGGAGTTTTAATGTTAAGTTTCCATTTGTATTTGAGTTGAAAGATTAAACATTAGTGCATACACGTGTCAACACAGGCTTTAGTGAAGTGAGCGGGACTTTAAATCATCAGTTTCCTGTGATCATAACCATCAGCAGCCCGCGCGCGTGTTTCTGACTGACAGACGCCATCAATGACTCAGCAGAAGTACAGAGACGCGATGCTAATTAACACAATAAAACAGATTGACTCTGTCTTACCTTACACCAGGTGTTCTCTTTCATCTTCCTCTTAGGCAGAGATGATCCAAACCCTCGTAAAAGTTCATTTCCATTCGTCAAAAATTTGGATGCGTCCAAACTTCGGTCAAAGACATTTGTAGCTAATTCTCATAAACTAGCTAAAAGTCCATTAGATTCCTGGTTAGCCGCAGTTAGCTCCTCGCTGTTTTTAGTTATTTTCCTAATAACTTGTGCTTTCACCTTCTCCCTCGGTGCCATGGGTAGTTTGGTTCCTCACATGACCTCTTTTTCAATATATTTATTTATTCTGCCGCCTGTTTAAACGATGTTTAAATGTTTGTTTGGGCCGCCATTGATCTACCGGAACAGGTAACTAACTTTTAACGTCACATCCGCGCGACAGTGACACCTAGAGGCGACAAGAGTAAACGCACGAGTAAGAGAGAGAGAGAGAGAGAGAGAGAGAGAGAGAGAGAGAGAGAGAGAGAGAGAGAGAGAGAGAGAGAGAGAGAGAGAGAGAGAGAGAGAGAGAGAGAGAGAGAGAGAGAGAGAGAGAGAGAGAGAGAGAGAGTGGGTTATCATCAAGCATTATGTGATTATAGAGGGACAGGTGTCATTATTCACTATGAGACTTGATAATACTGTTATTTCTCTTATCTTAAACCAATGTTATGCTCTAATTGTGATGTTATTGGATCCTACACTGACATCTTTAACTAACATGTGTAACACATGAGCACACACACTCACTGAAGCCTCTTTGGCTTTGAACTGAAAGCATATCACAATCATAACGCTGTCAGCTGAGTCTTGGCATGTGTCTTCCTGTCATCTCCTCCTGCAGCTGTTTAGATTAATGCTGGCCGACCAACTCGTGCCATCTCGCGGTAAATTGATTAGGAGGCCGGGGTCAAAAAAAGACAGGGTAGCGGAATTTGATTAGACTGTGAGTTGGAAATGTCAAAACGAAGAAAAGAGAGGAAGAGATCAAGCGAGTGTGTGTCGTTGTTGGTCTCGTGAAACAAGATAACTGAGCCACATGATGCGCCGAGACAAGGTTTTCTCTCTATTTGGGAAGGAATGCGCTCTGATTGATAGGATTGACTAAATAGACTTTCCGAGCAGTCATATGTTTGTATTTATTGTGGCTTTCCTCCTAAAGGTTATCTGGGAAACTCAAGTGATTTGTAAACTTGTACTTGGGCTTGAACCTGGGCTTGAAATATATAACTACTAAGCATCTTTGAGCGTATAGAAACACACCCAAATGCTACAATACCATGACTGCTTTGCTGTCTCTCCCCTGCCTCGCCTCAGTACATAAAGGACTTCTACAACAAGACGGTGCTTCGTCGCAATGGAACCGGCCTCGATAGTGAGGCTCTGACCCTCATGTACTCTCTCACCGTGTCTGTCTTTGCTATCGGGGGTCTGCTGGGTTCGCTCATCGTGGGCATGCTGGTCACACGCTTCGGCAGGTGAGAAATCTGCACAACACGCAAAGGCACAAATGCTGATTTCTGTACGCTGAGACATTGTTCCGAGTTTGGTGCAGGAAGTAACACAGATTCAACCAAGGTTGTGATTCTCCAGTACAGGTCGATGAAGGTCAGACATGGCTTGATCCCCCTTCTAACTGCTGTTTGGAACACAAGTAGGGAATACGTGTCCTTGGTAGACCTCCAAGCTGGGTTTGGATGCGGGTTGTGTGTCCTTATCGCTAACTCAATAACACCACTAGACTCTCTGACCATGTGGACAGTGGCCAGTTGGCAATGCTGGCCTGAGAGACACTCAGCAGCATCTGGAGCTGTGGGTGCCTGAACACACACACACACACACACCAAACAATAGGAGCTTCACAGTGACACACACATGCCCATACATGTATTATAGAGAGAGCACAATGTCAACCAAGGTCACTTTGGTAAAAATTTCTTTTTTTTTCCAACGGTATTTCCTGATTTAAGTTTCATTTTCAGTTTAGTGTCGCTTCATTGTTTGTCGTTTCTCTATTAGGGAGAATTATGACCTGAAGGGAATCATTCTCATTGAAATCTGACAGCCAGTACAACAAAAAATGGAAGTTTGAGTTCCGCTTGTTGCTCTTCATTGACCCTCTGTGTCATCAGTGACATTTTCCATTGATTAGCCGTTTAGAGAGGAGGGGCGACGGGAAGAGAGGTTATCGTTCTACCTTCATGATTTGTTAACGATAATACCCTCCACGTAGACGTTCACCAGGGCCGCCTCTCCTCTCTCCTCGTCCTCTCTGCCCTTCCAAAGTGTTCCAGCCTCTGAAGTGAACCAAGTTATCAGTGCAAATCAGCTGAAACCTCCATTCATCTCCACTATGTCACACAACTTCAGTGGACATTTAAATGCAAATGAAAAACAGGCGATTTACAATCCCATTTACAGGCTGATCACTTTCTTCACACAGCAGTGTTTTATGGCTAATCACAGCTCATGACCACCCCTGTGAGCTGTGTTAGCATTTTATGGCTAATCAGGACTTATACAGGCGTACATGTCTGCTGTTATGACTGTGTGTATATATTAGCAGGAGGGGGGTTACTCCTGTCTTTCTCCGGACTAATATACTGCTGCTGTCCTTGCTGTTTCATAAACCTCTAGGTCATATGGTTTATGTACATTCATAATCATCCCGTCTGTGTGTGTGTGTGTGTGTGTGTGTGTGTGTGTGTGTGTGTGTGTGTGTCTGTGTGTGTGTGTGTGTGTGTGTTTTCAGGAAAGGCACAGTGGTGAACACATCAGTGCTGGTGTTTATTGCCGGTTCCCTCATGGGCTTCAGCAGGATTTGTGGTTCACCTGAGATGGTGATCTTTGGCCGCTTCATCACAGGCATTCACTCTGGTACACACACACACACACACACACACACACACACACACACACACACACACACGCACACTCTTTTTTTTTGTAAAAGACTAGCTGACTCGTGGCCTTTGTCTTATTTAATTAATAAACAAACCTGGTGATGTCATTCTTTGTGCATTAGAAGTTGACTACTTTATCTTAAACAATATTTAATTTCTTTAGTTTTAGTTTTTCTTTTCTCTTACATTATCGTATCTACACTTTGTCTCTCTAATTTTTCTTTATTTTATTATCCTAACTTTTATCTGTAGCACTTGCAGTCATTGTAGGAGTAATACTACTTGTATTCTACTATAATTTGATTGATTGATTCCAGTTTAATCAACAGTTGATCTTAATAATTCTCCCTATTAGCTTCTTTCCCCCCCAGATATTTGGCATTTTCATACAGATGTTGCACAGTTGTTAATGGTTCTGACATAAATCAATCCATTATCTGTCTCCTCCTGGAATAATGCAGGTATCTCTCTGAGCGTGGTGCCGATGTACCTGGGTGAGATCGCCCCCAAGAACCTGCGAGGCTTCCTGGGTCTCGTGCCGAGCATCTTTATCGGCACCGGAGTTTTCGCCGCCCAAATCCTTGGTCTCCACGAGCTTCTGGGAAAGGTGGCTGAACAGAAACACCCCAATTTGCAGAGGGAGAACTTTATAACTGAGCGTGAGCAGCAAGAGTTGATGTTAAATCTTACTATCTGTTCCAGGAGGAGCACTGGCCACTCTTTCTTTCTGTGGTGGTGGTGCCCACATTCATCCAACTGCTGCTGCTCCCATGGTTCCCTGAGAGTCCCAGGTACCTGCTGATCGAGAAGCACAACGTCCACGCGACCATCACAGGTCAGTGTTTGACCCCCTGCCACATGTCAACAAAGGGAGGGAGATTAGATTAGAGAGAATGAAGATGGTAAGTGTAACATCTGTATTTGTTGCCTGTGATTTCCTGTGATGTTCTCCCTGCTTCCTGTCTCTCAGCTCTGAAATGGTACAGGGCCAAGTGTAACATCCAGGCCGAGATCGAAGAGATGCAGGAAGAGCAGCGCTCGCTGTCGTCCGTGGAGACGGTGTCTGTGTGGAGTCTGCTGTTAGACGAGTCAGTGCGCTGGCAGGTGCTCAGTGTGGTGGTGATCAACATCGGCATGCAGCTGTCTGGCATCGACGCTGTAAGGATGCTTGAATAATGAGTAATGATTATGTGGGGAAATGTAAATACCTTTCATGGATTTGTGGGAAAGTGGCAATTAGCTATGAGGAAACCGGAACCCTGTGAGGAAAATCACTGAATGAGAGTCAGAGTTTATTTTTTAGGGACGAAACACAAGGAATTCTGTCAACATAAAACACATAGACACACTAATTATTGACTTTTTATGAGTGATACATGACACTGCATATAATAATGTTAGAATTCCACTGTTAAGCAAGAGTTTAAAGATGCTACAAGCACTGTGCTTGTGATATTCGATTTGGTTTTACTGTGAATACTCCTGCAGTTTAACTAAAACCAAATATCCATGGGACCTCTCCAGGCTGAAGCATGTGTGTTAGTTTAGATAGTTAAGTACATTTTGTATGTACTTTTACTTAATTATAATACTTGTTTAACATTACAGCAGTAGGATATTGAATCTAAATGCAGGAGTTATGTTTGTTTGAGTGTTTTCTTCCATTTTAGTGAGGAAACTTACAATGAATTCTGCAGGATGATCTCATCCTACTTCTCTTCCTCCATCCACAATGAACTCTGTGTCCTTCTCCTCTTGCCTCTTCACCTCCTTTGTCCACCTCCGCCTGCTCCTGCTGCTCCCTCGTCTGATTGATCTCGCTTATTAGACAAAGACACTGAAATGAAAGCGGCCTAAATGATCCCTCATTGTTTTATAAGCCTCGCGTGGTCTAATGAATAAAGCCAAAAGCTTGTGTCATCATTTTTCCACCGATACGATTAGCCAAATTCCCTTTCTGAATTATGCCCCGGAGATTCATTAATTATTCAAATGATTACCGGGGTGCCCAGGCCACAAAGTGCACAGTGTAGGCGCTGGAGCTGAACTCATTAGCGCGCCCTTCTCCAGGCTGTATTTTTAGCCGCTAATTAGCTCTGCTTAAACAAAGTGGGCCAATGCAGAAACATACTGATACCAAAAGAAGCTGAGGAAGATGGGGATCATTACCGATATTCAGCATTTGAGTGATGATGGAGATGATGAAGGCCATCGTGGTAAAGGTGACTATGATCATGGAAAGGACAATGATGATGATGATGATGATGATGATGATGATGATGATGATGATGATGATGATAACCAGAACACTGATGGTTGTTATTGTGGTGGTGGAGATGCAGGTGATGATGATGTTGATCTTAGTGTTGATATATGATATATAATAATGAAGATCGTGATAATGTTGACCAAAAAACGATGATGATGATGCCGACCCAGAGGATCACCATGTAAACAGTGATGGTGAAGATGAATGTTGTCAGAAGAAGAGCAATAGTGGCGATGATGACACTGACGACAGTATGACTGGTGATGATGATCCTGATGATGGCAGCAGTAAGCGTGAGGATGACAGTAATGGTGACTGTGATGTGGCAGATGCTTGAGGTGATCTTTAGGCCTAAGTGCGTGTGACAGTTGGCAAGCCTTGGCACAGCTCCTGGAACACTGCAGGAGGTGTGTGTGTGTGTGTGTGTGTTTTCATCTACCTGCTCTTTTAACCATCACCGTCTGCTATCTCCAGTTAATACACCTCCTGTCTTGTCCTGCTCTCCCTCAAGCCTCAAATTGAATTGAATCGAATGCGAGCGAGCGTCTGCTGCCTCTCTGCGGCTCTGCTGTACCACCTGTGCAGCCCTCAAGTCCTAAATGTTTCCCGTTTCATTTTGAGTTGTAATCTTGGCACTGCACACTTTCCTGAAAACTGTTGAAAAGTGAGGTGGAGATCAGTAACTGCTCCTCAAGGTGGATCATGGGCCCTGGTTCAGATCACTGTGATTGGCCACTTAGGTTAAGCAGAGGGCAAAGAGAGAGAGAGGGAGTGATAAGCAGATGGGTGGAGTCTCAGGCGTGAGCTAAGTCATCTCAACTCCTTCTTGTATCATAACAGCCTGCCGATCTGTCTGTCGCTCCTCCTCTCTGTTTCTGTGTAATGGGAAGTTGATGCTCTGCTGAAGGCTTTATGGAGCTCTACCTCCACCAGGCACTTTAATGGAGGGGGAGGCACGTCCTCCGGGTAAGGACAGTTACTAACGCCTCTCCTATCCTCTTCATTGACCTAGTGCTACAGCGCCACTCAGTGGTTAAGACCCGCCCTTCACCACACTCTGTATCGTGAATGGTTGTAGTAAATGGATTTCACCTCAATGTCCCATTCTCTTCCTCACAGATTTGGTTCTATACTAACAACATCTTTGAGAATGCCGGGATTCCAGCACCGGAGATCCAGTACACCACCGCTGGCACAGGAATCATAGAAATCATTGCAGGACTTATTGGGGTAAGAGTTGAAAGCCAGAAAGGTGAAACTGACCTTCATATTAGCTTCATTTTCCCCAGTTTGGTGTTCGGTTACAACCTTTTACTTACTTCCTCATTTGACTTCAGACATTTATACATATAACCTGACTAATTTGAGCTCTGACTGTGTGTTGTTTCAGTGTTTTACCATAGAGAAGCTGGGCAGAAGGCCTCTCATGGTCGGGGGTTTCGCCATGATGGGCATCTGCAGTGCTGGAATCACATTATCACTCATTTTACAAGTAAGTACACACAGGCAAATTGAAGCAAAAACACAACCTCCTTGGCAGCGGTAATCACTAAATGTAAATAAATTGCTATGGTTTCTTCTCCCTGCAGGTTCACATCTCATTCATGCGTTACGTCAGCGTCGCCTGTGTGGTCGGTATCATCGCTGGCTTCTGTATCGGGCCAGGTACGTTTCATCAGGTGTCCCAGGAAGGGTTAGGGATATCGTTATTATATTTTTAGTCTTTAGTCTTTCATCTAAGTTAAGATTATTCTGTGTTTTTTAGTTCTGCAAAGCACTTAGAGCTGCAGGCCTGAGCTGCCACCTGTGGTCTGCAGGTAGATGCAGTTTGCTGTAGGTTGTGTTCAGTGAGTGAATATCGCCCTCTAGAGGTCACACTCATACAGTAACTTCTGAAAGGCAGATAACATACCAAACAATCTGAAATGTAATTCGAGGTCAGCTGCTAAGTTTCCATCTTGATTTTAACATTACAAATCTGAATTTTGTTGCATAACTGACTAATAAGAGCGTACAAACCTATAGGAGCCGTGTTCTAAATGTAAGCTGTGCCGGCCTTTATTCTACATCAGGCTTTAACATGATGTTGTTTTTCCAGAGCAGCTTTCAGTAAGTGATAAATATGACTCATTATTTTGTGCTGAGCAATTACACACACTGAGTAATCTGTGTAGTTTGGTAATACCCACATCTAAGACATGTAAGACAAATAATTCTAATAATAATGATAAAATAAATACAATAAAATTAGCGTGTGTGTTCTTTGATGAATGATTCTGTCGTCCACATGCCGGCGTGGCTCTGACTGGATTGGCTGAGTGTGTTTACTCCTAATTAGCCTTTCATGAGCCTTATTGGTCTGAAAGATGATGAATGAACATGAATAATCAAATCACCATGAATAATGTATTCCAGAGAGCCACTCCTGAGCAGAAATATTATTCCTCATTGAAAATGCATTCAAATGAGCAGCTAATGCCACCTTAAGCTGGGTTCATGTGATTGTGTTGACTGGGTGATTAGGGGCGTCCATCACGTGCTGCTTCATTATTTACTGTGACCTCATGCAACAAGTTTAGTCCTATATGTAGATACAGACATATTTATTTGTGCTGGTGGAAACAAAATGTGAATATTTGGGGGGGAAATGTTCTCAACTAGCTCACAGCGTTGACCCCTGACCTCTGAGTTCCACAGGTTTCAGGAGAGAAACATTTTTGGAAACATGTCTGTCTTTGTCTGTGTTTCCAGCGGGCGTTCCCTTCCTGATCACAGCTGAGCTCTTTAAGCAGTCCCACCGCCCGGCCGCCTACATCGTGGGGGGGTCGCTCAACTGGGTGTCCAACTTCACCGTGGGCTTCGGCTTCCCTTTCTTACAGGTGAACGCCCTTTGCTTTCCATAGAACCATGCAGTGGCTTGAGCGCCAGATTAGCATTGATTATGGCTATACTTAATTTATAATGAAAGGCACACCCATAGTATCTATCTTTATCTTAACTTCTTTGTTCCTCTTCCTCAATCCTTCACGCATCCATCCATCTGTCCATCCGTCCGTCCCTCTGCCTGCCTCATCCATCAGATGGCTGCAGGGTCCTACTGCTACTTGGTGTTTGCCACCATTTGTCTGTCTGTGGCCGTCTACGTCTACGTTGTCATCCCAGAGACCAGGAACAAGACCTTCATGGAGATCAGTAAGATGTTTACTAAGAAGGAGGCCATCCTAGAGACCCAGGGCCTCACCCACGTGGACCAACTCAAGCTGAAAAAGATGAACGGCTACGGCGGCCTGGAACACACCTCACTGGAGTTTGACAGCTCTACATCTGGTCCTTAGCTGAGCTCTTAGTAGCTCTGAATTCAACAGGAATCTGATTTTGATTTGTGATCACAAACCAAGATCACATGACGTCTTCATCAACATCTTGGATGACAAACTACAGATGTGGAGCCGCTCAGAGCTACTGAGCCTTTCAAAAAAGGACACTAAAATATTCAAAGTTTTATTGTTGAGATGTCTTTGATGTCACTTAAACGACTCAAAAGTTTCGTATTAGCTTTGGTAGCATTGCTCATTGGGAAATATGGGAACTGTTAGCTGCAAGCTATCGCATATTTGTATCATTGTGAGAATGCTACCAATGCTTATGAGTAGAATGAATGAAAGAATGAATGAATGAGTCATTTCTGAGTTTCTATACGTAAAATCAGCAACTTTGATGAAGAATTCTTTAATATTCTCTCTAATGAAGCAATAATGTAAAAATAATAGTATGTACTCCTGATATTTACATGTGTATTTTAGTACAGCTGTACATAAGTGGCATACTTTGCAAAGATACTGTATATTACTGGTATTTGTTATGAATAAGAGTTTCCTCTACCAGAGTATTCTGTATGTATGCTGTATGTCAACTCTGTACATTGTAAAATATAATTTTATATATATTTTGTACAAACAGGAAATACAAACACCACGTTTGTTCAGAAAAAATGACATTATAACCATATTTCAATTGTGTTTCTTTCATTATAGCGACATAAATTAAATAATACTGTAATACTAATTTTACTTTAATGTCCTATGTGTTTTATTTTCCATTATTTCACTCAAAACTCTAATGAATTATAAATCCAAATTATTCATCCTGATGGTTTATCCAACTCAGCCAGTTACACACGCACACAAACAACCACACACTCCTCCCCAAAGCTGTTCAAAAACCCTGCACACTTCTGACTCCCAGTGGTCAAAAGGAGAACAACACCGAGAGGCTGTTTATGTCTTTCCAAGGAGTTTGTAGGAGTTTAGGATTGTTTATATTTTATATTCAGGGTCAGTGATAACAATCGAAGTAAAGACTGAATAGGAGATTTCACTCTCCCCAATATCAACATACACACTTGCTACATTTGTGATTTTGGGTCAGTGATCATGACTACAATTCATGACTAATAATCAAAAATGTTGATGTAATTGCTGATGTTTATGTGGTAATTGGAAAGGAATGCTCATCTATGAAGCTAATGGGATTGTAATCTGTATAGAGCACTTCATCTATCTGTCTGACCATGTCACACACACACAGACACACACACACATGTCTCCCAGCAGTGTAATTAATGGCAGTGGGTCTGCCCCTAATAAGCATTCTGTGGATCTTTATTGCAGTGTGTATCCCTGTGGTCATACAACATTTTGTGTGTGTGTGTGTGTGTGTGTGTGTGTGTGTGTGTGTCCCAGTGTCCCTTGCCAAGTGGCTGTCACTGGCGCTGATGGCATTACAACAAGCAAACATAGGACGGTGACAAATGTCCGTTATCAGGGAACGAGGCTGGTGACAAATTGAGCGGCAGCAGAGTCACTGAGTAATAAAACGAGATGGATGATCCAGCAGCAACACCTCCACTAGAGCCCTTCACACCCGCCGCAATTAAAACAGAGGGGGGGGGGGGGGGGGGGGGAGAGAGAGAGAGAGAGAGAGAGAGAGAGAGAGAGAGAGAGAGAGAGAGAGAGAGAGAGGAGAGAGAGAGAGAGAGAGAGAGAGAGAGAGAGAGAGTGAGCATCAGTAATGATACACGAGGAGGAAAGACAGATGCTGGGATTTGGAACTGCAGAGAAAATAATATACATAAAAAGTGCTGAAAAGGTTTAACTAAAGGGGATGAAGTGAAGAAGAAGTGCAAATACATTTTGTATAACCATTGCAAAGTCGTTAACCAGAGGTGCAAAATATTTACACTAAGCAAACTGAGTATTGGTCTTTCTGAGGGTTTTTACCGTCAAAGTGTAACATTGTACTTTTTCTACCAACAGATATACCTGATGGGTATCAAACTGGTTATACTTGTATATTCTTTCTATATACTATACTGTCCTCCTTTCACTTCATCTTGTGTCCTTTATTCTTTGTCACCTTGATTTGCTCATTTCTATCTTTTCTTCCTTGTATCCTTCCTTCTGTCCTTTGTTGGTTCCCTTTCTCCTCTTTCCTCTACCCTCAAAGCCTCTGTGTTGGCAGCAGCAGAGGGTTTGTGTTTGACCATCTTCCTCTGGCTCATTCTCAAATGTTATACTCAAATCGTGCCTCAGCTTCTTCATTGTGTTGAATGATGTTTGATCCATCCATCCCTCCCTCTCTCCCCCTTTGCCCTCTGTGTGCTCTTCCTCTCTGTTGTTGATGGCGCGGGTGTAAACGCTCTGGCGTGTAGCTGATGAATGTGGCACTTGTGTGCTACAGGCTGTAAGAGTTTGTGACACACTGTCTTACGACCGGCTCTGCCTTTTCTTTCTGCTTTAGCACCGTGCTGCCACACAGACAGATCAGTGGCTCAGTGCAGAGCAGGATCCCACTGACACGGATTAGTGGAGGCCCAGGGTCAAAGGTCCTGATTTCATCTTCATTTACAGAATAATCCCCCAAAATGACAAATATTTACCCTGTGCCTCTGTGTTGTTAGTGAATAAGTCAATCCTTTTCAGTGCAGCTATGATTTTAGGGTTTGCTGTCCCATTGTTAAACCAACACTGAATGCTGACATATGTATACATATTCCTATTATATCTACCATAAACCCATTTTGCACCTGGTTAGATGATAATTAGACTAAAATAAACTATATGTCATGTGTAGGAAAAAAACAAACTAATAACAATAACAAAATGTATCTGCCTGGTCCAATACTCATACTTTTGTCTAATGCTCATCTTTAGTTTTAAATGTACACATGGCCTATTGACAGCCTGTAAATTAGCTCTATTTCTACTTCTACTAGTACATTATTATTACTAAATGTATTGAAATTTCAGAATATAGACTGTGACAAGTTTGAGTTACGCAGTGATTCATTAAATAAAACTGTGATTATAAACAGAACTGAAATAAAAACACATCACCACGTAATTTACTGAATAAAGAAAAGTAAAATAACATCCACAGTGGACTATCTGAACCTGCCAGTATGTGTAATCTATGCTGGGGTAGGATGTAGGATGGTGGCTCTGTTTTAAATGCAATGGCCGCTGCCTTGCCCCGGGGCCACAGACATGGCCAATAAGCATCCCGACCAGCTTCCATAGCGATGAGCCGGGTTTCTCCAATACTGACATGTTTGTTCTCCCACGTCATTAAAGCAAGTCAGATGTTGATTGTGGCCTTTTCGTTCTCCAGTGTGTGTACGTGTTAGGGTGTTTCCACCTGTTGCCTTTGATGTGTGTGGCGTAACTTGTCTCTGTTGGCTGAAATGCAGTTGTGAAGGTCAAAGGTTAATGTTTGACCATTAAAGGTGTCTATCTGACTGAGCAAGGACAGTTTTTGGGACGGTTTGGGTGTTGAAATCTGTCATTGGGTGGTGTCATTAGAGGTGGAAAGCACTTTCACTTCAAATACATGAGATTCCTCATTTGTATTTTCATTTTGTGCTACATTTCTAGTTCTACTCAAATACTGCAGTTATACTCCAATACACACACCTGGAATTTAAGATGAAAAAAACTCCCTTTCCACAGGAAAATGCTTTTACTGTCCTGTGGAAAAATAAATCAAACCTTGTTGTTGAGCTGTTTGAGCTGATTGCACCTAACAGAACGTGGCACTAGAGGACACTAGTGATGCACTCATACACGCTCGCTGTCTTTTGATCCAGCATGAGAAAAGAAGGCAGCAGGTGATTTCCCCAAAGTCGTCTCCAAACTGAGCCACACTGCAAAAATATTAGCTTGTTATAAATAAATCTACAAAATGTTCTGTGAAAGATTCAAGCATCAAGTAAAAATCTTGTAATAGTGTGAAGATTTATTAAAACTTGCGTCAAAATCTGGCTATGATAACACATCTGATAGAGCAAATGTACTTAGTGTTATATAATCAAGGAGATCTGAGAGAAATCCAGCCTAAATGTGCTTGAAGTTCCATTATTTGGCTTTGAATTGAACAATGGAATGGAATTAATGCCTCCAACAGGATTGAAGTCATTTAAGACAAGTCTGTACGACAACATCTCTGCTGTTTGAACATGAGGGATTCCAACTAAAGTACAAAAACTATTTACAAACTAAACGCTTTTCTTGGTTTTAGTGAAGTGATCCATCGTGCCTGGGCCTCATTTCTAGGAAATCCCTGAAACAAGGTGATTTGTATTGGAAACTATAGAGGTTTAACACACCCAACCAAAATGACTTGGTTGGGTGTGTGTTTTTACAGTGTGTGCCTCTCCAAAGCCACAGACTTGACCAGACTGCCATGAAGCTTCCCCCCTGTTTGATCACAACATTATTGCTCTACAGGGACATAACAAAATCATCCCAGCCCTCCTCCATTCAGTGGCCTTTCACTCACAAACGTGGCGCAGACATGTTATTACTCTCCTCATTTACGTCTTTCAAAAACCCGAAAACAACAAAGCGCCAATACACAGCCCGGGACAGCTCAATACGCAAGGTGGCTCTCAGTGTCTGTGGCTTGACCGGCCCGGGCCCTTGTATTCTGCAGAGGGAGTTTACCTTGAAACCTATTTGAAGTCATTGTACCCCTCGGCAGCTCATTGTGTGCCGGGCCCTCTTCTCAACAAGTAGCGACAGTTCGCAACTACCTGTAATGGCGGATCCCCCAACGCCGCTCAAAAGAGAGACCTGAGTGTCTGCCTCTACGAATAACAATACGACCGTTTCCCAGTTGTGGCCCCTGTGTTTGGTCCTTGTGATCCCGCTGTGGGTCTATTGGGCCCCATGAAGGCTCTTTATGGTCACTAACATATAGAAACAAAACAATAGCAACTGCTGTGGACGCTACTATGGTTGGCTAACCTGCGACTTGGGCCAGGGTGTAAAAGATACAATGAGGTCTTTGGGTTTTTGGGAGGCTGAATAGAGTTTGATTGGGTGTTAATTGTAGTTAGGTTAGTAAAACTCTATGTAAGGCCTAATTCTATCAAACAGACTAAGTTTTACCTTCTGTGTTGATTCCAGCATGTGTGTTGGAATATTCTGAGTTTCTGATAAGCTGGTTTCTTACAAAACTGAGAAAGTATCAGATTGGTTTGAAGTTCTTGCACATAAACAGCTTGTCGGACTTCTTTCTAAATGAAATAAATGTCAGTAAATAGTTGTAAAAAGTTGCATTTAAAGCCTTGTAATTCTGAACATATAATTCTGTTTTGTCAATCTGTGCATTTACATCCAAACTATACTCAGATTTTTGCCTGTCTGCTACTTAGGAATGTGAGCAAGATGCGTACAGAGACCGAACAAAATCTGCTGAGTCTGCGGTTTGTGAGTATGAAGTGTTGCATAACTGGATTACGAGGAGAGTCTGCCAGGGGAGGAAATGCATGCAGAGTGGTCTTACTTTGGTCACAATGTTTACATTCAGTATCTATTACTCAAATCTAATGTGCATTTCTACAGTAATCACAGTGCAGACAAATAATCAGAGTGTGTTGTGCTTGTAAAGGTAATAAGGGAGAGATTCCAAACCAGGTTCCAAACCAGTGATTACTGGCAGCTGGACAACACTTTGGTTACATTCAGTTCACAGATTGGACCTTTAAGGAGAAAACATCCTGGTTGTCACTGTGGTCAGAGGTGTGTCCACCCAGCAGAGTGTGGACGTCCGTCCACGTAGACCCAAGCAGACACACTGACCATCTGTAACCTGTGATTTCAGCGGCGGCCACTTTCTGGTCCTGGCCCGGAAGATACAGATCGGATCTGTGAGGTTGAACAAGGTCAAACCTTGCTTGTGTGTTTGTAGTTTCTCACCAAATCCTTTGCTCCACACTGTGTGGTGCTCTGCTTGATGTCCGCTCCAACTATGAATGTCAAATGTCAGATTGGAGATAACGCTCAGCACTGAGTGCAGCAAAGGAACAAAGGATCAAACCAACACATGTTTGTAGGGCTAAGGCTTAAGAATGAGATTGAGGTTTTCACCTGAATTTGCAAATATATGGCCATTTTCATATAAAACACAACATTTTGGTGTCACCTGATACATACTGACCTTTGAAATCTAAACCTTTCCTTAACATCTGAACCATCTCTGTTTACTAATCTAGACTTAACTTGTCATTTTATGGGGAATTCTTACTTGTGAGGCATTTTTGCAATAGGAAAGGAAAAAACAATACAAACAACCATTTACGTATTTTTGTAACTTTTCTTAAGTACTACAAAATGTACCCGCACAGAATGTTAAGTGAAGCCAGATGGAACGTCCCTGCTTCCCATCCCTCCAGAGGCTCTTATCTCTGTGGGATCACCAGTAGCTTCATCCAGCTGACTGGTTGAGTCAGTTTGCACCTGCTGACGTCTTGTGTATTCAGCACCGATACAGGATCTTGGTGGAGCAGTCAGTTTCAAATCCTCCCACGATAGCAGACATGCAGATATTTCATCAATACACATTTGGTTTCTGTGTTAATGTTGCGATACACGATGTTGATCCAAATCAACGCAAATATCTCCCTGGTTTCACTTTGAGGGAGGTGGAATGTGTGCTGGACTCCCTACATGTCTCTGCTCTCAAGGCTGAAAGAGGCTTGCAGGCCTTTTCAGTGCGACTGCTAGGCTAGTTCTAGCTTATCTCGCATAGTCATTTAATGCTTGTTGTATTTGTTTAAATCATCGTAAAATTTCAACAAAACATGTAGGCTAATGGCTCCTGTGACATCTTTTGACCTGACATGTCTGTGGGAGGCAAACTGCCCTGGATTCACAGATGTTCCTGTTTATTCACGTTTCAGAGGCTCCGGTTACACTGCAGTGCTAATGAATTAGTAAAAGCTGCGTTCCTTTAACATTGTATACTGTCAGGCTACACAACAATAATAATAATTAAATGTGAAGTTTCCAACAGAACATCAAGGTTAGCGTATTAGCTCATATTCGTATTAGCTCATACTGTTAGCTAGCCTCATCAAGGTTAGCTCATTTACATATATGACCTTGAAAAGTCAATTGAGTTAAATGAGATTAAAGTAATTAGCCATCTCTGTAAGATAAGTAGCTAGCCTGCTGACTTTTGAGAGACTTTCCTTTTTTGAAAAGAGTTTGTTCTGGTTTATGACCACTTGCACCTTGATTCATGGGCACACAAGTCTTAAACATGACGAACATAATGTCGAATAAATGTTCACTATCCCCCAAAGTTAGCTTACTAACTTTAAAATTAAATCAATTAAACCTTCCCTAAAGCTTCGGTAAGCTAGTTAGCTATCCAGCCGATGCACAGATGTTCCTGTTGATTCATGTTTCAGAGGCGCAAATGCATTTGTAACTGCAGGGTTCTCATAAGGTTTTGTCCTGTCAGGCTTCACAAAACCATTTCCATAACCAATGTTTTCTCTGTGACAACCACAGAACTCGGGTGTGTGTAAAAAGACATCACACGTTCCATCTTTCACTGAAAAATCTCACTTCCTCTCTGAGTCCACATTCTTTTTTCTTGATCCAGCTCCATGTGTCTCAAACCGTGTTTTTCACCCTCTGAGACGCGAAGACATCTCATAGCAATTTGTCTAAATCGCAGCATGGCCTGGGCGTAATGAGTGCGCGGCCACAGCTATGATGATTACAGCGGCAAACAGTGGCAAGCATGCCACAATAATGACCAGTGGGAGCCGGCAGGAATGAATGGAAGAGAGACAGAGAGAGAGAGAGTATGAATGGAGAGATGTAGATGAACTTTTCTGTATACTGTATGTTGGAGGAGGAGGAGCTTTGGTGTGTCTTGCATTTTCTCAGTTTTATTGTTAGAGAAATGTCCTGACCTGAAATCTTCGCTGATGTCTATGAAAACCTTTGAGCACTCAGGTTATCGATTATCTCCTAGATTCCTTAGATAGTTTAGTGAAGCCTCAACACGTCATTGTTGACTCTGACGGCATATATAGACCCACTTGATCATTCCCCAGTTAGGAATTATTAGGGAAAATGATCATAAATGGTTTGTCTTTAACCCTTTGACCTCATGACCTCACTTTTACTCTGTCTGCATGTTTCCTGTTCTGCTGTTGTCGTTCTGCCACCTGAAGTTGGGTATAAAACATACAAGGTTTGTTTCAGGAGACACGCACGAATAGGATTAAATCGTATATCCACTAGGGGGCATCATTTCAGGATGACAGACACCAGAAGATCCTACTTGAGAACTTTTGATTTGAACATGGCGACACAGAAATATGCACGACACATTAGAAGCAAATTATGTTAGAGCCTTAATATGAACCCAGCAGCCGCTATGGTCAACAGCTGAAGTGCCTTTGAGCAAGACACTGAACTATGGAAACTTCAGATTGTACTGCTTGGCTTAAATGGAGCCAAGAAGAAATGACGCTTGTAGAAAAGGAAAGCAACGTCCAGCAAAGCGAATAATAGAGGAGAGAAATGGAAAAACAGATAGAGGGATGATTGCGGGTGTGAAAGAGAAAGAATGAGTGGAGCGGGGGGGCAGAAAAGAGCATTCTGTTACTCCAGAGAGCGAGGGAGGAAGAGGAGGTGAGACATGGGGAGCAAAATGAAGAGTGACTGACAAAGGTAAGGAAAGAAGGTGGGTAGAGGGAGGAGGGATAGAGTTAACCCAAAGAGAGAGAGAGAGAGAGAGAGAGAGAGCGAGAGAGAGAGAGAGAGAGAGAGAGGAAAGGAAGGAAAATCCACAGAGGCTGGCGGGAGTCCACAGACAGGAGACAAGCAGCGTTTGAGCCGTTGTATTTCAACACAAACACATGACCACTACACACACTCACACACACTCACACACATACACACACACGCAGCTATTTCAACTATGTATGCTATGCTCCATTTTTCTCCCTCCTCTCCCTCCTCTCTTTCTCTCTCTCTCTCTCTCTCTCTCTCTATCTCTCTCTCTCTCCCTCCCTCTCCTTCTCTCTCTATCTCTCTCTCTCTCTGGCCTCAGCGTTCAGACACAAACACCCATTCATATTTCCACTGTGTGGACCATCTGAGCATCTGAATTTTCCAAAACCTATTAACGGTGTATCACTGTAACCATACGTGGGGGCTGCAATCGTTCCAAATATTTGGGATTAGCTCCAAGTCAGGTGAGACTATAGTAACAAATGTAGCCTCTCTTCATACCTCACAGAGATAAAACTCTGGATCAAGGCAGAGAGCAGCTTGTGAGCAGACGTCACTGTTCACCTCAGCACAATGCAACAGAAGGTTGTGTTTTCTATTGTGACCACGTTTGCCAAATCAATTGTAGAAACCTAACCTCCTATTTGGAAGCAGCAGCTGATGTGTACTGGAGTCCACAGTGGAGGGAAGTGGATGCAGTGGTTCCTCTGATTAACATACAGCTTCACCAACCATAGATGGATTGTTCCGTTTCTCATTCTACAGGTGATTGATCTGTTAACAACTATTTCCCTTACAGACCTTTGATTGAGTGTTGCTTGTCTTTTTTCTGAAAGGGCCAGTTTGTGTGCATGTGTGTGTGTGTATGTGTGTGTGTGTGTGTGTGCGTGTGTGCGTGTGTGTGTGTGTGTGTGTGCATGTGTGTGGCTGGAGGCCGGCCCAGAGCAGCATCAGCTGGGGGTCTTTCAGCTCTCTATTTATGAGCTCTTCTTTACATATTCATTCTGCTACTGTTAAACAAAGGCTGCAGGTTGCCTCTCTCCCTCTGTGACTGGTGTGTGAGTGTGTGTGTGTGTGCGTGTGTGTGTGTGTGTGCGTGCGAGAGAGAGAGAGAGCGAGAAAGAGAGAGTTGGTGAGAAAAGAGTAATGTGAAGTAAGACAATGTAATATTGTACATTTAGCTTTGTGTTCATTCATCTGTTGGTGAATGTGAATCATGGATTTTGAGTGTCGATGCGGACTCCGGTTCTTTTGTAACAAATTTTTCATATATTTAATACCAGATGTTCAAATATAAGCCTTAGTTTGGACTGGGTTTGTGCTAAGATATCCAGTGGAAACAAAAATGGAACTACCATGCTGACACAAAACCTCCACCTCCTCTGGTGATCATTGAAATCAGCTGGTGTGTTCCTCTCAGTTGGTTTTCTGAGTCACATGATTTGAGACCCAAACGCACCATAGATACTCAATGTGAGTTCCTCTGTCTTGTAAGGATCGATACAGCTCCACAACATTCTCTCAGCTGCTTCACGTTATGGGGGGACATCGTACAAACTGCCAACTGAAGTGAGAAGGCAACCGGAAGCTACTATAGGATAGAGATCCATGACAACATACAGAGGGTTCAGGGTCAAAGGTCATAAGAAAACACTTTCTCAGGCAACGGTGAACAAATTTGTGTCCAAACTCATAAATTCATGTAGAGGAGCTTTAAGAGGCTTTTCAACTTGTTCCATGGATCCAATCTAATGTTTAGTAAAATAGCTCATGTATCACTGTAACTCATGGCAGGTGATGGAGAGTGATGCAGTGCAAACATGTCAGGGTCAGAGGTCATTTGTAGAGTACACCAGACAAGGTTTTGATATAAAAAAACATCCAAAACACATAATTTCCTTATATTGTCAAAACTTGCCCCATATCAATCTTCTATTGATCTATTTATCATCTATTTGTCATTTGCACCAATCTCCATGTTGGCTGCTTCCACATTTACAGGTCAAGAGAGAGGGAGAGGGAGAGAAAGAGAGAGAGATGGGAGAGAGAGAACTGACAGCTGTGTAGATAACGGGCGCTGGTTGCCACGGTGAGTAGATTTGATTGGCGGGTGGGGGGGTTGATTGATAAGGACCCCCCTGCTATTCCAGTGACAGCTCCTGTCAGAGAGCCAGCTCGTCTCACATCAAGATGTATCAACTGGTACACCCCATTTCCCACCCCCAACACACACACACGCACACACACAGCCTGAGAACAGACAAAACAATCCGTTAGCCAACCCTTTCAGCTCAGCTTCAGCTTGTGGACGGCGTCTTGTGTGATAATGTGGAGTAACTCTTAATTTATGGGTCCTTATCCACCGTCACAAATGTTTGTAAAGTGTGGAAGAGGATTCAAATTAAAATGGGAGAAAGTTGGAGTGTATCGTATGTGTGATGCATTTCAAGTTATGCCCAGAAATGTGTTGAAGAAACGGTTGTCAACGAACCTAATGAATAAAATGTGCAACAAATGAAACGTTAGGTGAAGTTCTTGGTGATTTATCAGAGTGACCAAAGTTATCATGTACAAATTAAAGACTAATATCTGCTAGCATACATCAGCAAACTGGCACTAGCTGTGAGGTCGGACAGGCCAGGTGTCAGCCTGAGCTCCTTGTTAACCCCGGCAGCTATTTCAGTCAGCTGATAAGCAGAAACACATGCAGAGGGTCCTACGACGGGAAAGACATGTTCTGGGAAGTTCAGTGTCCAAATTAGAACAAATGGGACAGGCGAGGACAGACTTAATGCCACTTAGGGAAACACTCATCATTTAATGCCGCTAAACCGCTGGTGTGACTGCTATTGAACACATCACAGTGTGTCACTGTGTAGTTTGGGGTCAGTGAAAATGATTTAGGGAAGACAAGTAGGAATGGGATGATCACTACTCACTGACAACACAGGGTTAAACACTATAGGGTCAAATGTATACATGTAAATGAGAGGTGGAGAAAGGCTCATGGACTAGATGGTACAGAAAAGTGCTGTGTCATGTGATGTCCTGTGACCGAAAATGACTTTTTCTTCCACACGTCCATTAAAAACTAGACGGCTGTAAAATAAAAAGAGAAAGTGATCGCTCCGCCTTTTGAAACCATCAAGCCACAGGCCAGACTTCCATTCGCTTTGAGCGTTCCCGCTTCCATAAGAAGGGAAAGATGAGAAGGTGTGTGTGGAAGGGCAGATGGGCTGTCAGTCCGTCGAGCTGGACAGCGAGGATCTTAGTCCTGCGGGTCCGCGGGGTTATCAGCTGTAACAGATATGAGCGGCCTCCTCTGTCGCCACCCATGGGTGATAGGCCCAGCGACAGATAACGCATCGGAGTGACATCCTCATCTGCCCCCTCGCTCACCTCCCACAGCCACAACCGCCCCCTGTCCGTCCCCTGTCCCACAGAGCATTCTCTGCGGGTCTAACTCCGTCTACAGGCTCTTGACCTCAAAGGGCACCAACAAAACTGCGACGTTGGGGCCAATCCCAGTCTAATGTCATGGGGTGGATCCCTTGAAGAGATCCATTTTTGAGGGTGCTTCCAGTCAAAAACAGCCTTCGTTTGAAAGAATCTGAAGGACACAACTTGTGTGTCCATTGGGTTTTGCAAGTAAACACTGCAATCAAACCACAATGGTAATTTAATTTTCTCTATGATGTTGACGTCGATTGTACACATTGGTCTGATCTCTTCTCTCCTTCGGAACAAAAACAAACTAAAGTCCTGAAGTCATGAATGATGACATGGGACCTTGGATGCAGGCACCTTAACCCGACCTTCGGCCCTCTGCAAGACGCGGCCTTTGTGGTCGTACACAGGTCGCGTCGTTCCATGAAATGAGACACTGTTGTTGTAAAGGTGATGGGACAGGGAGAGAAAGTCTCTTGTGAGGTCTCAGACTTGGCCTGTGAGAACATTAACAGTTTAATATAGATTAAACATGGCCGACTTGACCTGCTGCTTGCGAAATATACCCACAAATCTGGATGCTGAACTGAAGGATCCCTGAAAAAGTCCTTGTGGGGCAGATTTTCCGAACCCGTCGCGTCACACCTCATCACGTCGTCGCTCAATTCACCTTTAAAGACGAGGCATCTCTATTCGTCAAAGCCTCTCAGTCGTTACGTCATCAGCGGGCAGCCTGTCAGCGTGCCGTACATCTGGCCGCTCGCAGGTTCACCTGGAGTGCCACAGAGAAGCGGGGCCGCTGAGCCCCATCCCGGCCCTGGTGAGCCTCCCTCCCCGTGGCTCCGGTCCTGCAGGCGTCGTGCCGCATTGCTTGGGTCTAACCCCCAGAGAAGCGTATGGAAAAGCCATCAGGGCGGGCGTCCCTTTGAAGAGGGGGACCGAAAGAAACACAGCAGCTCTGAACATGATGCCGTGTCTCCCTTTTCAACTGGCCCGTTTTTTTTCCTTCCCCTCCTCTGCAAAGACCCAGCGCTCCTCTCTGCTTTTTCAATTTGTTTCCCCTCTTGCTCGCTCACTGATCTCTGCCTCGCTGCCTGCCAGTCACTAACTCATTCCACTTAACCCCAGCCTCCCTCAGCATGTCGCCCTCTCACTTTCCCTTTGTCTCAGGTCCTCACTCAGGTCCTCTCTCAGGTCCTCTCTCCACCAATGTTCACAAGTCTGAACTTCCCCTCATCACACATTTTTCAATCAAGCAAAAGGCGTAACGGAGTGTCATTGGTTCAATTAAAGACAGTTTGGTTTTAGATGAGCAAGTTTAAGGGCATTGAACCCACATGAGTTGTCTTTGCATTCAATCAATTTTCATTTCTGTCATGTCTTAAAATCCGATTACTATTTTTTCACAATGTCTCGTAACAATCTTGTCACTTCTTCTTCTGTGTGTGTGTGGTACGTCTGTCAGAGACGTCACACATGCTGCTCCACTCAGCGTCGGGCCCATATGGTGGTCGGCCTCCCAGGAATGTGAAGCCTGCGGTCACCTGATGCTGTCCAGTGTGATCGGCCTAATGTCATTGTCATGGCGCTTCATCGCAGAGTTGACCTCAGGCCACCTGATAAAATATAGATATATACATACCTGTGAAAATATGTAGACAAATATACAAAACACAGAAGCAGCATGTAAGCCTTTAGGACAGATGATTGTTTTCTTGTAGCCCGTGAGGATGCAGGTACGTACAAAGTTCAGCTGCAGCCCCACAGACTTCTTTAATCAAAGGAGCAGTTTACTGAGCATGCAACCCTCTCGTGGTTTTAGATCAATCAATAGATCAATAGACTCCCTGTAGTTGGTTTTGGACCACAACTGCTCAAGGGTGCGTTTGGAACGCGACCAACATCATCTCTTCAAAGCCTCTTATTGTGCTCGGAATTCAGAAAGTCCACGGTCGATCCTCTGGGGTCCTGATTAAACAGCATTCCAGGGCTTTTTGCTCTGAAAAATGTGGGAATCCTGAGTTGAGGGACTGTTCCGCTGCATTTCTCTGCGCTGGAGGTCAGTTTCCTCAGAGCATCAAGCACAATGGATATTAGGGTGTGCTCCAGCCACCAGGAGGCCATGATGAGAAGAACAAACTGCTGTGGGGGTCAAACAGCAACATGGATGAGAGGCTGCTGCTGGAGAGGATGATGATGATAATGATGATGATATTGGTATATGACAAAGCGAGTGGACAGTTGATTTGTCTGTTGCGGTTACAGAAAGCATCTTTTCTCCTCATGGCGCTCTTCATTTCAATCTGACCAGACTCCATCCAGAGCCACATGCAGGCTCGTCTCTACTGTCCTGTCTGTCATCGCTTGGTCAGTGATGGCACACACACACACGTGCACACACACAGGTCGCATGCCGCTGTGGTCCTCAGCGCTACACAGTGCCGACGCAGTTCCACATCTCCACCTTTTTCTCTTACTTTCACACACTTTACACACATGTACAGAGCTGCAGCGGGGAAATTTAGCACCAGTTGGGATTCAAATCAATCGACCAGAGCCCCCCCGACCCCCTCCCCACCCCAGCCCTACACACACATATACACACTCCTCACACCATGAGCCCATCAGTGTGAACAGAGAAGCTTCCGCCTTAAACCCACGCTGGTGTATTTGCCAACCGTTGGGAGAAGTTTCCCACGCCGGGTTAGACGCTCAATCCCTCTACCTCAGCCACTCGCCCACGGTTGCATGTGTGTGTGTGGGGGTCTGTGCATGCTTATTAATCAATATTTATAAATGGCTGTATGAGGGTTTGTGTTTATGTGTGTGTGTGTGGCTTTGACTATGAACATACACAAACATGACCACGGTTGTGTGTTTTCATATATTTCATCATATGAGTATCACAGGTATGGTGACCATGTGTTTGAGCTTGTGTTTTGTGTTTGCATGCATGTGTGTGTGTGTGTGAGCGTGGTTGTGCCCACAGTCTGCTCGTTGCAGCGCTCTCAGACGTTCACTCAGCCCGGCTATTTCTGAGCAGCGGCTGGTTGCCAGGTATTTTTATTGCCTCACCTCTGTGTGTGTGTGTGTGTGTGTGCGTGTGTGTGTGTTCTCACAGGGTCGCATGGATGGTCTTAGCAGAACGTGGATGTGAAAAGCAGCCCAACGACATCCTGAGGACCGAGGTGAAGGCAGAGAACATGGCAGAGCTTGGAGCAGATCCAAAGTCTGCAGTTTACGGCCTGATCGTGTGAAAACATACAAAGCCACAAAGTTTATACAGTCTGCAGAAAGAGTGTGTGTGTGTGTGTGTGTGTGTGTGTGTGTGTGTGTGTGTGTGTGAGAGAATATGTGTGAAAATATAGAGGCCAGTGAGTGAGCAGAGATTCGAACTCCAGTTGCCTTGGATTACTTCTTCTAGATATCAAACTTCTCACTCATACACTCACACATTCAAATTTTTCAAAGTTGGGTCCCAAACAATTGATTCATCTTCACCTCGTTGTGTGTGTGTGTGATTGTGTGTTTGAACTGCAATACTGCTTGGTGTGAGCTCTTACCCCGAGTCATGAACCACATGTGAGGACTTTGCTGACCTCTGCATCAACATGACCCTCAGCAGGTCAGAGTCAGTGTCCACCTCCAGGGTCTGTTAAAGCTGTGAGAGTGCGCCGCCGTCCATTTGAGGCCAATGTGCAGGTCTGGGTGTGTAATTAGATAAGTGTGTATGTCAAAGAGCCTCTGTGGTGGTCCTCAACCCTCCTCCCCGCTCCTCGATGACCCTCACAGACTGGACTACAATCACAAATACCTTGAAAAGCCTTCAGGTCGCCGGCAACAAATGTTTGCCAAACATAAACTGAAGACTCGCGTTTACTTTCTGCATGTCGATTTGCTGACGACATCCGTCATCCGACAAGAACAGCTCTTGTGTCCTTAATTAAAGCAGAATCCTTAATCAGGTTTGATGAACACTGGTGTCATTCTAGACATAATCACTATAAGAGAACACGAGGAAGATGCAAACATGGACAGAGTTAGACTCTTTGGTTTCCCATATTCTGGGTCTGTTGCTCAGAAGAAGCCGACACCATTTTCGTGTGTTTACATGATGTTTGGCTGGAACAATCCAGGCGTCAGACTTGTTCTTACCTTTGCAGCAGAGGGAAACAGGCGTGTGTGTGTGTGTGTGTGTGTGGTTGTGGGTCTGAGCAGTCATATGGAATGGGCATTACTAACACGTGTTCACCAAGAGAGGGTATATCTGGTCAAACCCAATGGGGGCAATCAAAGACGCCCTGGACGTGAGACTGGAAACGTCTGTAAGTTGAGGGGACTCCCATAGATGCCAGTCTCTCTCTCTCTCTCTCTCTCTCTCTCTCTCTCTCTCCATCCAGATGGATAATCAGTTGACGGCACACACACACACATAATGAGTGAGGCCTGAGAAAGTGAATGTAGGAGCGTGTAGTTATTTGAGACTTCTCTCTCACCTCCTTCTATGTTTTTCAATCGTAATTGTTTTGAGCGAGAGTCACGACGTCAGCACTGGGCAGAAGTTAGTGTGATATAAGCAATGTGACATAAGCCGTCTGCAGACACACATATAAAGTTCATATAAAGGACCGAGGGCCCAGAGACACCCAGCCTGTTTTTATATAGATGTTAAAATCAATGGATCGATGCATCTGGACTCTGTGGAGAGAAGTGAAAGTGTGTGCTGGTATTCCCAGAACTACTCTGTTAGAGTCGTGTGATAACATACAGAGGACACAGAATTCCTATTAACAGTCTGTGCTATTTTCTCTGTTTAAACGACTGATTGTGTTGAGATTATTATGGCTACTAAGGCCCGTTTGTCATTGAAGGTCTGTGTTCACTGATCTGGGTGTCGCTGCTGTTTGCCCGGGCTGAGCAAACTGAGGGAAGACGTGTGTGTGTATTGTTTGTGATGGATTATTAGCGGTGTGGCTCGTCCTCACACCTAATGTACACGCCATCTTAAAGGGACGGACGGGGGGAGGGAGAGAGAGAGAGAGAGAGAGAGAGAGAGAGAGAGGGAGAGAGACTTCATATACTTCCTTATGCCTGAAGCCCTGATCATGGGAGGTTGAGGGAGCATACGAGCGAGAGAGAGAGAGAGAGAGAGAGAGAGAGAGAGAGAGAGAGAGAGAGAGGCACAGAGGGGGAAGGGTATTTGCCCCCCACAAGGCTGCTGATGGATGCAGGGCTCCTGGGGTTAAGGGGAGGGCAGCCAGGCCTTGAGCCAAGCAACAGAGTGGCAGCTACCTGCCGCTCATCACACACTCATTCACATACACACACTCAAACACACACACACACATACACACACACACACTCTCTCAAACAAGCACACACACACCACGATAGCCGACTTCATTAAGGATTTGAGCTGGGCACATACATACACACACACACACACACACACACGGGATTTTGTGCATGTCGTCTTACACAACCCTGACCCAATGCAATGCAACCTGTACCACACACATATACAACACACAGACACATCATCCCTCTAACACACACACACGCACACACACAGCAGAGGATGCTAATGGGAAGGAGGGAAGGAAACAGAACAACAACATGCAGCCTGTCAGTGGAGCAGATAACAGATGATCTGCTGGCCCACACTGCAGTACACAGCAGCACTGGGCAGGATGAGTGTGTTATACATCAGCGCACCATCAAGGACAGAGGGGTCAAGTCTTTTACCCCACACCCTAATCATTTCCTTTGCAGCGCCCACTGGTGGCTCAACATTATATCACAGGTTTGTGGGAAATCATTGTTGGATACTCAAACAAACTAATGATGTCAGTGTCCATTTTATTAGGGACACTCACATTCAAGCATTAAACGTGATTATTAGGAAGCTTTTAATATGTTATTGACTCTGTGCCACAGAGCTGTTTGATTCCACTCTATTGTAATTTACAAAGCTGTGTATTGCGTCAGTGTTCTGTTGGATTGGATTCTGTTACCGTATAGTGCAATCAAAACCTCTCTAAATATTAAAGTGATGGACCAGAAAACTTACAAAAATTCATGATTTATAGGAAAATTACTTCCAAGCTTTGTCACTGGCATGTGCGTTGGTCTGTAGGCCTTTGAATGAACCTTAATGGAGCCACAGAACACCAGGAAAAAGGCTCAAAAAGCCTCTAAAAGCCTCAGAAAGCCACTGAAAGCACGATCCTTTTGTAACTTCTGGGCGCCTTCTCTCATCAGTAAACACAGTAAATGTTTTTGTCAGCATCTTTATAACATTTGGCTTTTTTGTGGCGTGCAGAACTTCTATCTTTGTGCTGAAGAACAACACAGATCCAAAGTCTACAGAGCTGCTGAGGCAACAACAAGCATCTCCAGAGTGATGAAATTGCAGCAACAGCCAGTGATCTTTAGTTCAGACTTTCCTGAAAATCACGAATAAGTTAATGTCTTCAGGTGTATTTCATTAATAATCAATTGGTTATTTGTGATTCTTTACCCCAAACCTTTATTAAGCGCTGCATGAAAGGAGTGTGTCGCTTTGAAGTCGCTCTTATTTAAACTCCGTGCGTTTGATTCTGCAGCTTAGACTCGTTTCAGAAGCGCAAACACAGAATGCGGTGTGTGATGAAACTCTCAACAGGCCATCAATGATCTTGGTGATGTTAATGAGACGGGCGAGTTTCTGCCCCGCGCCAAGTCTAATTAATCGCTCGTCGAGCTCGATCAATAAGCCGACCTGTTTAATTGATGAGGGCATTTTCTTTACATGTCAAATCCCGAACTGGGCCCCATTTAAAGAAGCTTTGTGCCCGGCTGATGGGTGTGAATGTCTCATCTGTGTCCACTCATCGCTTAATGGATTGACTCGATTTGTCAGTCTGGTATCACTGGGGTTTGTCTCTGCACGGCCAAGAGTTCGAGGAACACCCGGGACCTGCACGATTCAGGTCGTGGCCCTCTCTGGTCTTTCCAGTGAAGGGAGGGAGAGAAGGAGAGGGAGAGGAGGGGGGGTGTTTTAAAAACGCTAATCGCCTGTAATCCTTTTAATATGTCTCACACGTCGCTCTGTCAATACACAAAACTGAGCCGCTCCAGCTCCAAACTGAGGCGCATCTCTTTAAATGCAAACACGGACCATCGGTGGACAGCAGAGGAGAGAGAAAAGAGACAGAAACGCTAAGGGCTTGCTCGTCTTTCACCTCCAATCAGCTGCTTGGATAGAACTGTGCGTTATTTAGTCGTGTATTGATATTTGATTTGAGTGTTTCGAGGGTTTAGACGGTGGCTTTACGCACAGCTCAGCCTCAGTGTGGAGACTCCTCTCCAGGTAGAGAGACGGTCTGAATCAAAGGTGGAGGGGGGTGTGGAGGGGAGGTATGGGTTGGGGAGGGGGGAGGAGGTGATCGAGAGGGGGGGTGTCCAGCTTTTGTTCTACAGAAAAAGGGGGCTTGTTCTTAGCAGCCCGGCCTGCCATTTTTAACCGGGGGTGTGAGCGCCGAGCGAGAGGCTGAACCTGGGAGCAGAGTGGGATGGGAACAGAGAGGAGAGAAGCAGCCACCGCGTCCTGTCCTGTCCTATTCTGTCCTGTCCTGTCCTGTGTGTCCTGTCCTGCCACAGCCGAGCGGACCAGCAGAAGCATCAGAGCCCGAGAGACGCGCACTCTCCAGCGGGATAAACGCACCTGAGAGCCGTGACTGGGATTATTAAAGCAGGCGGAACCAGTCTGTCACCGCCGGATCACCTCCGATTCTTTCCTCCGTCTGGGGTTTTTGCCTTGTTGATAAACCCCAAAAATCGTTTTTCCTTCCGTTTTTGTGCCGAACTTGAAGGCACAGCTCCGTTTTCTGCAAGTGCACTTAGACTTTGCGCACAGAGTGACTGACGCACAGGCTGATCGCTCCCTGCGGTTGTCAGTCTCCCCTCAGCGTTTGGAACTTTGGATCAGTGCCTGTGATGGACATGGATTTGGCGAAGAACGTGTCCGCTTCGCGCTCCTGAGCGTTTATCAATCACAACCTCTGATCTCCCTGTGTGTGTGTACGCGTAGGGGGGAATTGTTGGACTTAATTGATATTATATCGATATCGACTCTGGAGCTCTGATCTGAATTTATTTCAGATCAGAATTTCACCTCCATCTATCCAACATGCGATCCAGACTGAGCTATCTGTGAGTGCTTCCTTCCAATACGGAGCTGATACTGCAGATCGATAATGATCCTCATCATAATTCCAGTGATTTAACACATATTGTATTCTTCTTTTGCAGGCTTCTACACCTTTTCACATTCTGCTACTACGCTCAGGTATGTGGACGCTTTTATACCCTTTTGTAATCACTTTGATCGATATTTGATTGATTTTGGATCAGTGTGTGAGGGATAATTGTTGGTATTTATGCGTCAAAATCGTGGATCGCTCCAACATACGGCAGTGAGCGGGGGGACAGGCGCGTATCAGGGCGCATCGGATCGTTCTAATGTCGGCTGGCTCCCCGCACGGCCCGCCGGCAGGTTCCTGGTGAACATCCCGGCCTTGGCACAGGACACACCGGGCACAGACGGGGCACCGGGGCGGGGGTGGGGGGGCGTGAAAAATGTCGTGGGGTTCTAAAATAAATGACAGCCAACGTCTCAGTCAGCGCGTCATTCCATCACAGCGCGTAAGAGGAAGAAGGCAAACAAGCGGAGTGATGAGTTTAATGTGTAAAAAGCTTCAATGGAGCCTTCACTCCGCGTTTTGGCAACGCGCTTCGTCCTTTACGCACAGCCTGTAATCACACCGCGCGTCTCTTTGGAACCTGTTAATTTCATTTGGCGACGGCTCCACTGGAATTTGTAACACTTGTCACCGGGGGAAACAACAACCAAGTTGTTATTGTGTCCGGGTGGAGGTTTCCCGGTGTGTTTAAACGCAAACTCCAACTTCCTGCGCGCATCTGGAGACCGAACTATTGGCTGCGTCACCAACATCTCCAAACCGCTCGTTTGTGTCTCTGTGGCGCAGCTTTGATGTAAAGACACTAAAAGAGGAGACATGTTCGCATACTGATGATTGTGATGACATCTAATTTCTGACAGGTAACCAATCAGTCCCCGCCTAATTTCACGCAGCATGTAAGCGAGCAGAGCAAAGTGACGGACCGCGTCAGCCGCAGGTTGATCCGGATCTACCAGCTGTACAGCCGGACCAGCGGCAAGCATGTGCAGGTCCTGCCCAACAAGAAGATCAACGCCATGGCCGACGATGGAGATGTGCACGGTAAGAAACACACACACACGGAGGCCCGCAATACATACACTCCATCCAATGCTGCACTACAAATTTGTGCGGAAACAACTGATGAGTAAATGTGAGATGAATTAAGACGTTTGTGCATTTTTGACAAATACTGTATTTAATGTAGACTTTGGTTTAAAGGTCACTTTATATTAAAAATAGATGTATAGGTTTTATTTATTTATTTCATTTAGATGTTTGTTCTAAAATGGAGACTTCCGGGTTTAGTGCTGCAGTTTCCCCTTTTAGCTTTCTTCTTTATTTTATTTAATTCCTGCTAATTGCGCCACAACCACAGTTATTTTCGGAAATTTACCATTTATTTCAATTTAATTTAAACAACCAAGGGAGAATTTCTTTGCTGAAGTCCCCCTTAACTAAAAATTCTCACAAATTTTTTCTAAATTGACTATTAGACAAATCCTTTATTACAAAGGTCACAGAGGGACTCAAGTCACATAAATGAATAAGCAGTAGAATTGTGAGCAATTGTGAAATAAGGCGGTTTTAAATTAACTGCATAAGTCGCTCATATATTCAATTTCAAAGCTTTATCTGTTATTTGAATCAGCACGTTTGATTCCTTTAATTCCGGGGCAGCGATCTGGCCTTCTTTTGTCTTATATTGAAGATACTGATCAGCAGCATTCGTCTTAATACTTGGTGATTTGTTGAGATGGATGTTCTTTGCACCATTTGTCAAAGCAGCCAGTCGGTGCGTTTGCAGGGGGAAGAGCCTCTGTGCAGACAAAAACAAAAAGAAGTGCAGCAGATTGTAGATGGTGCTGTAGGTGATCCTCCAGAGAGCCCGCAGGTCTGGAAGAGCCATTAAAAGTCATCTTACTTCTACCTCCCGAACATTTCCTGCATAGCTCCTTCTCCCGCCCCCCGCTCCACCCCCTCCACGTCCAGCTTCAGAACCAAGACGGGCCTCGGCCAGCTCTGCAGTATTTAAAATCAAATTCCTCTTGAATCACAGAACAATAACTTAGCGGTGATGAAGATTACGTCCTTGCTGTGCTGTAACTGCTTATATCTGCTGGACGAGGCCAAACGCGGGGTGTGAATGTGTGTGTGTGGCATTGGAAAGAGTGTGTAAGCTATCAGTCTGCTGTAGACAACTGAAGTCACTTTGAGCGACAGAATGTGTGTGTGTGTGTGTGTGTGTGAGTGTGTGTGAGTCTCCTGCGACTTTCTTTACCTCAGACACTGCCAGTTATTCAGCTGGGCCTTAAATGCAGCTTATGACCGCAAACATAACTCTCAGACTTGTTGCGGTTAGCCAGTGGGAGGGTTGAGAGAGCGAGCAGTGACCGGTCGCAGTCCCAGTTACCCCAGTAACCTAGCGGCATCAGGCACGGAAATGAAAATGCAAATAATGGAATGTTCAACTTCTGTACATTCAAACTGAATCCAGACTTAACTTTTCCTCCCAAATTTGGAAAACGACACAAAGAAATCATACACACAAAGCTCAATAGAAGCCCTCAGTGTGAAACCTGTGTGCTTCCTGTGTCTTTCAGTGTGTCTTAGGATATAGAGATAAATGTGGAGCTTTATGTGTGAGGTCAATGCAGATTTATTTGAAAAGGAATTCTTGATGGGCCTGCCAGGATTCCCTCTTTAGCTTTCAAAGAATTGAGAGACACGTGGTTTTATCATTTTGCAAGAATTCCGCCTCGCATAAATCCCCAGGAATGGTCCCACAGGTTTTGGTGTGTGTGTGAGACAGAGAGACAGACGGACAGAGAGAGTGTGTGTGTGCGTGCATGTGGCCACACACTGGCGTATTTCAGCCTATGTTGTTGATGCTTTTATGTCCTTGCAAACATGTACGCACACGCAAACCCTTTAAGTTATCCATTCACGTTTCAGCGATTCGTCACAACACACACACTGCAGTAACCTCTCACTAACCTTGAAAGTCATTAATAAAGCCTCTTTTGTTTTCATTTTAGCCAAACTCATCGTGGAAACCGACACGTTTGGGAGCCGCGTGCGCATTAAGGGAGCTGAGACCGGCTTCTACATCTGCATGAACAAGAGGGGGAAGCTCATCGGCAAGGTGAGGAGGAGGAAGAGGTCAAAATGTCAAAGCGGGTAGACGCATTTGTATTTGGTTGATTGGTATTCCTGAAGAGCTAGAACACCAAATCAGGCACGTGTTCCCTGTAGATCAGTGATTCTGCTTCTTCATGTTGTTGTAGATCTTTGTAGCAGCTCTGAACTGAAATCACAAGTAACATTAAATTATTTCTGGCTGTTCTATGAAGACAGCAACATTAACATTGTATTTTGAACAAGACTGGACTTCTTTACCCTCATTTCCAGTTGTTAACTGTGGTCGTAGATGGTAGATTGCGAACTAGAAAATCACCACACGATACTGTGGGCCAGTTTACGATTGGTTTGTAAAATAGCGCCACGGTCGGTTTATTCTGGTGTTTTCACTCAATGGCGAGAGGCTTTTGTGATATTTGCTGTGATCAGCTGTCGAGCCTGCTCGTGTGTGTGTGGTTTCTCTGCTGTTCTGAAGGTAAAGCGTAGGTGTGCCTTTTGGGCTGCTACCTCAGTGCTCCCCTCTCACTGTGCCGGCTAATAAACAGGCCTGCCAGCCCCCCACACACCCCCACCCAAACTGCACCCTGCCTCGTACGCCATCTGCCCACAAGCTAGCGGCCCAGTCACAACCCGCCCTGGCCACCGTGTGTGTGTGTGTGTGTTGGAGAGAGAGCGAGAGGGGCAGGGCGTTTGTGTGCCTTTTGGATGTGTGTGTGCTCGACTATTTTTAACACGCTATTTGGTCCAAAAAGGTGGGAGTTTGGTACAGTAGACCAGCACTGTGTCCTGTTGCTGTGTAAAAGCTGCTCCAGGTGATCTTACTGTACATTTCACCCCCACAAGCCCCAGTTATTCCTCGTTTCAATGTCAGTAGAAGCCTGAATGTCTTCATGACCTCACGTCGTCCTGCTAGAGATAAAAACGCACAATTAAGCTTTAGGAGTGTTGCTAACGTCTTTTTTTTTATAATATGGTCGTCTTTGTGAACATTCACTGTGCTATGTAGTGTCTAAGAGCATTCTACACTGTCCCACAATACACTGCAGGACAGAAACAGAGGCTAACTGCGTTCTTTGTGTGAGCTAATTACCTAGAAAATCTGAATAAATATAGGTTAAAAAACATTTCATTCAGGTACACGTATTAGATAAAACCGGTTTTGGATCATTTTGCACCTTTGTATTGTGATGTCTCGAAGAAAAATATTGGTTATCATGATGTAAACTTTGCAAAACTGCCGGTTAGCAAGCCTGCTAGCTAGCTAATGTTACTCGTACATGCATCACGCACACAAACCTCTTTTTGGTTTGTAAATACCAAGTAGCAAGTAAGAGTACGTTCATACTGTTCCACGCTACTGTTGAAAGCTACTGTTTAAATACCCACCACATTGACGTTTGTGCGTTTTTAAAGTTGACGATCTTCACTAACGGGACTTAACTGAGCACAGCAAAGCCTGGTGTGGCGTATTTAAGGTTCTATCGATTGATATTCAACTCCTGGAGCCCCGCTGGGTAAATGTAACCACAGGCCAGAGACCAATGCAACAGGAGATCAAAACAGGGGAGAAATCGACACTTGTGGGCTGATTGAGGCTTTCCGACCTGAGGTAGCGTGCAGGCAGTAACTGACCCACGAGGGCTCCTGGATGTTTGCTAAAGGGGGAGAAGAGTCATCGCTTACTGTCATCCCCCTCTCTCTGATCTGGGACTGTAATGACTGTAGCATATGCTGCATGTATGTGGGGAGGGCGGTGTGTGTGTGTGTGTGTGTGTGTATGTGCGCGAGTGTGTGTGTCTGCACAGGGAAGCCTTTATACATTTGATATTTCCCATCTGTAAATCTTCATCGAGCTGTCGTCTCTGAGCATTCTGTCTAACCGTTTCTTCTTTGGTTTGTGTTTCTTCAGAAAAACGGACATGGCCGCGACTGCATCTTCACGGAGATCGTGCTGGAGAACAACTACACGGCCCTGCGGAACGCCCGCTACGAGAGCTGGTACATGGCTTTCACCCGCCGCGGGAGGCCGAGGAAAGGCTCACGAACGCGCCAACACCAGCGCGAGGTTCACTTTATGAAGAGGTTGCCGAAGGGGCAGCAGCCCGCCCACACGAGCCACCACCGGCCCTTCGACTTCATCCAGTACCCCTTCAGCCAAAGGACTAAACGTACACGGTACTCGTCATCGTCAGAGCACTGAAGCGAGAGAAAGAGAGAGAGGAGATACTGACAAACTCACTGACTTTCCAGGAGCCGACACACTCCTCTGCTTTCCAAAATAAAACCTCGAAAGACATTTTTATACTGAGCGTCACTATATCTTGTTATGTAGTTTGTTTTCTATTTTTCTCAAAGTAAAAAAAAGCTGTAAAGAAAGAAAAAAAAGCGGAGAAATCTATTTTTTTACTCCAGACTTTTAGTACTGACCTGTGTAAAAAAAGAAGTTTGTCTCTAGATGCACATAACTTGTGGTCGGACGTGTCGGGGATGCTCATGTCTTAGTCCAGTGCGATGTGTTGTTTGTTTTTTATGTCATTTTGACCAGTGGAGCCTTTTTTTGGACTCCAGCCTGCTGCTCAAGGAGACTTGAAGGGCCCTGATTGACGGCACTGCCAGGGAACGCTGCGCTCACACACACACAGACTGTCACCGACGTTGCGTTCCAGAGCGCCGGGGTCCAGTAAACGTTGCGTTACCACGTGCCGCTAACGTCTGCAGTGTTTGGTGGGGGGGAAGCTTTGACGCCTCTCGCCCCGATGCTGCATCACGGCTCAAATTGTTCTGTTTCTTACACGGTTAAAGCAAATGGAGCTTTAAGTACATGGAATAAATGTGGCAGCTACGTTTAATCACAGGTTTCCTGTTCTGACTGTAAAATTGATGTATACAAAATGTGTTGAAGTGTATGGAACCCCATGTTTGTCTCCCTCTCCCTTTTGTCTGTCTGTCTGTTGCCCCTTGTATGTCTGGTTTTATACATATATAAATATATTTTTATTTGAGGATGTGTAAAATAATTTTAAGGATGGAATATTTATTTAAAATGTGTAATAAATGTACATTAGAATACTGATATTAAACTCTTGTTTGGTAAATTGTCGCTTAGTAGCCCTTTATGACACACACACACACGCACACTGCTGACTCAATTCTATACTCATACCACATAATGTGGATAAAAGCAAAATTCCTATTTTTACATAAATTCATTTCATTTTCCTGAATTTTCTGAAATTCATGTCAGAACTCAGTCGCTGACGTTTGAGTGTCAGTTGTGTCTTTCTGTACATGTTTGTGTTCACGGGAGATTTTCACCTTGTTTAACACACAAACTGATCAAATATATGCGCTACACAAAATCAGTAAAGATTCAATCCTGCAGCAAGTATGAGAAAATGATGAGGAGGATGATGAAGAAACAAAGACGCAAGACAACGCTCATAGAGAAACGGCATGATGTCTGTGGCTAATATGTACAGATCCAAATAGAAAAAGGTTTGATTCTATTGCCTTAACGTTTCACTTAAAATGAAAATTTATAGAGCAATACTTACAGCGCCACCATCAGGCCGAGCGCTAAACTTAATCGATAAGCAAAAACCCTAACAACCTGCTAAATCAGATTACAACTGACAGACACAGTCACATACTCACTGCTTCTGTGAGGAATTCCTAACCTTAGATTTGAACTGATCTCCACTGACGAACGTATAATAATCAGTTTAGTTGCTGAGTTTCATGTTAAAGTTGTATTAAGTTTACAAATGTTTTTCCGTCCTCACCATGGCCTCCTGCTCCACCGTGGCAGAGGGAAACGCTGCGGCCTGTAGCTTCTCCCCACATGAAACCTGACCAGGGAAAGCTAACAGGGAGGGTATTCTTAGTCTGATCCCATCAGGGATAACAAGGTCATTTGAAGTCATGAAGATCACCCCCCCTCTCTCCTTTTTAGCAGATAGAAGCATGTCAGCGTCAGGGTGCTTTGCTGTGGTGGAGATGATACCACTGTGTTTGTTTTTAGGCTTTAGCTTCTTTCAGGTTCTGTAACTCTCTCTCTCTCTCTCTCTCTCTCTCTCTCTCTCTCTCTCTCTCTCTCTCTCTCTCTCTCAGTATTCTCCACTGTTATTCTTTCATCTTCCATCTTTTAACACCCCAGGGCTTAATCTGATTGGACGAACCCAGCATGCATTAGTGTGTGTGTGTCTATGCAGATATCTTAAAGTAGGACTTAGATCGCTCTCTCAGCTTGCCAACAGTTAGGGCTTGGATCTTGGCATTCACCTCTGATTGATGGAAACAACCCTACATCTGAGCCTGGAATGAGCCGCAGTTGGTCAGATCTATGGGTTGAACCCTTATGTGTGTTTGTGTCTGACTGGTGCGTGAATAGGTCGGTGTCTTTGTGTTTGTTTGTTTGCCAGCAGGAGAGCAAATATCTCGAGCATTGCCGGCAGGCTGGGGTCCCTTCATGAAGACATTTGTTGTTGACAAGTCACTCTTCTCTCTCACATTCCCTGACTTACTGTAGAGGTTTCTATCGCCTCCATTAAGGACTTACGACAGTTTGCAAACATAGATGGATATCGTATCGACAATCACAAGAAAACTGATGAAATAAAAAGGTGTTGATTCCAAACGGGGGCCGGAATTCACACAACAGCCAATTTTGCATACTTTCATTCTTGAACTTTGCAATATGTATTAAAGCTTCCAGGCAAAGATCCTACAGCCTACGAGTGGAAATCCTGACCTGATGGAGGAAACTCCTGGGGATGATTACATTTTTGAGAATATCTCCATGAATATTCCAGCCAACCCTACTGCAACCGAGCCACAGAGTCAACAAGACGTCTGCGCCATAAGGACAAATAGTGGCCAAAGAAGAGTTTACAAGTTGCAGCCGTCTTTACAGTGTAATCGGAGTGATCCTCAGATCCTCCAAACTCTTTCCACCTCTTCAGCAGGTGTGTCACTAAACAGCGTCTCATTATATCGATGTTTGTTTCGGTTTCGAAACACTAACATTTAGTAATCGTCGTAATATTTAGCCGTTGCTGTGGTAACCGTATGTTTTATCCAACATCATCCCATTTCATCACAACCCAGCCAAAGTTGCCCCTCTGCTCTTACTACAATTTTTTAAAAGTCCATTGTCATAAAGCAAAAAATGAAATTGACATGATAAGAAGTATTTTGTAAATTTGCATTTATTTCTCTGTCAAATACAAAAAGCAGCGGCTCCTTCCCCTTCCTCCTTAAATCCGGGCGCAAGAAAGTCCATCCAGCCCTAAACACTAAATTAAATGGTCTTGACAATAGTTGACATTAATCTGATTAAGTCCTTCCACATTGGATTAACAGAGGGATTTGTCCCTGAAGACTTCCCATAGCAGCTCCCAGACACCAGATCAATCAATTACAGCCAGTGCTTCATGATAACTCCATTGTCTAACCTGGTAGTTATAAAAATATAAACACATCAAACACAGTGGTTAAAGTTTAATGTATAGATTTTTTTTAAGGGACTCTTCTAGGTTTACGTCTCTGCTTTTGTTCCGTGACCTCTGGAAGTGTAGTGGACTTTGTGTAAATTGATTAAATTAGGGATCCAGTCTGGCCTCTGCAGTGAATGTGAAGCCAAAGTGATTCATGGGGAAGAGGAGCTTGCTTGTGGGAAAAATCACACCTTCTGTGTCGCCAGCGCTGCCATGCAAATGCGGAGCAATTCCGGTGCAGAAGAAACGGGGGTAAAATCGCTTTCATCCATTTTATTGAGCCGCAACCATCATCCTTAACCCCGGATAAACAAACAGAGCTACCTTCTTCATTTGCTTAGGGAGCAATTTAGCCCCTGCCTCGACCCCCCCTGTGGAGGCCGTAGAATAGCAGGGGTGACCGGAGAACGCGACCCTGCCTCCCTAAGCAGCTTCGAATGCCACAAGCCGACACAGAAGCTGCCCCCATCAAAAAGCACTTACAACCACCAGCCACTTGTATACGCTCTAAAACACTCACTAAGTTGAGGATTTTCCCAGGGAGCAAACAGCCCTTGTTGACCCTGTGGGTTCACTTCTCTGTGGTGCAGATTAGGAGTCGGCCTCATAGAAAAGCAGCAACGTGTCTGAGGGAAACCTATAGATCCTCTCAGGTGCGTTGAGAAGTTCACTCATGCATTGTAGCTGTCAGTCATGAAGCCTTTTGCTTGTAAAGTGTCAGTTTGGTGGGAGAATGTAGCAGTCTGAGTCTTTGAGGCCTTTGTTCCTTCACTCAAGCTTGTTTCTCTATGAGGCCAAACACGTATTCAATCATTTTGGCTATACACATTCCCTTTATTTTATTCTTAAAGAGCGGCTTAAACTTTTAATATTGATGAGAAGTGTGTAGGGATGAACTAACTTTAAGTGGCAAAACAACTGAATTTGACCCTAAAGCAATCAAACATACATCTGACTTCGGTAAACTTTCCTCTACTTCACTAAAATTACAAATTACAGAGAATTTGATTTTTTAATGTCTGAGATTTAAGGTTTCTTACATTTTTTCAAGGGATACTTGTCTGCTAATGGTTGGATTTGGCAATAGTTTTATGAAGAAATGTCTGTGTAATGTATGATACAGATTTAAGAGCCTAAATTCTGCTTCATGGTTTTATTTGAAGGTCTGCTTCATGAAAGAAAAGAGGATATTTGCTAAATTTACTTCTGCAAATTACAACATTTTAAAATAAAAACAATATTTTCTGTCAAATTTAGAAAATGTTTTAGTTTATTCTCTACTTGGTGCATTCAAATGTCAAATATTCCACTTTTGTCTGCTTATTTCCGAACTTCCAGTCATTCCTTAACATGTGACAATACAGTAAAAAAAAGAAGAAAAGGTTTAACAGGAGTGTGAGTAAACTGTGTGTATCTGTTATACGGGTACGATCCCAGTGAATGCTGTCTGTGATTCCTGACCAGTCTCACCAAGAAGAACAGATTCTCTATCAAAAATCAACACCCTCCCCATTACATCTGAGCTCTCTTTGAGCGGTGTTAACAAAAAGCCCCCAGTCCAACCAGGCTGGATAATTGAAACGCAAACAACGGATCAAAGTGAAGCTGCAGCCCGACAGATTCATTGTTTATGTACGGGCCTTATGGGAGACCTGTTGACTTTTCCAATTGGAGCTGTAAACTTTTGTTTGTCCATGCATTTCCAAGACTGATTGTCAGTCTGATCTGAACAATTACCAGCTAAATGTGTTTGCCAGCTCAGGGAGAGTCCCCCCCCGTCTTTGCTGCCCTAAAAAGATCAAAAGGGAAGACCCCCCACCCCTCCCTCCCACAGCCCCCCTTGAAGCCCCCCACCCTACCATCCCAAACGTACCCCTCCACTCCCCGTATCCCTCCTCCCAACCTCTTCATTTCCTTTTAGCCATGACAGTTCAGCTGGAAAGCCAACCATAAATGATTTTGTTGGACGTGCCAGTGTTTGGGACATGGCCCTTTTTTTTTAAAGCGCACAGCTTTCAACCAGGGGACACGTCTCCCCAGAAGAAGAAAAAAAGAAGAAAAACGATCTGCATATTTCAATTATGTGCCGTTGTGCTCAGCTGATCAAAGAGCTGCAGGGATGCCACTCGTAACTGAAGGGTTGAGGACCCTCATGATGTGAATGAGCGCAAATTGATGCTACTGATGCTAAACGGTTAAGCGCCTCACAAAATGTCATAAGGTCAATCAACTTTTGGTAGTCATTTGACCGTGACACAACTTTGGCAGTTTTAGTGGCTAAACAAGCTTTGGGCAGCGCTGGGTCGCTCCCCACTTTAATGCAACTAACAAATGCCTGTAAAGGAAAGAGGAAAAAAAGATGTTTAAAGCAGCTTAATGCAGGATTAAATAGATTATATGTTCATTGAATCTGCTCTGTTCATTGTATTTCTAATCCTCAAGCAAAGATTGGAAATAATAATGAAGATTAAAGTGTTTTCTGGCACAGAAAACAAAGTAGAAAAAAAAGTAGAAATATGGCACACATTTGTACTTTTTAAACATTTGATCTCAACTTCCATTTTTTAGTAAGCAAATAAAACACTGAAGATGGTGAAGCTGCTTGTTTGTGGTTACGTGACCTCGACTGGGGTTGACAATGGATAACTACTCCTGTTTAACAGAAACAAGTCAACAACAAACTCAGGCCTACTTAAAATCCTACAGACAGCATTTGGTTTGCTATAATTTCCCTGATTGGACCTCTGCTTGACTGAAGTCGGGCCACTGTGGCCAACATTTGTCCTCTCCTGCAGTCTAGTAAAAAGGTCAATACATCCTCGGTTTACCTTTCGAAAAGATATTTGATAATAGTCTCGCTTATTATAATGATGGGTATTGGATTTTTTTTTTTTTTTTATCTACCTTTGTTGAACACACTTATTGTAAGTCGCTTTGGATAAAAGCGTCTGCTAAATGATCGTAACGTAATGTAATGGATTTTTGTGTTTGATTGGCTATGAAAAGGAATAATGGCGATAAAGGATAGATATAGTTAGGCTATTGGCTAGAAGCTGTAACATCAGTGATAAAGTGAGGATACGTGTTGACTCCAGCCTAGGATGAGTTGCTCCTATAGATGCTAATGAGAAGGTCTCGGCTCACTAAGGTGATTGTATCTGCGTTGGTAGAGATTCACTCCCGATGAGACGTTCTGGTCTCGCACTCGGCTCTCTCTTCTATCAGCGTCGCGGTCACTGCGATGAATAGGCTGGGGTCACACAGCTACTTTGGACTGAACAAAAAGCGCCACCTAGGAGCTGCATATCTGCCAATCACACACCATATCCTCTGATCAAACGACCTATCACATACCATAACCCCTGATCAAACAGCCCCATTGTGGCCTTAATGGAAAAACATGTCAGACAATGATGGCTGTGAATGTTCACGCGAGACCGGGTCACCGTACAAGAAAAACATACAACAACAAAAACAGCGGAGGGTTCAGGTCAGTGTAGGGAGAAAGAGGATCAGGGGGCAGGAGTCTGAGAACGTCTACAGAGGGTACAGCACTGTGACAACAGCAGCATGAAAGGAACAATACACTTTAACAAACCCAATTCAATGAAAAGGACCTTTCTATCCCATCACAGTGGGACTGAATTTCAAAACCAAATAAATATAAAATAATTAGAGTCTTTTTCGGAGTTAAAGCACTTTTAATGGTACAAAAAAAGAGAAAAGGGGGAAGCTTTTCTGTAAACACAAGCATGGGCTCCACCGAGGGTCCTAAACTGATATACAGACTGATTTTGAGATCACGTCTTATACATTAGCCAAGCAATTATAAAGTCCTTACTGAAGAGACAATGTTGTGACGTAGGAGCAAACTTGGAGCCCGTTAGTGTTCCATCAGATCAGGATCCTCTTTGAGAACTCATGTCCATGTGATGAGTGAGCCATGTTTGCCCTGAGGTCACAGCAGACTGGTACTTGAACTCACCACAGAGGCATATGTGAGCGGGGCCAAACACCTCGGCTGATTCTTTACACCTTACATTAACATGCACTCTCGTTATGCAGATATGTTATTCAGATGAGGTCACATGTTGATGTGAGGTGTAAATGCCGGCGGTCACAATGGGTCACAGTGCGTTCTTGGGCATTTACACCTTTCATTAACATGTGGACCGTTGATGCAAGATGTACATGCTAATCCAGCGACAGGCTCTCAGCATCCAGATAAAGAGAAGATGTTGATATGAGGTGTAAAAGGAGTCACAGTGACAAACAAGACACAGTAAACACCACATCACTGGACTTTTAACTGTCTTGTTCCACTTTTGACCAGACTACATCATTAAAAAAAGGTGCAAGTTTCATACAAAGCCATAAAAACCACAACAAACCTCCAGTTGAGTCATAAAAGCAGATTGCCTGGCTCCTGTGTGGAAGTGGGTGCAGGTTGTGGCATCTGTCTGGGTGGGTGGCTGGTTTGTCACAGCTGCAGGCAATTGGTAATTAGTGCTGATGTGTATTTATCTCCCCTGCAGTGAGGCTGCAGTTATCTCCCCTCTTCACTACACACACACACACACACACTGCTCATCAGGAAGGACTAACCAAGAATTTTCTGAGTGGCAGCCTGTTGCCAGTGTTTGCTGTCATCCCCATTTTTATAATTGTATGTCTATTGTTTAATAAGCCTGTCAGCAAAGGTAGATCCTCACGTGTGTCCTCATGCAACCCCAACAGACAACACACCTTATCACAATGACATTTGTGTTACCATGAGAACAAAGTCACAACTTCTGTGTGGCTGGATTTCTTTTACGAAAACTGTTCATGTTACAATCCAGGTGATATTGCTTTGTGTTTTATTATCTTAAGTCCTATAAATGTGGTCAATACCCTCATCACTAACTCAAGTGCCCAACTTTATTTGTCATAGTTAAATTATTGTTTTTTTAATTAAGAGGGTCAATTCTACCACCACTACTACTACTACCAATAATACAATAATGATAACAATTGATGCAATACATAATTTGGCCAAATGTTCACACAAGTGTTATCAAGGTAATAATACACTTTTGAGGTTTTATATAAAATTTATAAGGTACTTTACTTGCTAAACCGGAAAAACCGTGACATGTTTGAAAACGCTAGATGGACGGAGGAAAATATTTTTGAATGTTTTCTATGCTAGAAGGGCCTGAAGGCATGAGGTGCCTGAAGGAAATTTGAAGGCATTTTAATATTTTTAAAGGGGATTTTTCAGACATTATGAATGATATGAACACCAAAAGTCAGCAATAATGTCGTGAATATTCTGAAGAAAACAGATAAACAATACGTGTGAATCACAGCAATGAAGTACATGAGCTTTGAAGGAACCACGGTGACGTAATAACGTAAGACCGACGTTATTACGTTATGCGCCATAGCACGTCGCCGCCGCCGCAGCAATGGCTTCCTGTTTTTTTGCTGCATACCTCTGAAACATGGAATATTGTTGTTTCCATGACTTAACCCCGCGTGTTAAACAGCAGCACCAGCGGCGGCGGCAGCAGCGGAGTGGCGGCGGAGCGTGTGCGGGCCGAGCAGCGAGGCGGCGCCGGGATGCAGCTCCACCAGCTGCCCGACGACGTCCTGTACCTCATCCTGTCATATCTGGACTACAAGTCTCTCAGCCGCCTCTCACAAGTGTGTAAGACCGTGTATCACTTCGCCAACCGGGACGCGGTGTGGAAGAGGATCGCCAGAGAGTTCCTCAACACCGGAATCACCCGGAACGGCAGAGACATGTAAGAGACGAGAGGCGCGACAACAAACATGTCATGGTTTGTTTACCTAGCTAGCTGTGTTTACCGGCTAGCTTAGCTTTGACACACCTAAACTATGTATGAACACGTTACACCCAAAACCAGCGTCAGCCATCTTATATTACTGTTTGTTGTTGTTTAGTACCTGAAGTAGTCTCCATAGATTTCTAACAAATCCACCTTAACCGCTTTAGTAAATTAAATTCCCTATTGAGCAGTGAACAGTGGGGTGCTAAGGAAGTAAACAGGCAAAAGCAATGTGTAGTAATTTTAGAAATAATATAGGATGTGCCAAATAAATTGTAATTGCAACGAGTACCTTGTGCTCCTTTAGTATTCATAAATCCTTAACGATTTATGTATAATTATGAATAATTTAAAATGATATCAGACAGGATATAGATCTCCCAAAATTTTAAAATGGATACAAGTTCAAAGTTTGGATTTCATTTGCCTCAGTTAAGAGTCACGTTGATCAGTCTGATTAAGTGATATGAGTGAGAATATAAAACTGTGCCCGAGGGTTCAGACTGGCCCCGCTGGCTCAGAGCCACAGGGCCGTCTCAGTGTCCTGCCCTCCGACCTTTCACCCAGTGTCATACCGGTGCCACGCGGGCGAAGGAAGCGTGCCCTCAGAGCGAAGGGTCCTGCTGACAGGGCCGGGGCGCCACATCCTGTAGGTCCCAACCGTGAGAGAGAGCTTCACGCTGCGTCCTCCTGCCTTGTGTCCTGCCCCTCTGGCATGAGGTCGCTCAACACATGTGAATGCATATGTTACTGTTCTGGATGAGTGTAGGCTGCTCACTGGTGCTCTGCTTGCATCAATCAGTACTTATACATGCACTCAGTACTGTAGTAGTCATTGTGATTAAGAGCAAATATGTGATTAAGGGAATATAGATGCACAGAATCTATAGGAAATGCATAAAGATGAGATGATCAGACATTTGTTTTGGATTTGTGCCAATATGGATTGCATTAAGGTTGATATGTTACCAACAAATGACTGATTGCCTTAATGGGGCATGTAAACACACTGACTGAATGTTAGTGAACCCTTCTCCTCCTGGTCAAACTGGACTGTTGACATGTCATTGCAGATATCCTCACATCCCACTGAAGGAAAGAGTGAAAATATCTCAGAACTGGTACGACGGAGTCTGCAAAGTAGGGACTCCTCTCAGCTGGAAGAAAAAGTAAGTAACTCATTTGCTTGAGTAGTTTTTGTGTAACCTGTTGTGTAAGTTGTGTAAGTATAATAAATGTGACAATGCAGGTATATGTTGGGCAGAATCTGTTTACAGGTGTGATCTCAAGGATCTAGTTTTGGTTCTATTGCCATCCACAGCTTTCATGATTCTGTTCTTCACTTCCTCTCTTCAGACTGATGCCATGGTTGCAGCTGGACCAGGACTTTCTGTTTCTGTCTCAGGCTGCGGAAATCCTGTCGTACCGTCTGAGGCCACAGAGCAGGAAGCTCCAGCGTAATCCAGTTGCCATCTACTCGGGTCACAATGGTGACGTGTGCCACTTCTCTCTGACAGACTCTCACCTGATCAGTGGTGGAAGGTATTGACTCACTCACACTTAGCTCACCTTGTGACTTGGCAGAGGGAGAGAGAGAGCAAATATGCTAAGGTGCCTTGCTCGACCTAATTGACCTTTTCTCTCTCTCAGCGATGGCAAGATCATCATCCACAGCAGGATGGATGACATGCCAGTGGAGTTATCGGGTCATAATCAGGAAGTCACCTGCCTGGACGCCAGAGACGGACTCATCGTCAGCGGATCCAGAGACCGAACCGCTCGGGTCAGCTCACATTTACAGTTCTTGTTTTGTTTCTGTGCCAGTAGATCTAATTGTATCTATATTGTACTTATTGGTCTCGTTTCTCATTTCTTTAGGTTTGGACTTTGGCTCCCAGTCGCCTCACAGACACGATCGACTTATATGACAGAGTTTGGTCCGTGGCCATCAGTCCCTCACTGAGGTAAGCAGTCGCCTAGAACAGATCAAACATCTATCAGATTGTTATGTGGAGCTTCTTGTGTACAGGTCTGCGCCTCCATTAGTTTCAGTGTGTCCTGTCCTGAATTTATTTTCTTTATGACTTATATATGGATTGTGGTTGATTAAGAACTTCTTTGAGTTAGGACAGCTTTGCTTTCTGTCTGTGGGTTTGAGGTGCCTTTGATTTCTCAGCCATGCTCACACCCAGACACTCACACACACACACACACACACACACACACACACACACACACACGGTTGATGACATGCAGGCAGACAGATGCAGGGGCTGTAACAGTATCCTTACTTCATCACCTGCTAGCCCAGCAGAGAGGAAGGTGATCCGTCCATCTGGCTACAAAGTGGAAACATCACAGGTCAGGGGGGTTTCCCATGTCACTGACGACTCAAGCTGCTCTCTGCTGCTTCATGATTAATTAGAACCTGGGGTTACAGTCAGTCACACTGATTTTCAAATACAAAAACATATTAAGGTTATTGTCCAAATGGTAGAAGCAGATTGCTCTTAATGTAACTGCAACTGGAATCCTCAATAAATGATCAGTCAGTTTTCACACCTGAATTAGAAAACACAGGTGTGTCTGATGTGTGTTTATGCTCAGCCTTACTAGGTGTGCACCCTCACCAATCTCACTCAATTAATTAATTTATTACCCTCAACCTTAATCCAACCCTAATCCTAATTTTGATTTTAACACTTATCTAACTTCAACCATTACTTAATCTAACTTTAGCAGTACCTCTCTTGTCTTAAACCTTGAACCCAAAGACACTCCGGCCCTCTAATGAGTCCAGAGCAGACAAACTTTCTCACTTCCTGAAACAGTTTGATACACAAACTCAAGAATATGGATTGAAGTCTAGCGGCCCCCTCATGCATGGTGGCCTGGGCCGTCTCGTCCAGGTCGCTCTGAGATCTGAGAGGAACGGACCGATTATACACATCATTAATTCTCCAATTTGCTGGCTGAAATAGCAGGCCGTGCCTCAGCCTGCCGCCCCCTCATAATGGAAACCTGCTCCCTACCTCTCGCTGACCAGCGGCCTGGTTAATTAAAACTCCTCTGGAAACCAGGTGTCAGCTCACTGATAAACCTATTAAACCGTCTTTTGGCTGGCAAAAAAGCGACTCACCCCTCCGTGCTCACAAGGTGGTAGGCGCCAGGGTGAGGATGGAACTGGACGTGTTTCCTTTAACCCTTCAAATGCTGCCAGGGAGCAAACTGGTGGTGATGAGGTCTCAACATAAACGTGTTTCTATAGCAATTCAATCCAAATCCAGTCTATTTAGATAAATATTTAGAGGGACATTTTACATGTTGAAATAGTTTTGTTATTCCACTCAGTATTCCACAGTAACAAAATACTCTTCACAGAGGAGAATTATTATTTTTAATTCACAGTTCTAGTTGTATCCTGGCATGTATTTGCTCCTCAGCTACAGTAAGAAGAATAGTAATAGAATATTGAGTGTAATCTGGGCGTGTTCCCAACTCTGAGCATGGAAATGGAGCCAGCTGCTGAAACACTATCTCAGGTGTTGTTGTGATTACACTCCACTATTGTATCGTACCAGTATAGATCCACTCTGCTATCGTAGAGTGGATCCATACCGGTTGTGAATGAGAAGCCTTTAAACTGGAATTAAATTAAATTCAGTGTGAGTTAACTTCTCAGTTTGATTGAATGTAACGCGATAGTACAAATGTCACGAGAAAATTATCTCTCTTTGCCTGCTTTAGAGCAGACCCTTTATTAGTTGAGCTTTTGTCTCCAACAAACACACACACACACACACACACACACACACACACACACACACACACACACACACACGGCAAGGTTTTTAGTGGTAAGGCTGATTATCTTCCCAGATGTTCCTCGACTTGAGTCAGGTGTTGTAATTCACTCTCCCTAACAGTTTTGTGGCGTTTGTTTGTTCCGTGTGCCACTTTGACAGAGTTTGCGAGGCGTTTTCAGGTCACTACAGGAGTGACGGAGGTAAATGTGGCCTGACTCGGCAGCATGCTCTGTGCCTCAGAATAGAGGGAGGAGCGGGCAGAGCGGCTGGTGTTGGAAATGTAATTGTCTCCGTGTCACGCTTGAAAAAAGAGAGAGAGAGAGGGAGAGAGCAGGAGGTTATATTGTTACTATTATTACTAACAAAGTCTGGTCACAGTTTGAATCAGGCTAAGTCAGTACATGCAGGCACTTTCAGGGTGACCGTTCTTTTGATGTCTTCTGAGAAGGCTTTATTTCATTTTGTAAGATATTTAATTTGTTCACTTTGGTAATTAAATCTCACAATGCAGCCTGTTCAGTGACATGAATCTATTTACATCAAACAAAGTGCACAAAAAGGCAACGTTACAACAAAGAATAGGCAATGATTAAGTATATTAATTTTCTCTGAAAGTAATCCCATTATTTCTACTTCATACTGTATTGTAGTGAAGCATCAACCAACAAATTAAAATCTTAAACATGTCGATTTGGTCTTTGCTCTGCTTCCGTCGTCGGCAAAGGGATCAATTCCACGACTGTTTATGTTTTATTTTGATTCTCTTATCTTAAAAATAGTGATTCCAAACTAGTCCGGCCTCCATTTGGGGATACTTTGCTCTTCTGTACCATTTGGCTCCATGCTTGGTACCTGAACGCAGCAAAGGAAAATCACCTCAGTCCTGACTCCAGATCTGATAATCTTTAGACTTAACACCATGCCACACACACACATACACACACACACACACACACACACACACACACACACACACACACACACACACACACACACACACACACACACATACACAGGTTCACACCTCGTCCCACCTCAGTTTCCATCACTCAAGTCATGTCAAGGTTTGTTAGCAAGGTTTATTGTGGCCACGGCGAAATGCCAAGGCCGGCGTGGTGCAGCCGCCCCCGTGCCACTGCGGAAAAGAGATTGATCTCATCAGCGGGCAGCATCAACCTTGGCCTTCTTCTTCTTTTTCTCCTTCTTTTTCCAGATTGCTTTTCCTCGCTCACGTTTCATCGTTACAGTGTCTGACCACAGGCCCAGCTCATATTGAACCTGGCTGATTGGTCTCAGACGAGGCTCTCCAGGTGCAGATAGGAGGGCTTGGTTCACTCTCTGTGTGTGTGTGTGTGTGTGTGTGTGTGTGTGTGTCTGTGTCTGTGTCTGTGTCTGTCTGTCTGTCTGTCTGTCTGTCTGTCTGTCTGTCTGTGTGTGTGTAACTCTCTGACTGAATACTGGATTCTAATTGATTCATTCAGTCATTAGAGTTAAGCTTTCGATCACATGCTCACTCTTATTCCAGATTTATTCCATAGATTTGTAACAATGAAAATCAAAGTCAACAATAGAAAAGACAAAATGCTTTAATCAATACAGTTTTTGCTCCTTAAATAACTTAAAAATCCACCATCAGGGGCTTTAATGCTTCAAAAATACTTTTATTCTCGGATCGGATTTGTTAGTCTGTTGAATAAAAAGAATAATCTGAAACCTGACTTTGTTTAAATTGCAATTATACATAACAAACATCAACATCTCATTTCCATCTCTACTGATGAGAGTTTTGTATTGGCAGTGAGAGTGTGTGCAGGTTCTCCCTCTGCCTCTCGTTCTCTCTCCTGCTGTCTTCTTCCAGTCTGTGGCTTTGTGGGCAGTAGATTTAGGAGGAAGTGGGGCAGGTGGTTAGCTAATAGTTGACTGAGGTGTTTCCTGCAGATCCTGCTTTCGTTCAAACAAGACCGGACAGGTTGAAAGTCTGGGCTCTGGCGGCTGCGGAGCTGCATGGGCAGGTCAGCGCTCACACTGAGCGTGCAGTCATGGCTGATAGGGTTTCCTGCTGCACGAGGCTGGATCGGAGCCCAGTGGTCGGGCCGGTCGCTCCTCCATCCTATAGTATCTCAGGTGGACATGAGTTAGGGGGGCTTCCTGAATTTTCAACCTGCTAGTATGTCAGCCGCTGTTGCAGGTGGATCTTATAGATGTAACAGCAGTGGAGAGGGATTTTGCAGAATGTTATGATTTTTGGGAATGTTGTGTCCAAACTAGGTCACTGATATTGTTTTTATTGACCCCATGGATGAAGTTCTAAGTTCAGTTTGACACAGATATGTCCACATTGTGTCCTACAGTAACTTCCGGCTGCCTTCTCACATCAGTCGACAGCACGTAACATGAAAATGTTGCCTGCAGGGTCTTGTAAGGAAACCCAAAGAAAATGTCGTTCCCAAGGCGTTGCTGTCATTATGGCAGAGCACAGATCTATTTGTGAATCCAGAAGATGTGTTTAGATTTGATTGTGGTGTGCTTAACTCTAACTCTTAATTCTATCTCTGTGCTGTTGAATAAATAGAGCAGGGGGTTGGAACATGTTATGTTAGTCAAACATTACAGGAATCCCAAACTTGGACCCTCTCTTAGTGTATTGGGACACGAGTTTGTCTTCGTTTGGATATGATGTCAGCTGATAATTAATGAGCTATAAGCTATAAATGTGTCCCTGCATGGCGCCGTGCCAGTTTCTTGCCGCACTACCAGGGTATCCAGACTCAGAGCTGGGGTGCAGTTTGGCCCGGGGGCGGCTGACCGCTAGTGTAGAAAAGGGGGGCTGGGCAGAAGCCAGTGAAGAGAGAAGCTACCCTGAAGAGAGGTGAGAAGAGGGGGGGAGCTTCTTTCGCTGGTTTGTTTTGTCTAGAATTCCTCAAGCACAACTACAAAGATGTTGCAGGGGCCAAAAGCGCTTTTGAAAGTTTCCAAAAGGAGAAAATGATTGTTGGATAAACCAGCCCCAATTCGCCACTCTCTCACCGCCACGGGGGGGGTGGGAGGGGGGGTGATGACCTTTGACCTCCGGTATCAAAGTACAGGGTGACGCCACAACACCCACCCAGCCAGCCAGAGCCGGCCCTTCTCTGACTGCACCCCGCCTTCGCTGCCCCCCCCGCCCCCGCCACCCAACCTCACACACTCCAATTTCACCCCCACTGCTCTGCCCCACTCAACCGCAAGAAAAAGCCCGAAATTCATGTCTTTCTCTTTGGTCTCTCCCGAGCCGTCCCTGTGGCTCAGGAGTCAAGAATTCAATTAGTTAAAAAAAGAGAAGAAAAGAGCGAGGCTGCAACAATGCAGCGATAAGGGGGCAGAATGTGCGTTCCCACACGCTAAATACAGGGCGCTTTCCCTGGGGCCCACAGAGCCAGAGGACCCGCACCGCAGGAGGCGAGAATAATCACAGCTCCCTCTGAACCCCCTCATTACACACACACACACACACACACACACACACACACACACACACACACACACACACACACACACACACAAAACACATACAACACACACACCTTACATTCCTCAGACACATACATAGGTTCGTACAGACACACATCGCAGGCAGACATTCCCTTGAAGATAGACACACCTTGCAGACGTGCCCCACACTTATTACACATAAACACAAACCTCACACTCACACACACACACACACACACACTCACGGATTCACATCAGAAACACACACTACGCACACGGCATAAAGACCTCTCATTACACGCTGGCCTCATACAGGTGTTCTCAGGTCTCAGGTTTAGCAGGGCAGAGTGTTTTCATGTTCTTGGTTTACAGCCTCATGCTGGACGGGACACAAACCTGAACACACGTATCTGACCATGTAGTGTTCAGCTTGTTCAACTTCATTCTTGTATGATCACTAAACAAAATGATGCTGTGAAAACCCTTGGAAGTCTCTTAACTTGTAGACTTTGTTTGTATCTTTTCTCTGAGGTTCATCTTAGTCAGTTTAGTTTGCTTTCATAATTTCAAGACAGTTTTTGGGCCCAATTCAAATCTGACAACATATCTACATTCAAGATAATAAAAATCGGCATTTAATGAATAAATAAGGAGCTTCTCTTTTTAAGGGATCTCTAATGTGGTAATTGTGGCTACAACATTATGTAAGGATAAATGTAAGATAACGGCAAAATGTGGCGTCCCTACAAATGACACTAGAAGTACGAACATTAAGGCAAAAATACACAAAATACATCCTATCAAATATTTATGTACCACAATACATTTAGCCTTAAACCAGCAGGTCAAACTGATGCTCTGATTGATAGTTAATACACAGGGGGGGATCGATCCGGCCGCTGTCAGGCCCTAACAGCGTGGGAGTGTGTGGTGTGTGCTGGCGGCGGCGTTATTCATACAGCACATTATCCTAATGAGCGTCACTCCCACCACATTTTGAGCAGGACGGAGCTCTGTGATCACTGAGGCTCTGCTTCTAGTGGATCCCCAATTTAAAACTTGTCAGTCGCGCTCCACGGTGACCTCCAACCAAATCACACACACACACACACACACACACACACACACACACATCACCAACACCCCTTTGACTGACTTAGACCAAAACTCTTTGTATTTGTGTAGAAAAGGATGGAAACTCTCTGTGTTCCCACTTATTCCTTGGTTGTAGGGCGTAAAGCTAAACTCTCGATCTCAGTGTTTCTAAAATCTTTATTAATTGTTTTGGATGTTTAAAAGTATCGTGAGGCCTTATGTTGAGGCGTAACCAACCTGCCCCAGCATCTATCAGCTTTGTGACGTAGACGGTTTACAGAAAGTGAACACACCGTCATTTCTCTGTTTATTTTATCAATCTATATCATTTCAAACTGCTGATGTCCTCAGTCCTCCTCTCCCTTAAGTGTGGGCCTGTGGCAGCACAAACCTGTCAAGCTATCATCAAATGTCTCTCTAAAGGAGTACGTAGTCATTGTATCTTTAATTTGAGCTCCTACTCCATCCACAGTGAAGATATTAAACCTCTTGGGAGGAAGCTGTCCTCAGGAGATTCACGATATGAGGCTTTGTGTCACATTAACAGATTTCACATGTTTTATAATTGTTTAGGGGCGCAATTTATTTAAATGTTCTTGCTCGTCGTTTCTGCCAGCTACAGTTTTAATTTAAGGACGGCCTGGAATTCTTTCTTTCACATTGATTTCAAACAACATGATTCCCAAACCGGCAGGATAACGTTATTGCGCATGTTGTCCGGTGTTGGACGGTTGTGGACGGTCCCGGTCTGTTCCAGCTGACTGAGCAGAGCAGAGGGGCCGGCTGAGGAATGTCCCGGTGACCCTAGACTCAGGAGACACAAACAGAAGCCAAAAGGGCCACGGGGGGGTGGGGTGGGGATGGGAGGAGAGGAGAGGAGAGGGTCTGGGCGTATATCTCTGTGTGTGTGTGTATTTGTGTGTGTGCGTGTTCATGCATAACAGTGTGTATTTGTAAGAAAGAGAAAGTGCGTGTTTGTGTGCATGCATATGTTTGACCATGCATATCAGAGTGAGAAAGGGGTCGAGAGAGTACGAGAGCCAGAGCTGGGAGAGAGAGAGAGAGAGAGAGTGTGTGTGTGTGTGTGTGTGTGTGTGTGTGTGTGAGCGCGCACTTGCACACGCCCACGCCTCCATGTGTGTGTGTTTGTGTCAGCAGGGGTCAGCACTTGCACCCCTCAGCCATTGTCCCCCTCCCTGACCAATATAAAAGCATCATAACCCTTTGAGCCCAGACATATTTAGAAAGCAGATAAAAGCACTTTTTACAAACTAGATACACGTCAGGCACAAAGCCCGGGGTCAAGCGCAACAAATTAACAACCCTCTTTCTGATGGGGGGGGTGGTGGCAGGGGTGGGGTGGGTTGGGGTGGTGGACGGGGGGGGGGGTGACGGGGCAAAGCTAAACCGCCCCTGGAGTCCAGAGCCAAATGCCTCCACATTCCCAGAGCCTGGATCTGGGGCTGCTCTCTCCCATTCAGCTGTAATTGGTCCTGGGGGCAGAGGCTGAGATAAATAGTGACTTACTTTTTTGTGTTTGTATTATAGTCCTCTTAATAGAAGAGTTGTTTGGAATTCCTTAATTCTAACAAAAAAGTCAAGACGGCCATTGATGTGTGTGTGGACCATTAGGAGAGGGTTGAAGCCATTTGTCACACGGGGTCACAAGTCTCAGAGCAGGCAGAGGGACTTTGGCACATTTGCTGTTATTTCTTATTAATGTTGTAAAGTTATTAGATTGGAGGTGTTTAGGTGGTTGCACAAAGCAGAATTTCAGAGTTTTGGATCAGACTCTGTCAGCAAAGAAGGAGGGGGAGAGATTTGGAAAAGAATATAACAAATTATTATCACAGTCAGTGCTTTAATTCACTCAACACTCAGAGATTTACATGAGATTCAGCCTTACACACGCACAGAATCATAAGTCCATCACTCTCTGACTATGGACTGGTGTTGCGTAATGGCAGAGGAAACACACATGGAGGCAACGGGAGATAAGTGACAGTATTTAAGATAACAGGATAGGAGTTCAAATACATTTATCTTGATGTCATGCAGCTCTATTAGCCAGCAAACATTACAAAGAACATTAGGACTAATACAATCCTGATTTGACTGTAGACTTAAATTAAAATGTGACAAGAACAGGAAATCACCAAAAGACTGGAAGTGACGTCAATGACAGGACACTGTGTGTGTGTGTGTGTGTGTGTGTGTGTGTGTGTGTGTGTGTGTGTGTGTGGTGTGTGTGTGTGTGTGTGATGTGGTAGCAGCAGATTCTGAATTCATACATGGTGGATAAATGCTGGCGTGTGTTAAACGTGTTGGACTGAGCGGCGTGTGGAGAGAGGGGAGAGTCTGAACACAGGCAGCGTGTTTGTGGCGGTCTTGGGGAAAGCGTGGTGCTCCCTGTGCGGTCAGTGTGTTGATTCGGAGCTAACAATGTTGGTACTGTTGGACTCAACTCCCAGCAGGGGCTCTCACACTTTGTATCTGTGTGTGTGTGTGTGTGTGTGGTTGTGCGTCGCTGCTCTCTCTGTCTGGTATGAATGAGTGTGTTTTTACACATGTGTGAGAGAGCATGTTGTGAATTTCTGCCTGTCTGAGATTTGTGTTGTATGTGCGTCTCTCTCTCTCTCTCTCTCTCTCCCTCTCTCTCTCTCGCCCTCTTTCTCTGTGTGTGTTGGTGTGGCTGGGTTCCCAGCAGGGGCTGAGTTAGTTTGTGTGACCCTGCCACACAGGCCCTTAGATAATACAACCAGCTGATGAGGTTACCCAAACGGCAGCGGAGGCCCAGCATGCTCCTAATGATGAGGAGCGCTGAGGGAGGAGGCACAGACGGACAGGGCTCGAGGAGGGTGACTCCATTTTGTCAGACATGATTGTATTTGTATGTGTGTGTGTGTGCGTTTATGTGTGTGTTTAGGGGGGACACCTGCCCCACATTAGGCGAGAGAGGCTCTGACCTTAGCAGCTATAATATCAGTGCAAGCTCTGACCCCAGATCAGGCCGTCTCAGTGCGCCGGAGGGGTGAGGCAGAGAGGGGAAACAAGGGGGACTCAGTCTTTCATTGTGTGGCCGGAGTCCCAGCCCTGCCTCCACCTCTGCCACGGCCCACTGAGGGGTGAGTAATGTGAGTAATGGAGAGTAATAGGGTCCAGAGAGTGAGTGTGACCATAACCCTATTGTATCCTGTGTCAGTGGGGTCAGAGGTCGCTCACTGCGCATACTGGTCCCGGCCCCGCCCGACCCATTTGGGCCGTAAATGAGTTTACCCAACACTAATTACCGGGGGCCTGCCAATGGGCTGCGGCGCTTAACGGGCCTGACAGCTGCCTCTGTGCCTCGCTCCGACATCCTCGCCCAGCACGGCCCCTCACCCCGGCCCTGTCCCGTCCTGCCACCCCTTTAACACCCTCACACCACCGCACACACACACACACACACACACACACACACACACACACACACACACACACACACACACACACACACACACACACACACACACACACACACAGTGCTGTTTCTTCAACCTCTTAAAGATTGAAGTTCCACACGCCACAATAGAAGGTAAAAGTATATCTCAGATTCCCAAATAGAACCATGTTTCGCTATAATGACATCATCTTTCTTCTTCTGCGTGTATATCAGCTACTTCACGTTACGAGAGGCCATCGCACGACCTGCAGACAGATGAGAGAAGGCACCGAGAAGTGACTATAGTGTAGAGATTCATCAGAACATACAGAAGGTCCAGGGTCAAAGGTCACAAGGAAACGTTCTGGTGGAACATATTTGTATTTAACTAAAATGTGTCACTTCCTGTAGAGTAGCTTTTAGAGACCTCTCCATGTGGGGCATGGACCGAGTTCTGCTGATCCATACGGGTTGTCTGTATGGACCACGGCTCCACTATGGCCCGGTGAGTGAACCCCAGATGCCTCAAGAAGTCGTACAATTTAGCAAAATGGCCGGAATATTGCTCCGGTGCATACATGTCAACACAAGCAGGCTCTTACTTTGGCATCTTACCCTTTATTCTATTGAGATACAGGCTCTAAAGTGAAACCTAGACTCTGTGCCAGCTTACAGTCACTGTGTCTGAGGGTCGTGGCTCATTTTCCATACGCTCAAAGACGACGTTGGACATGGAGCGCTATTAAGCAAAAGAAAAAGATAACAATGTCACAACAGGACGCCAGAAATAGCCTTCTTGGTTGAGTTGCTAAAGTGAATGTACAGACTTATGTCAGATTCTTGACAGGGTTTCTAACCTACACTCCACCACAATAGGGGCTAATAGTTTCCTTCCCTTCACTGGGGTTTATAGGGAGGGAGTTAACCTTGGGGTCGAGATCTTAAGTGTGGTGTTCTGGTGTGAACACAGGTCCCTGAAACAATCCATGGAATTCTCTGACAGCGGTACAAGTCTACAGGGGGGCTAACTGGGTACTCACTATGCTAACAATTCATCTTTAACGCCCCTTTACAGTTTTAAAAAATGGAATATGAGCTTGTTGACCTCTTTTGTCCAATGGATTTCCTTTATTATTTTATGTTACTGGAAGAAAGAAAGATAGTTTTGGGTAGAAAGCGTAGATTTGTAAACACAAAGTTGGATCAGATTGGGAATGTCCACCAGTTCTTTAATAGATGAAATGGAGAAACGGAGTGAAGTGTTTGTTCCCTTCTGTCTCTGTATCCACATGTGTCGTATTCTCATCCAGGGCATCAGCATTCGTCAGTCGCTGTCTCTCCGTGTGTAAAAGGCGGGACCTCCCCCCTGTCCGTCAACCCCGTAGGAGGGCACTAAGCCCTGCGACTCAGGCCCGGCCCAACAGAAGCCCCCCTACCGCCCGCACCCCTGGCCACCACCCCACCCTCTACATAGCCCTTAACACCCAAACACACCCCATCACCCCTCCGCCGCAGAGCTCCTCCCCTCTCCTTTCACCGCTCCCCCGCCCCTCCGCATGCATGGCATTCAGCGTGCATACCTAGGCGGCTAATTCCAACCTGTCACTCCAATCAAAGGATCACAAGTGTTGTAGTTTTCTCCTCTTTTCTTCTGGTGGGAAACAATGTGTGGTGTCGGAACGGAGGCAGGGGCGAAGAGGCGAAGGTGCGGAGGCCGAGGTGTGGCGCGGCGCGGCGTGACAGGCAGGAGGATCCAGAGCGTTAAGGCTGTTTGTTGTGAAATCAGTTTTCTGTAGGAATAACAAGCTGCGGTGTGTGTGTGTGTGTGGTGTGTGTTTTTGAGACTGGGGTGTGTCGACGCCTAGACTGTGAGCGAGGATGCATTTCTGTCTGTATTTGTGCCATTCTGCATAGCCACAATAAACATGGTTTGATCGTAGTAATCTACCTACATGAACTATTCTGATATGTTGACATATTTCTTTGGCCTCAGTTGGATCCGTTCCTTTATCTTTCACCTCAGTGTTCTCACCTGCGTCACTTGTTCAGTTCTTAACGAAACCATTCCACAAAATATGCTCATATAATAATGATAACGTCTCTGTCTCTGTGTCTCTCTGTCCACAGCACCTTTGTAACCGGGACGGCGTGCTGTGAGAACTTCTCCCCTCTTCGCATCTGGGATGTCGAAAGGTAATTCAGCAAACACCGCCGACATCACTCTCACAACCTGTGTACAATGTCTGTATCACAGCTTTCTATCACTTTTTCATCTGTCACTCCAATATAAACCAGATACTGAAAGCAGAAGCTCTATGATTCCTGTTCCGCTCATTACGGCGCTTTATGAGTTAAACACACAGTGGATTATGGGTCGTCTCCTTCTGACAGTTAAGGAAATTACTGCTCCCGTCTCACTTTTCCATTTTCCCAAACAGCCACGGCGGTGCATGAATGCAGCCGTGACAATGTGGCCCCTCGCCGATACAAAAGCAGCCCGAGCTCCAGGTTTGAAAAATACGCCGGGGCCGCGCCGGTGTTGAGCAAGAAACGGCTCAGAACGAGGGGCCTCCCGAAAAAATTCCTGTCTTTGAAAGCCCGGGCTTAAACCTGATACATCCCTGACAAGGCCGCTGTAATTCCCAGCTTTACCTGAGCCAATTAAAACGGGCCGACACGACACGACGCAGCGCTGGACACAAAAAGACGGCTTCCTGCTCCCAAATGACACGGAAACCTGAGGAGGGAGGGAGACAGGAGACGGACAGGGAGAGTGAAGGGGGGGGGGAGTGAAGGGCTATTTTTTTGAGGTTGCAGGTGTTGAGGAAAATTGACATGGTTACAAGGTGTAGCAGCGTTAAGACCTGGATAATGCGCCTGTGCTTAAGGGTCCAAGTGTTTTCTTCCTGGCTGGAGGGGAAAGAGTGTGCTCATAGTGCAGCTTGGAGCTTTATGAGGACTAAAGCTTCAGAAACCTGCACAAAATAGCCGATCGTCAATATCTTCACTTATGTTTAACTTTTAATGGGGATGAATGATGTGGCCTTGCTGCTGTTGTGCAGCCACCTGACAATGTCAACAACAGTGTCTCTCTCTCACACACACAAACACACACACACACACACACACACACTTTTATATCTGATAATCAGCTGAGAGGTGCATACCAGGCTGCGTACGCTCCTGGATGGAGGTGAGGGCGATCAGGGTGTTCTGTTTCCAGACACATTCAAGATTTTCACTCAAACCACTTCCAGCACATCTGTGTGTACGTTTACATGCATATTAAAACTTCACTTACTCTGTGCTTAAAGCTATAAATACATCACTTTATTCACAGAAATTGTAGTCACATCATCTTTTAATTTTAAATCAATATACTAGATTCTGTGACAGTTTACACACGACAACATAGCTTCTTACACACACACACACACACACACACCAGCCCCCTCCATTCCAGTAATACCTTCACACACACACACAAACACACACACAGACAGGCCGCCGTCAGGCCTTTCCAGCAGCACTCCCTACCAGCATCAGCTTCCACCCCGTGCATTAGCGCGACCGCATCCTCCTTTGAGTCGGGACACACCTGAGAACCCAAAACATCACAAACAACACGCTGCTACACCTGCGGCGCCCAAACAAACGGCCGGCAAAAAACAGCTGCTGCTTCATCCAGATCACAGAAAGGGAGACCGCAGGATCTCCCAGGAATGATTTGTCACTTCCCATTCCCGGTGGAAAACAGCGGTGGCAGCGTGAGAGACGTTTACAGGTTGATGGATGGGTTTGTTTCAGGGCGGAGGCCTTTTCTTCGCCTTTTTTTTTTTTTACACTTTTTCCCCTAGTTTTCATCCGATCAAAGGCTGTATTTGTGATCGTGCTGTTTTACAAATGGTAATCAGGGTTCATTATTCGAGCCGCGATAAACCGAATCACACGCTGTTGATGATTCTCGTGACAATTGAACCGCCGCCGTTAAGGCTTATAAAGTGTTACCATGCTTACTGGCCATTCTCCCCGGGGTGTGGATGGAGGCGGTAAAGCCCGGGGCTTCCATTCAGCTCCCCGCCGCTTTGATTTTAATTTCATTTAACACATTCTCCCTCCTTTCCCTCTTGTTGCAATTAATTCTGTGTCTTTTTTTCTCATCTGGGGCGGCACAAAGGCTTCTTATGATCAACCATATAGAGGGGGAATCCCACACAAGTGGCGCCATCGGAGCAGCGCCCCTAACTTTTCACACTGTCTTCGCTCATGGTTAAACACGGGAGGGGGAGGAGACGGGGAAAAAAAGCATCAAAGAGAAAAAGGAGCCGGACCATCAGGACGGACTCCCTAAAGATTCCCCCTCTGTTCCTTCAAAAAAATAAAGAGGGACGCTTCGCTTTTTTGCACAATCGAACGATCCTGGGGGCTGGGATTCCTGGCATTCCTGGCACACTGAAAAAGAACGGGAGGGAAGGGGGGTGTGGGGGGGTTAAACGTCTGCGTCGCAGGGGTGGTGGACACTCTGTTATACAAATTGCAGCGGTATTGTCTTTGCAAGTGTGCAGCGTGTGTGTGTGACATTTCCAAGGTGGTCATTGTCGACAAACGACCGGCCGCCCCTCCTCTCCTTTCTCTCCCTCTCTCTCCCTCTCGTTCTCCCTCTCTTGCCAGTAAAACCTCGCATTCCTTGTCGGGAAAACCTGCGGCACATCCACCCGGGTCCTTCGGCGTGGCTCGGGGCCTGATGGGTGCACGGCAGGTCTCTGTGCGGCCCCCCTGTGTTTGTTTTAGGGAGTCAAAACCCCAGCAGGGCTCCTTTTCTTTACCTGTCTGCTGGCTTTTGACAAGAGGGCCCCGTGCGACCCCAGGCTCCTGTTTAGACCCCAGACTTAACTTTACAAGAGCCCACCTCTGTCACAAAACACACACACACACCCTCACACACACACACACTCGCTGCTTTTCTTTAGCCGTCCCCACAGTGGAGGATAATGCCCTTAGCGTCTTCTATTTTTTTTCCCCTCAACATTGTCAATTCATTAATGATTCTTTTCACAAGCGCTCTGTGTGTGTGTGTGTGTGTGTGTGTGTGTGTGTGTGTGGCCCCCTAAAGCCAACCTGACTCCTGCAGTGAGACCAGACAGGCTTAAATCAGGACTTAGAACCTTGTGTGTCACACAGTCAGCAGCCCCCTTCACAACAATCGCTAAGTCTCGGCCCCTAAGACGCTGCTCCGACCGTCCTGCACTCAGAAGAGAAATAAAATAAATCGCTTCGTCGGCGATGAGAGGTTTATGTATTTTTGTTGGATTCCAGTTTTGATATCGCTCACCGGGCCGTGACGCATCAAAGAAGCTGCTGGCACGTAGCGTCGTCTCTCGTGGCGTTGTGGATCGTTCCTCGCCTTCCTCGCCTTCCTCGTCTTCCTCGTCTTCCTCTCTCCTCTGCCGGCCGTAACTGCCCGCGTGATGTCTTTTGCAGGTCGGCCTTGTCCCACCGGCGGCCCCTTTTTTTTTGTGTCTGCTGCTGACCTTTGAACCTCCCACTTGTCCAAACGTTAGACCTCACCCGCCGCCGCAATAAAACAACTCGGCAATGGCGTTAACAACTTCTTGCAGTCGGTCCTGTTGTTGGGTTTGTACGGCTCTGCTGAAGACGGGCTTCAGTCAGCACGTTTACATGACAAATAAGAATAAATGGATGGAAGTAAGAGAATTCCACCGTTATCCAAGCTTACGTTAGACATTGTGGCTCTGAAGGAGACGTTTACATACATGTATAAATCCATGTCAGTCACAAATCCATGTCTGATGCTGGTACACTCTCCCATGTGGCTCTTTCCAGTCAGACTCAGGTATTTGACAGCGTGGACCCAGACGAGCGACGGTATGGATGGTCAGATCAGGGAATGGCAGGGCTGCTGGCTCACAGATACAGTCATTTTGACAGATTATACGCTTATGCCTCCATCCTGTAATCACAGGCGGCCCCATAAAAGCCGGTGACCTAACAATTTGAGAATCCCTGCTGTTTTGCACTGTGCGGCGGCCCGGCGCACGGTGCTATTACTGACTTTAACATCCCTGCGCAGATGTCAGGAGCACTTTTATGGAAGCCCGGCTTTTATTTTCCCCTCTCACATTGGGCTGTGTTTAGCTGTTTGTTACAGTTTTTCTTCCTTTTTTTTCCCAGAAGCACCCAGGAGTGTGATTATTAAGCATGTTAGACATCATAGTTAGGGTGATGAATTGATGAGCTCTTTATAGTTTGGGCTGCAGTGCTGTGATCTTGATGAGACGTCATTATTTAGTTATGAATGAGCGAGCTCCGAGCCCTTTGGCTCCAATGAGTTTCTTTTTGTGTGGCATGTGTTAAGTCCCCTGGTTTTAGTAGTAAGGGGAAAATGAGGGGTCGCCTGGCCCACACAGACACAGACTGAGACACAGACTCCCCATTGGCCCCGGCTAAGTCATGAGACCCTGGCACTGAGAAAGCTCTCACCCAATAAGGCGCCCTGTAGGGAAAGCCCTGGTCCAATAAGAAGGCCCCCTGCAGTAAGGCCGGGGGATTACCAGCCCGACCCTGTGGATTGAGCTCCAGGGCGAGGGAGGGGGGCACGAGGCGAAGGACTTGGCTGCCTCGTCGCCAAGGCCGGCGGCCTCCTTTAAATGGTTGCTACGGGGCAGGTATCAAACATCCGAGAGTCGCACACAGTCACGGTCATGGAGGGTATTAAATGGCAACAAAGAGACAGTTATTCTGCAATAATCCGCCCTGCTGAGTGCAAGTTATTCTCCAATAATCAAGAGGCTTGGAGCAAGCAGGACAGAGCTGTGATCACAAGAGCATGGTGCTGCTCCGAGCTGTACCCACACACACACACACACACCCAGAGGTCACACCACATCAACTAACACACACAAACTTGATTTATCACTTGCACTTACACACACCCGACCTCTTTCTCACACACACACTCAAATTTCTGTCCCCAGTCAAATCGGTTGAACTCTCTGACATAAAGCAACACTGTAATACACACACACACCCACAGATAACTTTGTCAGTTTGAATACAACTTCCAAGCTAACACATTTGTCATAAGCAGACTCATACAGATGTGTGTCAGCGTGTTAAGTCTCTCAAACTCTAAACCCCAATAGTCTGTACCATCTGTTTGACCCGGGCTGACATGTTCTGCTCCGAAGCCTTAAAAACAGCTGTGGTGTAAATGTATCGGGACTTCAGTTGTGTGTGTGTGCTCATAGATTATTCAGAGACGCTTAGGGGTGTAAAAAAATCTGCCATGTGTGTGAGACACCAACAATACGCCCATATCACAAGGTGCCAGAAGCCCAGAGGACAGCAGAAGATGAAGACGAGAAACATATACGGCTCTATAAATCATTTGGTTAAAGGTCTTCACTTCACGGGCTTTCCCATATTTCAAAATCCCTCTCCTCTTTCCCTTGTCTTATCTGTTTCTGTCATCATTTACAATCTCATCTCCTATTTTCCCATCTGCCCTCCTCCACCAGGTCGCAGTGTGTGTCCACTCTGGGCTCAGAGTTCCGTCGCGGTGCCGGCGTGTTGGACGTCGTCTTTGAGTCGCCGTTCCAGCTCCTCTCCTGTGGCTACGACACCTTCATCCGTCTGTGGGACCTCCGCGTCAGTCCAAGGTACGTCTTCAGACCCTCATACACATAATACTGCTGAAGCAATAAGTATTTAAGTGAGTAAAGTAGTGACACCTGCAGTACATCAGGCCTTTAGTAACGTTCTCCATTTTACACTTATGTCCGATGTGGAACACTGAGGAAGGGAACAAGGTGGAACAGTTTGAGAAATGTGATAGATGACGATGATGGCAAAGTTGTGTGCAGACCTTTGTGAGCGCAGGGCCGCTCCCCAGCCGCCCTGCGTCACGTACACATTAACGCTCACTCCCTCACCCTCACCGCACATTTATCCTGGACAGCGGGGGTCTGCGAGTGTGTTCCAGGGGCTCAGTCAAGTAAGACAAATGAGATCTGATTGGCAGTTCGCTCTGGGGAGTTTGGAGGGGGTGGGACCTTGATGGAGCTGGGTTGGGGGGGTCCCTCTTTAGATATCAATAATGAATGCAGTCCAAACCAAACTGGCCTCAGGAGGCTCCCAGGGTCAGCAGGAGGCTCAGGTCGTCTGGAAGTTGGGACGAACCACTAAAGAAAGATATCGTGCTTGTGACAATAACAACACGCAACGAGTGCAGATGTTGAGGGAGCACAAAAGATTCAAGGACTCCCTGAGCAAATTGTTCCCTCCAAAACATCCTGGGTTCAGTTTAGCCCCAAAGCTAACCTTGATATTCTGATGTCACTACTAATTCTGAATCGTTGTTGTTATCTCCCTGGTTCCAGATTAAGCTCAATACAAACAATAACACAAAGCAGGACTAAACCCAAACACTCTCCGATCTCAATCTCTCTACACTGGTAGATGAGGTGGATTTAAAGAGTAGAAGAAGAATGCGTCATGGCTCATTAACACCCTGGCTATCAGGGAACACGGTGGCTTTGTTTGTGCTTCCTCACTTTCAGGTCACAATGACAATGAGTGACCTTCCCCACAGAGGATTGCTAAAATTAGAGTGTGCATTTGTTTGTATTATCTGTATGTGTGTGTGTGTGTGTGTGTGTGTGTGTGTGTGTTACTCCAGACATCTCTGCTGCCCTGCTGTCTGCTCCTGCTCTCCCTCCATCACTTATTGATGAGGCTGCACTAATGGAGGATCGATCTCTATTGGCAGAAAAATACCCCCCCCCCCTCAAAATACTTCCCCTCTCTTAACCACAGTCACCGCCACAATGCCCTGCTGCGGACACACACACACACACACAAACACACACACACATACAAGCATGGGATGGAGATTTAGTACAGGCGCAGATTTGGGTCTTGGAGATCCAATTCTAAACTTACATTCCATCTACAGAAATGATGAGTGGGACCTTTCTGCCGTTTCATGTGGAAAACATGTATGAATTCTGCAATGACTTCCTCAAACAGGAAGTGCACGATGGAGTGGGAGGAGCCTCATGACAGCACTCTGTACTGCATCCAGAGCGACGGAAACCACATGATCGCCAGCGGCTCCTCCTACTACGGCGTGGTTCGACTCTGGGACAAGCGGCAGACCAAATGTCTACAGGTGAGTTAAGTGTGATATGATGAGCTCACTTATACACAATAATAATAATATAAACACTACACGGCGAGGTCATTTCACATGTTTTGTTGTTGTTGTTTGTCAGTTCTACCAGTTGATCACAAAGACGGTGAGCAGCCCCGTGTACTGCCTGAGGTTCAGCAGCTCTCACCTGTACGCCGCCCTGGCCACCGCGCTCCACTCGCTGGACTTCAGACACAGCCCCAGTGTCATCAGATGACGCACACATACACACATACCTGCGGCCACACACACACATGCACAGAGCCAATTTAACTTTATCAAGTCAATAAAGCTATTTATTTTCACAATAAAGTGTTTGGAAATAAAAAAAAATCATTGTGATGATGTCAGTTAGACTTTGTCCCGGTCCTTCCTGTTTGGAAGTCTCAATTTGGAGTTTCCTTTGTTTGGAGTGACCTAAGAAGGGTAATGGTGAGGTAACTCCACTTTGGAACAGGAAATCATATCTTGTCAGGTCGGTAACGAGGTTAGAAATCTTAACAGACACATGGTTCAAGGTAAACATGACCAGGTAACCATGGTAGTCCATCTTCTGTTGCCTTTTCCAGTGGAGTTTACAGTTTACAGGTTTCTGAAACAGATCACTGCTGGAAAGTGTGGAATGAGCGGGCGACTGCTTTGTGTCAACGCCCAGTCAGAGCAGAAGGGGAGAACTGATTCTTCTCTGTATTCTCTGTTTGTTTGTAATTCTAGTGATGTGCTGTAATCTGGTAACTGACACACTGAAGTCAGTCTGACTGAGCAGATCCAGAAGTCATTTGTTGGACATGAAAAGCGAGCTTGAGCCTGCTGCTAAAGGGCTAATCCATTAGCCTCCAGGCCCTCGGAGAACACAAATGCTCAACACATAAAAATCAGGTGCACACACACACACACTGTGTACGGGCTGGGAATGACTGAGTGACTCCCGCTGCAGAACACACAGGTCGACCTTGAGTGGCTGCCTGGATCCAGCCGAACCCTTTGAAGGGATTAGAGCACATTAGCCTCTTGACAAACTCACCTCATCGCTGTGGAAACGCGCTGTTTTGGGTCTTATGTACATTTGACCCCTGCACCTGAGATCACACGCCAACAGGGATTCCAGCGTTTGACCTCGAAAATCCACGCCTCACAATGAGAGGATACGTTTGATGGACGTGGATCAAATCTCCATGTCCACACATCTGGATTATCAGATGTGGAGTCGCACACAAAGCCCACATACAGTACACCTGGGGTTTCTAAAACGTGTGGCTGTGTGTGTGTGGAGGCTGGATATGTTGGTCAGTTAAAGACTTGCTTATATATTAAAGCACATTATTTGACTTAATGGCGAATATGTCAAAAATGTGTGTAAATCCCATTACCTGAAACAAAAGCTGCCATTTCCAAGTGTGTATGTGGCTGTTTACACTGGTGAATGAGGGTGCGAGTGTGTGTATGTACACACAGTAAAACACAGGCGCACAGAGAGCTGTAATCAGGTCGTCTGAGTGTGTTTGCACTTTGCGTGTGTGTTCCTCTGCCACCCGCACGTTTCCTGTGAGGTGTCCACACTGGGTCTGTGCGGTGACCCTCCCCGCCGGCCCTTAATGGCATATATTAGATCATATGCAGCGCGGGCCCGTCCATTAGCTAATATGCCGGGGCCCAGATGAGAGGTATGGCCAGGGTGCGTACAGACATTGCACACCCATGCAGGAGATGTGACCCCCCAGAGACCCTGAGAGCTGAATTAATCATGGAGGTCGGGGGAGCGGCGGAGCATCCACGCCGTACGCTGGCCTCCCCGCCTGGAACGTTCTTGTTAAGTGCAATCAGGGACGGACCATCCACTAGTTCTTTGGACGCGGCAACAAATCGTTTCTGTTTGGCAGGACAGTAAACAGCACAAGTCAGGGTCACTCATCTCTATGCACTACAGAGACCCAGGGCTCCATCCTGCCTTGCCTTCTTCTTCCACCTCGGGCCATCAGCGGTATTACAAGGACGGGAAGAATACAGGAAATTGCACGTTCTAATTTTGAGGAAAGGTTGGACAGAGAAGGTGCAACATCACCGGACTCATTTTGTTCCACTGGTGGCACGACCTGGCTCAGACAAGGAGGGAGATCACACATGTACTTTAGATTGGAACATTGAATAGATTAAACTAACATAAAGGTGAGTAAATTAAGCTAAAGGAAGAAAAGTACTAAGCTGGCACCAAAGAGAAGCAAACTAAACTGCTGCCAGGGTAAGAAGGGAGAGAGTGACTGAGCGCCTAACAGCAGTTCATAGAGCTCATTGGTCAGTCAGAGCAGGCAAATCTCCTCTCCATGATGACCCAACGGAAGCCTACAGGCTCCTCACAGCACAGGGAAACCGTCATATTGGTTGTAACACAAAGAACCATGATTCCTACAAACAGGAATTGAAGAGATCCTGTGAACACTCAAAGTTGACACATTTGTAGAATTAGTTGTGGGACTTGTTAGATGCAGACATGCCAGGGAACCTTGCAGGCTACTGTGTATGTGTCGAAGCAGCAACAGCAGAATTAGTCAGTCAGCCATGGTGATCTCCATCTCGTCCATGGTCGATTTCTAAGGCCGATGAATCCGTGCACGGCCACTTGTGAGCGATGCGTGTTCGTGTCTGTGCGTGTCCCTCCGCCTCTGTAGTGTCACTCAAGGAAGACGCAGCTTAGGCCCCCGAAGGAGACAAAAGGCTCCCAGCTCTCCCTCTCCTCACCCTCTCGTCCCAGATACCCGCGTCCTGGGTGACATCATCTGTGTCAGAAGGTGCTACATCATGAGGCACAAAGCAGCCGTCTATAAAACACGGAGGTATCTCTGTTTAGAGACGAGATTGGGCGGCGGCCGTGTCAGCGTTTAAAAATGCTTTATGTTCTTTCCGTTCATAGGTTCTTACACCGCTTTAGTTTTGTATTGAGGCACCACCTTGGGGTTGGTATGCCTATTTGTTCCATTTGCTCAGGTGTCTTGACTGTTTTTTGAAAAGAAAGAACTCCTGGATCTTGATCTGATTGCCACTAAAATGTGATGGCTCAATGAAAATCGGTGCACTTGTCCTGCTGACAAACAGACAGCAGATGAAAGCGTGACCTCCTAGGTGAAGATGATTCAACTTTTACCTTGGAGACTTGAACCCCACTCAGAGTTCTTCCTCAGCCCACACCCTTAAAGCTGAACCTTTCGATGGGAATTCCCACCATATCAGCTCTGAGTGCTGCTCCGGCTCGCCTAAGCAAACACACAGTAACCACTACGGGCACTTGTCACACATGGAACTTCACCATCCTGTGACTCATTCCCTTTCACACAAAGGCTAACCTGTAATTTACCCCCAGCACTTAGCGAGACCATCTCCGTAACATGAGAAGATGTGAAGGACTGGCCGCTGTTTTCTTTGGCCAAGTTCATTGGAGTTGAATGGGGCGGACAGCCTGCCTTTTCAATGGACGTCAGCCTTGGTTCCTTGAACGCTGAGGCCAGGGGATGGACCCTAGTTGCAGAGGTTGTGTAGGACGTTGGGGTTGGATGTCAGGTGCTGCTCGCTGCTTGAAGCTTGCTTGGTTTCTGGAAGAAATTCTGCGTTGTTAAAGGGAGCAGTTTGTCATTTAACTGTCCAGCAGAGGAAAAGGAGCTACTGAGGCAGGAGACCCTATGCTAATCACATATGGACCAATGGGGACATCTGGTGATCCCAAGAGGAAGTGCATGTTAGGCTCAGACTAAGGTTATACTCTATTTAGAAAATCTGCTGTGAACACTTTGATACACATTTGTTCATTTATATTTGACTTCAAAACTGATTTTGACCACACAGATCTTTCAATTGTAACATCGTGAAATTTGCTAATTTGGTGTTTTTTCACTTGCAAACAAGAATGGAAATAGTCCATGCTTGGCTGTGGGATGAGAAAATCCCAAACTCCTGATTTCCATCTACGTTATTTGGTAAATAAATCTAGAAACTATGAAGACGGTGAAACATACAACCCAAAAACATCTGCACTTATGTAACAGCGGTCACAATCAAATGTGAACATGTTACAACTGCGTAAGCACGAGTGTGTGTCTCTGCAACTCGGGTCCTAACAGGAATACTTACACACACATGTATATGTACTTGTCTACATGTTAACCCCAACACCTCCCTGACAGGCTCACACACACACACACGCACTCACACACTCACATTCCCCCTGCCTCCCACCCTCCCTTACCCCTCACCTGTCAGTCATTCCTGGGTCCCTGGTGCTTGGGGGACCACAGGCCTGTCAGACCTCCAGCAGCCCCTCAAAGGAACCCCCCCCCTCCTTTCTGCCTCCCCCGCCTCACCCCCCCATCCTTCTCGGGCCCGCCAAACAAAAATAAAGTCACATTGAAGAGAGTGGCCGGGGCTCCTGCTTTGCAGATCAGTCAGTGGATACCTGATTGTCACTCGCGGGGTCGGGCCCTTAATCCTATTGTTTCTCCGACAGGATTACTCTCTGTGGTCCCTCTCTCCCTGTGGCTGCGTGCGGGAGAAAGGCCAGATTAAGGGGATTAGCGTGTATCCTCCTGACTTGTCAAACCGGGATGTAAGGGCCCATTGACTTTTCTTGGGGACTCTAAATGAGAAGAAGCAGAGAGGTGCCTAAAGAAGAGGTCATGAAAGGCGGCGAACAAGCCAAGATTCCTGGAGGAACAATGCGATTTGTTTGCTTTTGTTCACCTCGAACTGGGCTGAAAGGTTCAAAGGCCCCCGAGGAGAGGAAACCGCCAAATTGAGGAAGAAAGACGGAGAGAATGGGGCAAACCTTTAAGATCACCTCGCTCCGCAGAGAGTCCGACCAACCGGGTTCACGTACCGCCAAAGACGCTCGCCACAGTTGACTAATATTCCTCATTCATCGTCCATCATAGATTAGGAATATGATGCTGGCTGGTTGTTGTAATATCTTGAAAGAATTGTTCAACATGCCTTCCCTGGTGGAGAGCAAATTGAAGCAAGCGCGGCAGTTAGAAATCGCTGCAACTTTATGAGGAAAGGTTTGATTTACATAAATTGACAAAGAAGCTCAGAACTTCTAAATGCAGCTGTTTGTGTTGAAATACGTACATCAATCCCTTAGAGTATAACCCTAAAGACCCTTAAGAGTTGGGACTTAAGATGTACCAGTTTCAAAGACCAAAAGATCAGAATCAGAATGAGTCCAAGCACCTGTGGTTAGTTAATGGCAGACCTCTAAGAGTTAAAAACTCCAATCACGTGGACATTACCTTAGAAACCTCCATCTTTTGTGTAGACAGACGACAACAACCCAGACAGGATGACGTGTTTGGTAGAAACAAATCATTTCTTTCACCTACCTCATCCTGTGCAAAGAGGCTAAAACCTGGGGAAGAGAAAGAACCCATTCAGTTCTGGCACTGCTCAGTCTGATGGTGAAAGCCAGTAACAACCTGTTTTTCCCCTTTATTTGAGTTTTTTGGCGCAGAGTTTGGAAGCTGTTAGTGAAGCCCAAACACACAGACAAGCTCTTTATCCACTGAATGAAACCATGATTTTGTATAAATGTCTTTATTAGAGATAAAACACACACACACATCACTTTTTCCCATGACAAACTTTTATGTCATACCCTAAAGAACAATGTACATGCACATGAAGTCAGAATAGCAAAAACACAGTTTCCATAAATGTCCAACCAAACATAGAGTGCTTTAATATTTGTAATCACTAATCTTATTAAAGTGTAGACGATTCTAAAAGCACCACTAAACTAAAAAAAGAAGATATCAAATGTGATGTGAAGGTTTTCAATTGATCCAAACACCACAAACAGCTTGTGTGTGTGATGACAGAAAGTGTGTTTGGAACACTGATTCTCAAATGGTCTGAGTTAGAAAGATTAATCTTTACTTTTACTATTTGTTGTGAACAAAGGCAGGAAGCAGCTCTGGAATCAGCTGATCTGTAGTGTTTGGTTGAAATAAAAACCTTCAGGCGACAGCAGATCACATGAGTATGAACATGTGGACAAACAGGGACATCAACAAGCCTGGGACTTGTGTCTGTCCCAGCCTGGTCTGGGCGTGGCGTGCACCTTGAACCTGGCAGGCTGTAGGACCACGCCGAACTTTCCCTCCAGGCTGGGCAGCGAGTCGCCGGGCGGGAGGGAGAGCGTGAAGCGCTGCAGGATCCAAGACAGGAAGAGGAAGATCTCCATTTTGGCCAAAGCCTCACCCAGACACACCCTCACGCCGGCGCCAAACGGCAGGAAGCTGGGCGATGGGATGACCACGGCCGTGCCCTCGCTGTTCAAGAACCGACCTGTGGAGGGGGGAACGCGACAGATCGGACACAGCATCAGCATCAGCCACAAGTGCATCATGGGTCAGGTTTACACTTTGAATGCCGTAAATGAAGAGAGTTATATATATATACTGTATATATATTATATATATGTGCAGTGTGTTTCTCTCACAGGGGTCAAACATCTGTGGGTTCTTCCACTCTCTCTCGTCATGGTGGATGGACCACAGGTTGATGATGACTCGAGTTCCTTTCCTCACTTGAAACTCTCCGATGCTGCAGACAGAAAAAACGTAGAAACAGTGTTCGGTCACCAAAAGGTTTATAGATTCGAGCAATGTTTTATGAGGAAAATCAAACTTTGTGTAACGTCTGTGGTGGGGTTGAATCTGTCTACCTGGTGTTACTGAGCGCCACGTGTGGGATGAACAGAGGAGCCACAGGGCGAATACGTAACAGCTCCCTGATGGTCGCCTCCAGGTACGGCAGACTGCCCCTGTCACTCAGCTGGGGGCTCCGGTCGCTGCCCACCTTAATGTCCAGCTCCTCTTGGATACGCTTTTGGACCTTAACACACAGAAACACACACACATAGACTCAGATGAATGAACCCTTCAATGCAGGCACCCAGACCAGCCAGCAGGGGTCCTTTGAACATCGTTAAAGCTTACTGCTGATGTGATGTACAAACAGAACAAAGCAAAACCAGACCAGGTGACCCTTGACCCCACCCTGCCTCGGCCCTTACCTGGGGGTAATGAATCAGATATGCCACGGCCCATTTCAGCACGGTGCTGGTGGTCTCCACGCCGGCGCCAAAGATGTCTCCCACCGTCATGAGGACGTGGTCGTCGCTGAGGTTCACCGTCTCTGCGCTGATCTCGGTGTTGTTGTTGTTCTCAGCGCTGCGCTTGGCTCTCAGCAGGGCGTCCAGCAGGTCCCTCTGGACGTGGTCACTGTAGTCAGCCTGGAAGGAGGGATGGATTGGTTTTGTTATGCTTATATTGTTTTACTTAATTGTAAATGAATGAATGGGTTTCTAACAGAGATGTAAAGTGTTTAAGGTGGCTGTTCAGCTGCATCGGTCCCAAACATTGAAATCAACAATAATCCTACCAATGCACTCTATATTGAGACCCTATCGTCTTTCTTAACTATGTGCAAATTGAATTCAGGTGTGTGCATGGATCCATTCATGGATTTATTCATGGATTTACTGCTTGAACTTTGGAATTCTGATCCCCATAAAGGACACACAGACCAGCCAAAGCTTTGTGTTCTGTTTCCCCATTAAAGCTTCTTTCACTGCTTTCCTACTTCACTCTACTTGTGTTTATTTATTTCTGTTCTTTGCTCCTGTGCCACCCTACCCTGTGCTCGTCGTATTTCTTCTGCAGGAGGCTGTCCCTGGTGGAGACGCACTGCTTTAGGAGACGCAGGCCGGCGTTGGGAAAAATCTGCAAGAGAGACAAAGATCAGTGAAAATCTGTCCGTCTCATTTCACACTAAAGATGAAATCATTGATTCATGTCAGCCACTGGAAACAGCTGGTCTTCAGGTTCACCCACCTGTAACCATGGGAAGATGTCCACCAGGCTGTCCTTGGCCACGGTGTCCACGATGCCTTGACTGTAGCGCAGCATCATCTCAAACTCCGGGTCCCCTCGGCTGTAGGAGGAGTTGAAGCAGAGCGAGCAGATGACGTTGGTGACGGCCCGAGTCAGCTCGGGGGACAGATCCAGAGCCAGGCCGCCCTCTGTCACATCAGACATGGTGCTGCACAGGGACTGGGCCTCCTGACAGACTGCACAGAGACACAGAGACGCAGAGAGACATTCATTTAGCTTCTCATCTTCAGCCAAAACTTCACATCACATCTTTAAGTCAAAATACACAGCATGTCTAAATGAGGTAGAGCAGCTACAAATCTAATCACTTAAATTAAACCTTTTCTACTTTATTATGCTTCATGAAGGAACACATGCAGTGATAAGTCTATTAAAGGAGCTGATGGGGACAGATGAAAACAGGAAGAGTTAGAGGAGACTTTCTCATGTTGTGGCATGAGATCCACTCACTGATCTTCTCGATGGAGGCAGAGCCCTCTCCAAACATGCACAGAGCTCCGTGGACTATTTTGCGGTGAAACCTCCACGTGGGACTGTAGTCTCCAAAGGCGATGTCCTTGGCGTCTCTGGTCAGCAGGTCTGTCGTCACCTTTCAGCACAGAGCCAAGATATGGATCAGTGACAGGAAATCATATTTACTAATGATGCATCCTGTGTGAAGGTTCCTTCAAGGCAGATGATGAAGAGGAATACTTACAGTTCTAGGTCTTCCTGCAAACACCTTCCCTTTCTTCAGGAGCACCTCTTTGGCGTGGACGTGCTGGTTGACGATGATGACCCTGTGAGAGCCCATCATCAGCGAGTACGTCTCTCCGTATTTCTTCTGCAGCTCCTGGAAGAGCACGTGCGGAGGATGAGAGCTCCCCAGGCTGAGCAGGCTGCCGATGAGCGGGAGGGCCGGGAGGCTGGGAAGTTCCCGGGGGCCCCGCAGGGACGCCCGGAGCTTCAGCTGCAACGCCAGCAGAGCCAGACCCACGGCCAAGAACAGGCAAAGACACAGAAACCAAGCCATAACTGCATCACAACAAAGAAACCCCGAGCAGCTGCAGGGCCGTGGCTTTATACGTCTCCTTCAATGCCACGGCCTTCACTATGACTGCTTTTAATCAGTGCCAATTCAAACAAGATAAGCTCGCTCAGATTGATGAAAGGTATGAATCTTTGCAGAGAGCATAACAATCACACAGTTACAATGAGGCTTTGAGGATTGTGGTTTGTTCCATTTAGAGTTGACAGTCTTCATATTGTTCTTTTTAAGATAACAAAAACATTTCAAGAATTGTTTTCCACACATTTCTATTTTTGTTTCGTGATTTTCTGCTTAATAACATTGTACACATTTATGATTACACTGATTTATCTTTGATTGAGAGGGAATTCAGACAAAATAACAGCAAGTAATTCATCACAATGTTATTCATAGAATGTCTTGGTGTTTACAGACCTAACATTTCAATTTTATTATGAAGACTTGAGCTTTTTCTATATTATAAATCATATTTGTATTATCTAACAACATTACAAAAGTATCTGATCATGATATCTGGCAGTAGCACACATGCCACATGTTTAATAAAGGCAGATGTAGCTACACAAGATCTCAAGAAATCTCATAACTGTGTACGTTACATAAGCTTGTTAAAAAATGAAATCTAACTAATATTAACTTTTTAATTACATATATGTATCTACGAAAGAAGTGGCGATTTAAGCATACATTATACATGTTGAAACACCTTGATTGCTGTGTTTTCAGAGTGTAATAAATCAACGTACATCTGAAAAAATGATTAATCATATTTTCGCTTTTTGCATTTTTTCTCGTTCGTTCCTTATCCGCCACAGAGCGTTTTGTCCATTTCTGGACGCCGTAGCTCAAATAGGATGGCGTCGTCAGAATCGCAGCCGCGGTTCGGCCAGTCTGTCAAGGGTTTGTTATCCGATAAAGTGAGCTCCTGTAGCGGGGATGTAATTGCGCTGACCCGCCAAGTGCTGAAGGGATCACGGAGCCAGGAGGTAAATCGATGCTAAGCTTTATTAATCAAGCAAACATTTGATTTTCGAAATCATCGTCGAAACTGAAAGACAGCTACTTCCGGGATGTGACGGGTGTCGCCAAAATAAAAGCACTGCTTGCAGTAAAGTAAATCAGTAAGGGCTCCTAGTTTATTACTAAATTTGTAATAATGTTTTAAACACATTAAAGAGTACATGGTATCGATGTATACATTTTGAAAGTTTATACATTAACGTTCTTATTACAGAACTAAACACACAGATTTTAGTCTGAAAGTTAAAACTTGGTTTTGTTGTCATTCCGGTTAGCTTGTTACTGCTAAGCTAAGAGGAACCAATACTTTAAATTCCAACATAAGACGTTTAGGGTGAAAACATTAAATGTGAAATTGTATGCGGAACAGTTTACTATGTCGGTCTAAAAATATTTTATTTTAGAATGTATTCATAATGTTCCTTATCTGTTACTTTTATGGAATTAACAGCTGCTTGTTGGAAGAAATGAGTGATTGGCAACGAGCTGCAAGTAATCATCTGTAAATGGTTAATTGGACTTCTTGATATACTGTATGTCCAAATAATTTTAAAAATAAAAAATAGGAAGGTTTTTGTTTTTTTGCAGCTTCTTGGACAAGCAGCCAGGAACATGGTGATACAGGAGGACGCTATCCTGCACTCAGAGGACGTGAGTATGGAAACATGACGTCACTGTAGGGTCCCAGGTCACTTGCTGTGCCACAAGACGGCGCTGTTTCAACATATCTCTGTCTCTCTTCCAGAGTCTGAGAAAAATGTCCATTATCACGACGCATTTACAGTATCAGTAAGTTGTCCCGAGCGTTCAAATGTTTTCATTTGATTAATCATTTTGTGGAATGCGGAGACAATAAGGTCATTCTGTGTGTGTGTGTGTGTGTGTCCCTTAGACAAGAGGCCATTCAGAAGAAGTGAGTCTAAACATTACACTCTGTTTACGCATCAGTGCATCGTTGTCTCAGCTGTGAGCCAAAACATACAGTAGTGACGCTTGTTTGTTTCCCCTCCTGTGTTTCCATCTTGCAGTGTGGAACATTCGAAGAACCTGCAGGATCAGCTGAGACACTTACTGAAGTGACGCAGCAGCCGGACACACACACAAGGAGCGCAGCGTCAGCAGGATTTCACTCTTGGCAGGGATTATTCACTGTAAATAGTTTAATAACATGATTGATGTTCTGCTGACAGTGCCTGGCTCATGGGCAACGTTCCAAACATGTTTTAATGTTTTCTTTCTGTTGTATTAATTTTGTATATATATGAACACACTGTCATCTTTGCATTTTGTGCATCTCTCTTTCTGCACACTGACAGCTTGTAAATAAAATCATACAGCAGTGTTTTTGCACATGTTGTCTGTTATGTAAAGGGCCAGTCCACCAGTTATTCACCTCAGATTCAGTATGAGTAGGAGCACGACTCAGCAGGTGAAGGCTTTTTCAGGCTTAAATGCTGAGTAAATCTATTTCTAAATTGTGCGCGAAAAGGAACAAAACGTTTTGTTGGCTTCGTCATTACCTCAGGCACGTGATGAGGAGCGGAAGGTCAAACTTATCAGCACTTTGAAGGCCACACAGCTGCCTAACCTAGAGCGCGTCCCTGAGATGCTGCAGTCTTGGTTACTTCATGCTGCAGTGTCGTGTGTGTGTGTGTGCGACTGACAGATGCGGTCAATTTCTGACGTGGTAAAAGCGTTCCTGAGTTGCTCCTGCATCCTGAGATGAATATTAATGGGAACAGCGGACGCACAGAGTTCTGTGTGACACGTTTTCACATACCTCTGTCATGGCCAAACTAGTCTGCGTAAATGTTCACTTATTTGCTTTCTTTACTAAATAATTTAGATTCATACTATATTTAGGCCTTTCTTTGTTCACTGTTTACCATTTTAAATATGTTTTTCTTCACTACTCAATATTTGTTTAGTTTTTTATTTAATCTTATCTCTATTTTGTCCTACTTTAGTCTTTATATTATCTTGTTTATGTTTTTTAAATACTATTTGTCTTGATTTGATCTGGGCATGTTTTGGTCTCCATTGTCGTCAGCCTCTTCCTTCATTTGTCATTTGGCAGCACCGAGGGCTTTGATATGAAATCACTGCTTTGTGTGTGTGAGCAGAAATGTCATCCATTACTATCAGCATCTTCAGTCTGTAACTACGAGCTCACCTCCTTCTCTGATGCTGAGTTTAACCTCTTTGTATCTTGAATGAAGGACTGCAGGGTTTCCTCCTGTCCTCCCCTGGCTGCAGTGCTTTGACCCTAACTGAAGGGTTCAAGATCCCACCTGCTGATCGGACATTTTCATCTTCAGCCTTCAGCCAAAATAATGTTCTTTCTCCAGGAGAGAATGTTTTGGCACTGATTATCGATGCGTCAAGGCCTCAGAGATCTCAAATCTTCTGCCTCACAGAGACGCAAATCACGACTGTAAAATCACAGAGACAAAACAAGAGCATTATCATTACAGACATGAGCAGCTTTAGTGGAGGAACTACAGTGATCAGATAGTGACTTTCCATTTATTCATTTTGCACAACAAAGAACTTGATTCTATTGTTTTTGACATTTAAACATTTTAAAGGAGTAATGTTAGAGCTTGCCTGTAGATTGTGCTTATTGTTTTATGCTTATACCAAATATGAGCAATAAAGGCCAATGGGAAGCATTGTTAAATATTATTTTACTACATTGTGGTCATTTTCTGAGAGTTTGTGGTGAATACTCTTTAGGAAGGCTAGAATGTGCCTGACTGCTAGTCAATTAATGTGGGCGGGTCACCTTAGCTGGCTGACGTCATAAGTATTGCTACTATTGGCTGAAACTGATCTCGAACAAGTCAGTGTAGGTGGGGCAGAGTACTATTTAAGTGACACGATTGATCAGTTTTTCTGTGAGTCAATTGTGGCTTGGCCATGGCTGGGATGTTATTGTGCGTCTGGATATACATAGTTTCAGGACATTACTAGCTTCAAAATGGCGGCGAGTGTGACACATTTATTCCATATTTTGGCTGACAGAATGTTAATAATAACATCATTCCATGTCAAAGTTCAACTCTGCTGCTGTTGGCTGTTGTTGTTCCTGGTCGGCTTCTGTGGGATTGTCTAATGCTAAACGCTGCTTAGCCTGCTCGGCTAGGTTGCTATCTTGGTTGCTGTGGTTAATATGTTGACACTTTTATGGCTTTATGGTTTGTTTTGAAGTTGGTGAGCGTGTTGTCATAGGGTGTGTAAAAAGAGGTGGTTCTTAACAGAACCACAGCAGCAAGCTTGACACTGCTGTGTGTTTGTAGCATAGATCTGCTCATTCAGAAAGCATTGTTTTCATGTGAGAGTGGATCAATGGTGTTACTGATCCGGTTGTCTGCGTAGAGACAGTACTGTCTGACCAGCAGGGGGCGGTGCCTTATCAAATCCATCTTTATTCCCAGTTTGGGATCAATAAAGTATATCTATCGATCTATATTATTTTACATAGGTTTGGCTTCCTCTGCTGGTAACACGGGAGAAGGATGAGAAACTTGGAACCAAACTCACACCACAGTCGCTGCTGAAAACAGAGATTTGTAACTTTATTAGTCTTATAAAGATCATCATTATCAGGCAAAATGTATTACAAATATCTGAATGCACAAAGCAAAGCCAACATTTAAAAACAGACCATCAAAAATGTACAAACAAAAACACACAGGTGAGCATACAGTGTCTGCTGGAGAGAAACAGTAACAGTAACAAAAAACACATTTGGTTTGATTGACGTGCAGGTGTGATTATCAGTCTAATATCTACACAGCAGCTCATCACATCTCCATGCTTAACAGTTATTTCAATTTGAAAACTATGTAAATGTCCCAAGATGCATTGGGGCTTAGCATGTGACAGTGAAACGTCACACTGACAGCAGATTAGTACGGGCCACAGTTATGGGTTCAATGTGGTCCTGTTTCGTTAATATTGGGTTGAGGCGACGACTGAACACAACCTGGACACTTTCAATCCAAACTCAATCAAATTTAAAGCAAAAACTTCAGCCAGTCTTGTGAATGTCCCGACTTTAAAAGCTAAAATCTGGTGTCATAGTTATAAATGCTGATTTTACAGTGTAACCATAACAACACTTTGATAGCCATATTTAGGGTATCTTTGCCCAGAAATATCAGCTGTATCATTATCAATGTTTCTCAATCTCAAATATTGAGATTTGTGCCTTAAACTGAAGTAAAAACAAGTCACTTATGTAGAAACAGATTCTCTCTTAATCACAAATTCAGCCATAAAAGGCAAATTAGTCTCAAGCTTCAGTGACTCAGCAGGATCCTTTGTCTTGTCTGAGGATCAATACTTAAAGAACGCTCATAGATTCCAGATAATCAGGCTGCGCTGATCCGATCTTAAACATTCACTGTGTCGACTGATAAGGCAGCAATTGTCTGACGCGTTTCTGTGGAGGCGGTGTAACAAAGACAAACTATGTAACAGTGAGCAGTGTAGGGATCAAACTTTGGCTCCGTACGTGTGTGTGTGTGTGTGATGCTGGGATATGTGGTCCTATCATGCGTCACAGTGAGGGGGGGGGGTGTGTGCTGGGATATCCGAGAGGTGCTAACCACGATGCAGTCAGGAGCTTAAGTGTGTGTGTAACGTGATATAGATTATTGACAGATTCCTGCTGCGTCCGCTTCACTGCAGCCCGACTCACCAGCTTCTGTTTCACATTCAGGAACCTTCAAACGTTTTGATTTATAAACCAAGATACAAATGACTTCTTTAAAAGGACAAATCCACCTCAAGATTCACCTTCAATTTGGCAAATATTTCCCTTCAAATGATCGCAAAGAAGCCTCAAATTAGCAAAACGGCCCTGGAGGTGCATCTGTTAATATCTAATATCTAAACTTCTGCCCCTGATGATTACGAAGCACAAAGCAGAACCCTAAACTACTGAAGCTGATTAAAATCTGATCCCATCATGTTAGCAGCTCCACCTGCAGGATGAAGCTCGTCTCTCTTTACGCACCGACGGCCGAATCTGTGACTCATGCAGAATTTACACAAAGCATGATCCAACACCCAGACCAGCCTCAACTGGTGTTAACAATCAGGTTTGTGGGGGAATAGTATGCAACGCTCATCTGCAGGCTCCTCCGCTCTACTCCTCCTCCTCCTCCTCTTCTTCCTCCTCTTCATCGTCATCCTCGTCGTGGCAGTGTGTGATCTCCTGAGGCGGCTGAGGGAAGAAGTGGGGCGGCTGGATCTCGCTGATGGAGCGGGTCAGCTGGTGCCGCTTGCCCTCCATCTCCTTGAGGTCGACGTCGTGGCGGTTCCGCGTGGCAAGCGGCGACTCCGTGTCGTTGATGTTGACGTGGGCGTGTTCCACCGTCGACTCGTGCGGCATCTGAGGCGTAAAGCGGCGGCAAACACATTTAAACACCAACAACCTTCATTCTGGAGTCAATGTCCTGTGTGTGTGTGTGTGTGTGTGTGTGTGTGTGTTTACCAGCACGTGTGCAGCTCTGAAGAGGTAGCTGAAGGGGTAGTACAGCAGGTTGATGAAGGACGCGGCGTAAAGGTCAGCGTAGCGCATCACTTGGGAGGCGAACAGCGTCTGCCTGGAGCCGCTGCGGAACAAACTTCCCATCATGCCGTAGCACATGTCCATGTCATGGGTCACTTTCTGGAAGAGACGCACAAAGACGCGTTAGAGGACGAGCGGGACGTTTGGGTCTAGAGCCTGATCATGTTTGTAGAGTCAATGATGGTCAGGGAAACAAAGACCATAACCCAGTCTGTCCACCGGGGGGAGCTGCTGCACCAGACCACAGGTTTCAGGAAGAGGAAACATGCAGTGGACCAGGGAGACTTTATACCTTAATCCGTCTCTGCAGTGAGCTGATATCTGGCCTCTCGTTGCTGCTGCTGTCCAGATGCCTAAAGGAGCAAATAGAGTGTCAGACTCTCTGTTAGAGGATGAAGCTCTATGAGGTTCTGCTCTGTGGGAAAGAGGAAACTCACTTGTAAAGATCGGCCAGGAAGCAGTCCAGACTCTGAAGTTCCTCAAATATGGCTGCAAACAAAAACGGAACAAAGAACATCATTACTTTCACAACATTAACAGCTGCGTGCGTGTGTGTGTGTGTGTGTGTGTGTGTGTGTGTGTGTGTGTGTGTGTGTGTGTGTGTGTGTGTGTGTGTGTGTGTGTGTGTGTGTGTGTGTGTCTCACAGCTCTTGTCCGTCCACACATGGAGCTCCTGGGCCAGCTCAGGAATCACCAGGAAGGTTCTCCACCCTTGGCGCTTCTTGGATTTGAGGATGTCGCCGAAGATGTGGTCGCCGATGTAGACGATGTCCTTCCCCTTGGCCCCCAGCAAGTCACACACGATGTCAGAAGACCCTTGGAGAGGAACGTCCAAACGCAAACGTTCAAATACCTAAATAAGTTGATGCCTTCATTCATGTTGGTGAAATGATGACCGCCACTAGAGGGCAGCAATGTCCAGGAGAGTTAGAGCCACTGAGACAAACGATGACATCATTCCCTGAAGTATATGGCCTGTAGTGAATCCTCCTAAGTGCATAAGGTACCTGTGTAGTGCGTGCGTGCGTGCGTGCGTGCGTGCGTTCGTGCGTTCGTGCGTGCGTTTCCTTAATTTACCTCCAGAATACACGATGCCATGTTGGAGAGGTCCAGTATATGTGCCAATCTTTAGCCGGCCTGTGGTCTGAGGAAAAGCAAAAACAAAGACAGAATCACTCACTTACACACACACACATTAAACATCTCGGCGCTCAGACACACACACACACACGAGTCAAACACTCACGGTGTCAACCTGCCGCAGCACCGTTCCCTCTCCAAAGAAGACGGGCTTACGGGCGTCCACCAGGATCAGGTCAAAGTAAGACTGCCACGGCCTGTGGGGCATCCCGGGCTGCAACACACACACACACACACACAGGTTTAAACAGCGTGCTTTAACAGTGTGTGTATGTGTGTGTGTGTGTGTGTGTACAGTATATAAAGGAGTGTAAACAGTGTAAACACCTTTGGGCCGTGTGAAAAGTCAAACAAGTAGGTCATGATTTTCTGAAAGACAAAACAAAAGGATGAGATATTAAAGTGCATCATCAGTGTGTGACTGTGACGCGATGACACAGAAAAACACCACAATACATACAACAAAAACAATCAACAGAAGAAGAGACGGCAGGTGTGTGAGTGTGTGATGCTCAGCTCACCACTGTGTATTTGTAATCACTGTTGGTGGCCAGGAAGACTTTGGCCACTTCGTTCATGCGGCTGAGGAGGAGAGGAAGCTTCGGCTGGAGGGAGGAGAGGAGAGGAGGAGGTGACATGTTTACAATCAGAGGTTACAGTCAGGTTGAAGCTGCTGATACTGAAGAGGCTGAATGAGGAAGAGTGAGAGGAGCTTCACTTACGTCCTTAACCACGTACTTCTCTAGGTTCTCAACTGTTTTCTCCTTTAAGGAACCCTGAAAGAAGAAGAGGAGTAAGAACATCTGGATGGATGAATGGATGGATAGATAGGAGGAGGGAGAGAGAGAGAGAGAGGGAGGGAGGGAGGGAGAGAGGGAGGGAGGGAGGGAGGGATGGATGGACATGCGTCTACCTTGAAGTGAACCCAGTCTACGGCGTCCCGGACGTCCTGGAACATGCTCTTATAGGACATGAAAAGGTCTCCATCCTTAAAGCCCGTCTCACAACTACAGACAGAGATGGATACGGTTCTGGATTAGGATTTCCCAAAGATACTCATAACATCATTGACACCATCAGAGTCTCAATCTAAGGAGTGAAACAGTGAAGTACCTTGCGTATCGCGAGCAGTTGCTGAAGAAATCAACAAGGCAGGCAAAGAGGTAGGTTTCTGAGGAAGAGGAGCAGGAACAGAGGGATCAGGGGGATTGACCGCCAGCCCTGGAAATCAATACGCCTCCGACATGAGAAGTAAACAACCGTGTGAGCAAACACAGGAAGCGGGCGGATCGTTACGCCCTCATCTGCTTAGGAGAGGATGGAAGGTGTGTGTGCTGGACCTGAATTTAATACCAGGGCCTCATATTCTGACATCATCCAGTCTGTGTATGTGTGTGTGTGTGTGTGTGTGTGTGTGTGTGTGTGTGCTTGTGTGCTGCTGCTGTTACCGGGGAGGTTGAAGAGTGTGTTGAGGATGTAGAAGCGGTCTGTGTCTCCACGCTGAATGAACTTGTTGGGGTACACCTCCCTGATGTCCGGCCTGCATGGAGACATTTAGATCACACACAGGAGAAAGAGGACCAGTGGTGTGTGTGTGTAAGTGTGTGTGTGTGTGTGTGTATTAGATTAGGGAGGAAGGGCGCTCTCACCCCCGGAGGAAGTTGAAGCCGTGCACACACACCAGGATGTTCCCGTACGCGTCCACTTTGAGCAGGTTACCGTAAAAAGTGTCAAACACCAAACCTCTGTGAAGAAGATGAAGAAGATAAAGATGAGAGACGTGACACGTGACACACTGACATGTCTGACAGAATGGTAGCACCGACCTGGTGGGGAAGGAGGGGTCGTAGACGAAGTTGAGCAGCTCCTGTGGATACCCGATCGACACCAGGCGCGCCACCGTCAGGTCGAAGCCCAGCGACTCGTACTCGGGGGACTTGTACACTGGAGGGACGACACGCAGGCGCAGACATGAGCGAGCGGCTGATGCCTCAGAGACACAAATGCTGGATTCTGTGCTGTCACACACGTTGAGAAATGACTTCCTCCATCCTATCTACTCTGCAGCTGAGCCTCCAGACGCCACATGTGACGCCTCAGCCCCTCGACCCCGCCTCCTCCTGTCCCTCACCCAGGACAGGAATATCCCCGTAAACAGCTGGATGGCAGCTTAGGGTTACCATCCGAGCGTGTGTGTGTGTGTGTGTGTGTGTGTGTGTGTGTGTGTGTGTGTGTGTGTGTGTGTGTGTGTGTGTGTGTGTGTGTGTGTGTGAGGGCCACCAGTACTGAGTGTGCAAAACAGGAAATCATGGGAGTAATCTGGGACGCTGGGATGGTTTAATATTTAATGTCTCACTTAGAGGGAAGGAGATGCAGACGCTTGTAGAGCTTCATGAACACACACAAACACACACACGTACCTGCCAGAGTGTAATCCATGTCGAAGCCAAAACACTTGATCTTCTCCATGGCCAAGCTCCGGTTCACAAACACTCTGGGAGAGGAGAAGAACAGGAGGTCACATGACAGCTGGCAGAGTGGAGACACACTCCTGCTCCTCTCACTACTTTACTATGAGCAGTAAATAGTTTGGATCACTTGGAACACGAGTCGATCATGACCAGCTCTGATTTAGACCGAGTGGCCGATAGCAGAATCCCACACACACACACACACTTTAAAGAATGTGTGCGCTGGATGGGGGCTGAGCTGGCACAACCTCAATGGGGGAGGAATGTGGAACGCGACAAATGTTCCGTCATCAAAACACACTGGAGAGGTTTGATGCCGGATCCTGATGAAGCCCACGACATGACCGGGCCGGGAGGAAATATGGAAAAAGAAGAGGACAGCAGCGCCGACGCCAAGTTCACTCCCTTTGCCGGGGTCAGAACTTATCAATCAACCCCCTCCCTCCGCAACACAATCCCCTGTTTCTGCTCAGAGTGTCGGCTTGGAGTCTGCTGTCAAATGTGTGAGGGGGATGGATCAAGATTGACAGCGAAGTATGGAAGGGGGCGGGGTTACGGAGAAGGAGGAGGAGGAGGAGGAGGAGAGGTGTGTGATGCGGGAGAGAAGGGGGAAAAGAGGAGGGCAGGGAATGCAACAAAAAGGAGCTCACCACAAGAAACCACAATGACCACTAAGAGTTGCCGCCGTTTCCACAGCGACCGACCATCGAACCCCCCACATCTAGTGTCAGTATGGATGAAGTTCCATGAGAGTTTGGATGAAGGGTCAAGTCACATCATGGACACCAACACGTCATTTAGTCACTCGGTGGAAGCCCCGCCCCCTCCCAACAACAACAAAAGGGCGGCGTACCTCATTGCTGGATGGTTTTGAGCCAGATCCCTTGGAAAGCTTTGTGATGAGAGAATAAATGAAGTATTACCACTAACTCACAGCCACCGCTCTCACTGGATCAGCACCAGTCGGGTACTGGTTTGTTTGTGTGTGTTGTGTTGTGTACATGTGTATTTGTGTTGCATCATGGTTACACCAGAGATGAGACCTTACAGGAAGCTCCTCTCCTCATGATCTCCTGCTTCTATTTACATCTCAACTAGGTCACTGACCCTGTCTCTGCTGTAATGGGAGCTTGTTTTGGAGGCACCTGGCATTAGCACCTTCCTGTTGGTCGGTCGGTCTCTAAATATGACGGTTATAGCGTCGGTGCGTCTCATTTAGAACCTGCCGCGTCTGATAACCAGGAGAGAAGCGAGTTCAGCCGGCACTTTAGAGGTTTGATCTTAAACTAGATGAATCCAAATCATCGTGAAGAATCCACAATCAGTTCAGGCAACATCTGGGATCTGCATGTGAAGGACGGAGCTCTGATTGAACCACTCCAGCAATCAAGACGTGAGACTGCTGGAGTCCTAATGAACGCCTCTACATGGGGTGAACTGATGTAACCATGACAGAGGGACAGTAGGAAGAGAGACAGTAGGAAGAGAGACAGTAGACAGAGGGACAGTAGACAGAGAGACAGTAGGCAGAGGGACGGACGTCTCACGTGTACCTGTGATGAGCCTCGCGTCGGTACTTCTTCATGGCCACACCGTCCATGTTGGCTGGGAGGTCAGCGTAGTTCTGTAGACGGTCGCTCCATGAAGTCGTCATCCTGAAGCGTTAAAACTCTTTCTGAGAAGAGAAACAAACATGTGACATATCCTCACACTGAACATGCATGTCTAAAGGTGTCAATCTGATTTGCAGGATGTCAACAGGATGAACATGTGATGGCGTGTTGGGTGTAGCAGACATTAGAACACACACACACACACGGTCAAAACACTGTGTTGCTTCAAACTGTGCCTGACTCTTGACCTATTTTAGTTAACAGTGACGTCAACAAACTAACAAGTGACAACAACTGATGTAACAATTTATACATCACTACTAAACTATGCACGTTAGACCGATATGAATCTTACTAACTCAGTTATTAGTAATCAATCATCTGGCTCATCTTTAGCTCGTAGAGGTTTATATCCGAGACACCTGTTTTGCAGACTCAACAGTTCTCCTCTGTGGAGTATAAATGTAAAGGGATCGCACACTGAAGAAGCCTGGAGGTTTAACATTAGCACTTACATACAGTTTATACTTTGCCTGGACTTGTTTGTGACCTAGATAATAAATATAAATAGACCTCAGTTCTATCAGTTCCTCAATTCATCACTGTCAACCAAATTTGTTTTACATGCAAATACAGTAAGAAGAGAGCAGGAGAATGGATTGTTTATGGAGAAAACAGGAACAGAATATGTGATCCTGTGATCATCATCATCATTTGAGACTTTGTGCACATTAAAGGCTCGCAGGACGCCATCTCAGCTGTCCTCTCTCAGGTCCGACTGTGTGTAGCTGTGAACAGCCGTCCTGCGCAGTAATGACGCATCCATGTGTGAAGCTTTAAGGCACGTTACTCAGTTACAGGTGGAGTCTGTCACACATGGAGGTTGACTCGGCGTTCTTATAACGGGGAAGAAACTTGCTAGCTGCTCGGGAGCTAACGGAGCGACATGTCCACTGCGGGTTTGTGTTGTTGTTTTGTCGTTCAGCTACTTCGCTACTTCGCTACTTCGTTTCCCCTGACGACGCTCATTTTCAAACACATTCTGCTTGTTTATCTGACCGCTACGTGAGAACAGGGAACAGCTGCAGAGTGAGCGAAGATAACTTAGCAACACAAGGAAAGCGGAAGATAGTTGACAGCACGTAACAACTTTACATATTAGTCGAGAAAACGTTTTCCGGAAGAAAATGCACAAAGACGCGATGACATAGAGCCACAACAAAACATCACTCACCCGCTTTATCCAAGCTAATGATTTGTTCTTCCATGGAGCATGCGCAGTACTTACTTGTCATACTAGTCGTTGCAGGCTGCTGTGCACCCTCCGGGCCGAGAGATGGCGGTAATGCACCTCCATTCGAATAAACACAATTCAATCGCCTTTAGTTGATCTAATCGTCTCAGTCTTTGTTTCTGTTCATCCTAAAGGTGTTCTGGGTTCTCATCAGAATGGTATCAGAATGGTGAAATTCTTCCACACCAGACAGGAAAGTTGCTTTGGAAGCCCACTGCTGTCTGAATTATCAGTATAATGCTGTAACGTTAAGGTGTACGCTCCCACAATTTCCTTCCACAATCTACAACAGTACCCAGTACTCTAAAGCTACTGAAATAAACAAAAATGATGAAAACATATGAACAGTAAAGTGATGTCATCCCATAAGCAAGGTTACAACAATGAGGTCATCACTAATACCACACCTATACATTATGAAATATCTATCCCTCACTTGATCTCTGGCCCCCAGTTAGTTGAATATACATATATATATATATGGAGGAATTATGTCCATGACTGTCCATTATGTCAGCGGGCTAAAGGCCTTTTCACTTTTTTAGCACACTGCTGTATTCTCTTGCCAACACATAAGGAGGATAAGGAAGAATAAACGCACACTATTACAAGAAACTGGAGCGATGCCTCTGGTGAAATAAACATCAAGGTGCAAAAATACTGTTTGCATCTCCAGTTTAGTCTCAGTTCAACAGCGGCAATGTTTTGACATCGCAGCCTCCCATTTCTGCCTTGAAATGCTGGCTTTTATTTTTAATTCATCACATTTAGGCTTTGAGTGTGCACCTGCCATCTCGTGTGCTTTTATGTGTCCAACACGTCACAAGGTGTGGAAAAGTCACGGTGCTCCAAGCAGCTAAATGGTATTTAGTAAACAACGTGAATATTAATCAAACACACCCCAAGGCTCAGAATGACACACTGGCAACTTCATGAATAGTTATTATCGTATCAGCATGACACAATATCTGGAATACAATCGCTAAATAAACCCACTGTAAGAAATAATTATATCTCATTGTGGAAACTGCTGTGTGATGTTTTATAATTCATCCTTTGTGATGTTCATGAGGATCGACAAAAACACTTAAAGTGTAGAAGACAAAGAAGTCTTCTACCCTTTCTGAAAAAAACTCAGATTCCGTAAGTTTCTTGATTTTATTCTTGATTATAAACAACAAACTAAACACAAAAACTCAAAGAAAATTGTATCAGAAGAAAATGTTTATTCCAGGAAATTGATGCACATTCAAGATAAGATGAGATAAAACTTTATGTATCCCAAGGGAAATTGGTGGAAAGGAGGATCTTGATTATTGAGCTCTAATTTCTTCATTTGATTCTAGAAAATTCTATCAAAGTGGATTGGTACATGAGAAAAATCAGTTCACTTATTATGGTCATTCCTACTTTATTTTTACCTATAGTCATTGATTTTATAATTCATAAGAATTTATGATAATAACAATCCTACAAAGGGCACAATTTTAAAAATTATTCTACATCTATTCCACATTTTTCTTGATTTTCTGTCAGGATGTTTGTAGTCTGAGGGGTAAAAGTTGTAAAAGTACTTCCGGTACGTTCTGGTCTTGATTCTACTAAAGCTTCTACTAAAGACAGAAATGATCACATCAGTCTCAACTACTTTATGCGGGATACAAATGTATGTGGTTAAGTGAAATCACGTGGAAAATGCAGCAAAAGGACACCAGCTGAACATTATTAGCTCTTATTTGGTTTATAATATTTTAATCAGCAGTCTGCAAACAGGTGTGTGGTTTTTTGACTATTTCATCGAGGAGTGAATGTGGCTCCACTAGTCAGCACCGAGTACCGGTACTTTCCGCTCCAGTAAGCCGACTTCGAGACGTTTCTCCCCGGTTTAACCATGTTCCTCTGGCCGTGTGTGGTCGCCTGCGTTTTGGCCGGGTGCAGTGTATTTGCTGGACACCCGATGACCGGACAGCCATACGCCGTCCCTCGAAACTTAACCCGGGTTCGGTCTGCGGCTCGGTTCGCCGTGAGTGAATTTAATCGAGAGTTCGCCAAAGGGCCGTTCACTTACATACTCCTCAACATAACGTCCGCAAGAATCCAGGTAAACGCGTCATTACAAAGTGTCAGCGGTATAATGGAGAACGCATTTATGAATCTGGCTACTTCCTGCAGGTCGTGTCTGGGCTAAAGTACAGTCTGGAAGTGAAGCTGGGACAGTGTAAGCAGAGGGACATGGTGCAGACTAACACCTGTGTGCACCAGTCTGAACCCAGGGTGAGTTCAAGTCCTTTCATACCACATGCTGCTAAATTACACGCACCCGGAAAATAAGATTAATATACTTCTCTCTTGGAATATGTGATGCATGCAATCCTGACACGCTTCTATATGTCATACAATGAGATAAATGGACAAACACAAGTAGGTTATTTTTCACTGTGGACATTTTGTAGGTGTAACTAATCATTAATAATGCCTCTGTCCAATTAGGTGTGTACGTCTATGCAAAACACCCTGGCAGTGACTCAACTAAACTGATTGGAGTAATGTTTATTATTTACACCTGTGACTTTATTCTATCATTTATATAAAGGTGCCAAAGTAGAAGTGAGCCCAAGTCCAAATGCACAACTGGGCCGCTTTCCAAGAAGCAAGTTTACTAAGTTATCTGGATAAGTTTGCTGAGTAAAACACACATTATGTCTCTTTCAGTGCAGCAGGTGGTGGTTTCCTTCAAAACTGATGTCAACAAACCATTAACAGCATCAAACTCTACACACACACGCACAAAACAACTGAAGCCTCAGTTGTTGGCAGGTGTTTGTCTGTGTAGTGTAACAGCATTTACCAGGCCCGAGTTTGGCTTTGTGTGGTTGTGGGCCGACCCGTTTGGCTTTCATACCGCCTTTTTTTTCTCTCAACAAGATGAACTAATTTGCATTTTATTTCAGGAACTTTGGTGTCTCTTCATCGTGATGGAAATCCCATGGGAAAGCGTGTATGTGCTCGCCAAAAAAGAATGCAGGGACTCCTGATTGATGCACGCTGCTGCTGATAGCGTTGCCAAGCCAATGATGCATGCAGTCGTGTGTGTGTTCATCGACTCCAATATTAGTCTAATGGTTCTGCAATAAATCAAGTAAATTGAAGGTTTTTTGTTTTTTTTACTGACCACATTTGGGGAGGAGATAGAATATTAAACAATTAATTCAACACTGCAATATAAAGCCTCAAAAATGCCATAAAGTGAAATCAAAACCTCTAGTTACTTAATTAATCTACACCATATAATCCATATGTCACTTGTCGGAACATAAAGCTGAATACGTTCAGTGACCTGCACTCACATTGCTTTGTATGAGGCGAAAATGCCATAATTATTCCAGTGAGTGACCAGGAGCGGCTGCACTGTGCCTCGTCTCTCAGTGTGTGTCCTGGCAGCTGTAAAGGCTCTGGTTGCGTGTCAAGCTCGGTGGGCCGCGCGGCTGCGACGGGAGGCGAGGCCGCTCCTCTTCACGCCGCCACCGCCGCCGCACCGCAGCAGCCCTCCAGAAGGGCCCTGTGCAGAGGATTACAGGAATTTTCAGATTACTGCTCAGCAAGACTGGAACTGTCTGCTGCTTTGACCCCCTTTTTAACCGAGTGAAACACACACACACACCACTGCCACACGAACACACACCTAGTGTTGGAGGGAAATTATGTCAAAACAGGAGGAGCATTGTTTATCCAGTGCAGCAGTGCATACAGCCATTATATGTAACAATACAAGCAACTTTTAATAAGCTTTACTCACTGCTCCTCTGTGTAATCCTACTATCATTTAAAATGTTCATGTTAATATTCATACATTTACATATTGTGGCAATACTGAGTTCAGACTGTAACAAGTACCGTCATACTCTGCGTTTTTGATTCTCTGTAGGATCAAAAGTGTCGAATTTCTTTGTGCTGCCCTGCTGGTAAAAAGTGCATCAATTGTATACGGAATCGCTGAGTGGCGTGCGTGCAAAAGAGGCGACTCCCATCTTTGGATTTGATTATAGTAAAGAGCCGTATGGATAAGCAGTACACGCACACACACACACACACACACACACACACACACAACCTCTCACCCTGCCCCTAATGTCTCTAATCATGGATGTCTTAATTAAACTGAGTAAAACGTACACAATTGGCTGGCACAGCGGATTAGGTGGCAGGAGAGAGGAATGAAGGGAAGGAGGAGGAGGGAGGGAGGATGTGAGGGGGGTGGTATTCTGTAAAGTGGGATGAGTGACACCGAGGGGTCCGGTGCCAGGAGTATGCACCCGTCCATCTGCCATTCCGACTGACCGACCCACCCAGTGACACAGTAACAAACGCGTGCGCCCAACACACGTGTGCTGGTGCACATGTGCTGGCGTTCTCCACCCCGAGACTCTGGCCCTTCCCCTGTCCTCACTTAGCCTGGGCAGCAGATGGTGCGGGGTACGGCTTCTGCCCCCTCCACCCCCCTCCCACTCCCTCGCTCCCCATTCCAAGCCACCAGCACCCTCTCTTTCTTCCCCCCACCCCAGTCCACCCCACCCCTCTTTGTGTTGTTGAGGAGGCCGAGTGTTGAAAGGCGAGCCCCAGCTTGCCCCCCCTTCCCTCGCCACCCCCCCTTCCACCAAATCCTTGGCCCTCTGCCATTGGCGGGACTCAGTCAGGTGTCCTAATGCTACAGTTAGGGGAGGAAACGCTGGTTAATCTGCCCATCGCGTGCCACCGGCCACGGCCTGGCCTCTTTGTGTCTGGCACCCCTCTGATCAGTCCCCTCCACCCATTCATCTGTCTTTTCCCCCTTTTTCTTCCAACCCAGTTTCTCTCTACCCCAGGACTGTGTCATCCTTCCTCCAGGAGCACCCCCCCTTAACCCACTTACCTCCTCCTCCTCCTCCTCTTCCTCTCTTTTATTCTGTGCGTCTCTCGCTGGGACATGTCCAGTGGTTTAGACAGCTGTCCAATGTCGCCGTTGAGTTTACAAGTTTGGTGAATCAGGTAGTTTTTTCTGTTCTGATCTGAGCTGAGTCATCAAAGGCTTCCAGGGTGTTGGGAAGTGCAACTTTGAGGAACATCGGCAGTTCTTAATGTAGAACTCAAACCCTTTGTAACTTTTGGTTTTAGAGGAGTCAGATCCATTAAGCAACCGACTTACAGCTCACATTCACTATGTGTCCTGTAAAGCTAAAGTTATTCTGCTGATTTCTGCTGATCACTGCAACATTTTTGTAAGTTGGAGCTTTTGGGAGTTATTTGGCATTCTCAGTAGATCTGTAGGTCTGTAGGTCTGTAGGTCTGTAGGTCTGCAGGTTTGTAGGTCTGTAGGTCTCTGAATGGACCCTGGTGGATCCAATTTCGTCAACGGCACAAAGATGGATCATAGTTACTATAGGATAGAGATCCATGACAACATACAGAGGGTCCAGGGTCAAAGATCATAGTTACTATAGGATAGAGATCCATGACAACATACAGAGGGTCCAGGGTCAAAGATCATAGTTACTATAGGATAGAGATCCATGACAACATTCTGAGGGTTCAGGTTCAAAGGTCAGAGGAGAACACTTTCTGAGGCAGTGGTGTACAAACTTGTATCTAACTAAACCTATAAGTTCATGTGGAGGAGATTTTTTTAGGCTTTAACATGAGTTCATGGATCTATAGGGGTCTGAGATCATGCCACACACTCTGGGAATGATGTAACTCTTTAAATCTTAGGCTTTATCACATTTGCCTTAATCATGGGTATGGATATAGAGTCAGAGCATTGTGTTCATGGTCATGTTGAAAAATATTCCATCTATCTGCACAAATTTGCCATCTTTTGTAAAGAAACGGTGTGTAAACCGCCCCCTTATTCCCGTGCGTCTCTCTGTAGGCTTCTGTTGACCTGCTGACACAAAGGCAGGCCGGCCGGGCGCTGCTGGACGTTGCATCGGGCTGATTAGGATGAATGATGCTCAGATGCTGCATGCAGGAGGCAGATACGGTGCGGTTGCGTAACCAGAGAGGGTCATTGCCATTTGACCCTTGCTGACCCTCTTCTTGATTGACCCTGGGTTTGGTCACCGCTTCAGAGCACAGGCAGGAGTATAAGGTCAGAGTTCAAAGTATCCTCAGCTGTGCTGCCATGGAAACGGCAGCGGTTGCTCTTCCTGATGGTCAGCGTTAATCTAAGCAGAGCGGCTCATTCTTACACCGGAGGGTTTTCTGTGTTTGCTCTTATTAACGTACAATAATGACCCTCAGATTTAACCCACGGATGCATATAGAGGTGACGGTGCCGCTCTGGATTTGATTCATATATTTGAAGCTCTTGTTATGTTTTACTCATTGGTTTCCGTGCCTTTTATTTAAGTGTTGAGGGCAGAGTAAAGCTATAGATCCTCTTCTCCAGATTGCTGTGACCGAGCGCCCGGAACGCCGTTGTGGTCAATCGAAATACACCCGTGGTTTGTTTTTCCGCTTCCTGTTTGTGACCGTCGTGAAGGGTTTCTTTGCAATCAGCGCTGCGGCAGGGGAGAGGAGGGGGAGAAAAATCAATACTTTCAATGTAACGTGTGGCCAATGGAATAAGGGAATGATTTATGTAGGGATGGCTGCTCCCCCGAATCAGAGAGGATTTGGGTTTGGTGGTCGAGAGAGAGGGGGACGAGGGGGACGAGGGGGACGAGGGGGACGAGGGGGACGAGGGGACGAACCACAGAGGAAAATGTTAAAAAGTGTTGATCATGATAACTACTCCTCTCCTCTCCCTGCCGTTCTCCTCTCAATCCCACAATGCTCTCTGACTGTCCCGCTTAATCCTAGCTGTTGTATTATGGGACACACACACATGCGCGCAAACACACACACACACACACACACACACACACACACACACACACACGAGCGCGTACACACCAGGAGTGTAGCAGGTTGTGGACCACCAGCCAGAAGCGGCATATGTCGGTCTCCTCCCCAGATTAGTGAGAGCACGTTGATATGAGCGTACAGTCAGAGAGGAGTGGAGAGGGGCAGGGGGTAGGGGAGGGAGGGAGGGAGGGAGGGGTGAGAGAGGAAGAGGAAGAGGAAGAGTGGCAGACCAGAGCCAGAGGAGCACGAGGCAGGAGGAAGAGGAGCAGCAAGTACGGGGAGGGAAGAGGAGAGGAGAGGGAGCAAGTCTTGGAAAGAGATGGAAAGATGGAAGTGCGGAGGCGGGAAAGAAGCGCGAGAGAGAGAGAAAGAGACGGGAGGATACAACAACCCGAGAGAAACGTGAGTGTGTGTGTCTCTGTGTGTGTGTGTGTGTGTCTCTGTGTGTGTGTTTGCTTTATTGCAGTGGCCCCACCTACCCCTCCATCCTGTTAAGGAGGCACAGTGCTGAGAAGGAGGAGGGGTAGGATCCCCTCCCTCAGCCACTGACACTCACACACTCTCTCTCTCTCTCTCTCTCTCTCCATCTCGCTCACACTGGCACACACACACGCTCCCTTCCCAGAGAGAGCAGTGACCGAGGAGCTCTGGATAGACCAGGCAGAGGTTCTGCAGGTGTCCCACCCTCTCCGTCTCCTCACATGAAGGTAGAATCCCGACTCCTCCCGTCCGTCCTTCATCCTGCTCTCACTTCTCTTTCTTTCCACGCTTTGCTTTTCACCTTTTTTCTTCATCTTCCTCTCCTCGTGTGTCAGAGTGATCCAGTCGCCTCTGCTGCTAATGTGTGTGTGTGTGTGTGTGTGTGTGTGTGGGTGGCTGTGTGTGTGTGTGTGTGTGTGCATGCATGCTCGTATTGTTGTTTACAACCTCCACTGTAGCTGCAGTTGTGATAAGTTGAACAGAGTAGATGCTCTTTAGTAGTTCCAGTTGTTTTTGCTCCATATTTTGATTTTCCAAACTCATTTCCCAGCTTTGGTTTCTTCCTCTTTTTCATTCTGGTATATTCTCATCTTTATGAGTTAGTAAACGTTCAGTGTGGAGAGAGAGGGAGCCCAGTATTTACACCCGCAGTCAAATTAACTCAGCAGGAAACACATGGCAACATTTCACCCAAAACACCAAGACAGCATCGTGATTCCTCTGCTGCAATAATGTGTGTGTGTGTGTGTGTGTGTGTGTGTGTGTGTGTGAGAGAGAGAGAGAGAGAGAGAGAGCAGAGTGATTTATTTCTTTATTTTTAGTGAGTTAACTGGTTGTCGCACGCACACACACACACACACGCGCACACACACACACACACACACACACACACACACACACACACACACACACAGTAATTCAGTGAAGGGGCCAAGTTTGATATTTATTTTAATTTCATATCTGTAATGTAAAAGTGATTTCAGTCGCACAAAAGAGAAACAAGTCAGAGATGAAGACCGAAATAAATTACTAATATTGTGTGTGTGTGTGTGTGTCTGTGTGTGTGTGTGTGTGTGTGTGTGTGTAAGCAAGTTTTCTGTGTAGCATGCTGTGCTGCTAACACGCAGAACCTGTGAGACTTTATCACTTTTAATAATCACATTGTTGGGAATTACGTCAGACTTTAAATGTGTGTTTGTGTAATGTGGATCTTGTGATTGTTGTCGGGATGACTAAGCTGAAATGTGAGGATTGTTTTGGTGTCCGGCAGCTCCGGGACGGGGACGGTGACGGCACACACACACACACACACACACACACTGTACAGGAGGACATTTGTCCCCTCCCTGTGTTAGTGTGTGTCTTCTCCCAGTTTGTCCTGCTGTGTGTGTGAAGGAAAATGGCGAGTGTGTGTGTGTGTTCAAACACACCTGACATGTCACCTCTGGATCCCTCCTCAGCATCATCTCCCCCTCCTGCTCCGTTTGGGTCACAGCGGCGTCCTCTTCCCCCTCTGCTCAGCCCGGTATTGACCCGTTAATAGCATTATCCGCCGAGCGTGTGGCAGGGGGCCGGGGTCACATCCCTCTAGGGGTTCGGACCGTCGACCCCCCTCCGCTCTCCGGCCGCAGCTTCGGTCAGGAGAGTATAGCCGGTGGCGACCCTAAGCTACGGTCCATCCCTCAATCTCGCTCCTTTCACTGCGGAGGTCACAGGGAGTCAAAGGGTAATAAGTTTAGCCCCTGGAGGGGTGAGAGGTCAGAGGTCACACACACGGCTATAGAGGGGGGAAGGTTTGCATCATCAATCAGTGGCACTCGTGATTATGGCCACGCGTGTCGATGATACGTCCTCGTTCCTGCCAATCTCATTTGCATGCCTTGCTAAGTACAATGGGGCAGCGCGTGTGTGTGTGTGTGTGTGGGAGTGGAGATATAAGGTCAGAGCGCCGACTAAGCTAAAGATCAGGTGTGTGATAAAAAAATTCTGGTCACTTGCATCTGAACTTTTCCCTTTTTTTCCCTTTTTTTGGAGCCGTGTGGCGTTCAGGTGTCACACATTTGATCCGTGCGTTATGATCGCCACAATAAAAGCTCAGCATACATCGTGCTGAGGCCCAAACTGAGCGAACGGCCGCTGTGTGTGTGTGTGTGTATTACCTACTGCTTGTTAAAAAAATCCAATATGTTTGAGGGTCAAAGGTCACAGGAAAACACTTTGAGGCGGCAGTGAACGTATTTGTATTAAACTAAATTTATGCGCTGAAGCTTTAAGAGGCTTTTTAATACATTTAGCTTTTGTTTTTCTTCTGTATAATCGCTGGAGAATCACTTTAATCATTGTGATACAATAGTTATATTTTACACTTTTAAGATATGAATATATATTTATCAGACTTATTTATATAATTGAAGCAGTGATGTGTTTAATTGTTTGAGCTGTAGAGAGGTTTGATGTGTTCAAAGCTTTAAGTGCTCTGTGGGATTTGTCGGCCTCTGAAATGTTTTCATTGTCCGATTCCAGCAGAGGAAGATTTCTCTTTATTAGTTTTGTCCAATTAGAATAAATCAATGCTCGTCAATTTTTCTCACAAGAAAACGACTCACAGTTTTAAAGGAGATCTCAGTGAAATGACCCTCTGTGGCGCTCTGCTTTAGAGTGCAGCCGCTCTGCTGCTGTACCGACGCGTTCAGGTCGCCTCTCTCCTCTCTGGCTCACGGTAGCGATGTGTCAGCATTAAGCCGGCCAGACCCTGGGCCACTAAAACGTGACGGGATCAAGTTTTGGGGAGGCGGAACCAGAACGCAGCGTAGATGATGGAAATGATCAACACATGTATATTTATTAATGGACTCTTTCCTTTTTCTGCATTATCTGACAGTGCACGGCGAAGAGAGGCGAGCAGGGAGCCGATGGAGGTCGGGTCGGACTCCGAACAGCAGTGACACGGTATGTTCCTTCCCCAGAGGAGCTGCCATGACAGCTTGATGTGTATCTCTTTAAGGGAGACTCCACATGCACACACGATAACACATATGGCTCACGGCGTGTGTGCGTGTGTGCCTGTGTGCGTCAGAATGACTACACTATACCATACGTGCCATTAAGCGTGTGAATGAGCGGGATGTACATGTTGCTCAGTCAGCTATTGCGCAGACAGAGACCATCAATCACAAATGCATGCATTGCTCTGCCGCCGCTCCCTGGCGTCCCCTCTGCGGGCTGAGTTACAGAGCGCCGTACCTGCGAGGCCGCGCGGCGCCGGGGCACCGCGTCGCTCCGGACCCCCGACTCCGGACGGCGTAACTCAGGCGACTTGGTGCCACGTCCTCTCGGGCGGTGATGGGAGGTTAAATCGTCCGCGGCGTCTCATAAATCAGCCTCGGACATTCAGGCAGATATATGATTTCCTCCCACCGGTGCCAGAGTTTGGTTCTCAGTCGCAGTAACGTCTGCATCAGGGCGCCTAAATGTCCCAGAATGCCCGAATAAAAGAGGAATAAGCAAAGGAAGCTCTCTCTCTGTCTCACTCTCACTTCCCCGCCCGTGTGTCTCTGTGCTGTTGGGGTGTATCAGCCTCATTCATGCATTCCTGCTTGACATCTTGTTTCCCTGCATGTAGCCGTTGTCGCTTGCTATGCAGCTCTGCGTGTTCCTCTCACCCACATGCAACTGTGTCTGTTTCCTCCGTGCTTGTGCTTGACCGATGCATCAATAGGCACAGTGCGATCTGGAGCTTTACATCGTCTCCTCCAACCCCCCGTTCTCCTTGTTTTGAATCCCGTTTCAAAGTTATGAAGATATTTCACTGGACTAAGCAAAGAGTAAACTACAGGGTTTGGGTTTGGGTAAGGGCCAGCTGTGTTTGATAGATGAGCGAGGAGACCTTGGGTTTAGGATAAGAGGCGAGGGGGAGCACGCCGGAGGGGTCTGTGCATTTTGCAACAGTTGCAAAGGTGTTGGCAGGCGTGTGATAAGCAGCAGGTGGAGCGGCGTGCGCGGCGATAAGAGCCGGCGATTGAGCTGGCGGTCAAGGTCCCCGCGTTCAGACAGCGTTTGATCAGCTGACAGGTTCACTTCACAGCAGCAGCAGCAAACACACACACACACACGTATAAGCAAGAGGCCCGATACGTTGGGGATGAGCACCTTCCTCTTCCTGTTCCAGAGCGAGGAGGCCAAACGTGCGAAGGCCCCTCTGCCCTTTGGAGGCAGAAGGATACAATATTGAAGTCTGATCTGAATATGAGTGTGAGCCGAGTGCAGGGAGGAGACAGCTGGTGTGACGTGAGTGATTAGGCTCCCTGCAGGTGATCTGGAGAAGACGACACGGGGCTGCGATACACTCCCTGTTCAGCATCAGAACATGCACAGAGATGTAGAATCATGTTCAGTGGGCTGCAGACATGGATGAGGCTGTACATGATGGTGAAGGAGATGTGTGTGTGTGTGTGTGTGTGTGCCGGGGCCGTCGGTTGTCAGGAAACGCTCTTTGCAAAGGTCACATATTAACCACATGCTATGTTGTGACGTGGCCGATAAACGAGGCCGTGAAAGCTGCTTTAATTAGAACGTTTGGCCCGGGAGGTCGCAGCTCCGGCATTGAGAATGTGTCGTTCAGTCTGAGCCGCTCTATCGAACGCCTCTACCATCGCCGCTGCTGCTGCTGCGACTGATTTTAAACAGAACCGAGACGTTGAGAGCGTTTGCAGATATGCGTGGATGTATTTGTGGTTTTATTAGGTTTCTAAGTGTTTGCAGCTCAGAGCCAGCCCAGCTCTCCCTCTGTGAACCACTTCACAGGCTTAAACACATTACACACACACACTGTACAGGCTTAGCACACGGTGAGGAGGAGCAAATATAATCTGCTGCTGTTCCTTCACCTCTGCTGCTTGTGTGGCAGTTTGTTCTCAAAGAAATCACAGTTTTAAGAGGAGGCAAAACAGGAGAATCTCTTATTGTTCCAGTTTATAAGGCAAGAAAGAGAAAGATGGCTATAATTAAAGATAAAGCACACTGGTGTTTGGTAAACGTACATACGAGTGGCGGAGATGGTGTGTGTGTGTGTGTGTGTGTGCGTGTGGGATCTGTTTGGGTGTGAGTGGAGACGCTGATAAGACACACAGGTCTCCTTTGAGCGCCGGCGCTCTGTGAGAAACGCAGGTGATGGACACGGACCTTGAAATGGACACGGGTCTGTAACAGAGCGTTCCCTGGGAAAAGGGCCAGCCCCTCTGCCCGGCCTGGAGCCGCTCCCCCTCCCCCTCACCCTCCCCCGCCCCCTCACACCGCACATAAAGTCACATTTAAACGGCTGCAAATGGCTCGGGAGGCTCGATACACTGGGGCACATGAAATTATAATTGTACTCCGACGAGTGTGTGTGTATGTGTGTGTGAAATGAGAGAGCGCAGAGACGTGTGGAGGAATTATGCGGCCAATAACTGAGATGGGGATGTAAATATGGGCGAGGACAGTCGGTGGTCTGATGTGCCGCCGGGCCATTTCATCTGAGAGCTAAATGGCAGCCGAGGAGACGGACAAATTAGAAAACGTCTCTCCTCTGCGCCGCACAGAAGTGTTTTATGGGGACCTAAGAGTGTGTGTGTGTGTGTGTGTGTGTGTGTGTGTGTGTGTGTGTGTGTGTGTGTGTGTGTCTGTGTGTGTGTGTGTGTGTGTGTGTAATGAAATCATCCTGGCTGTAGGTTAGTTTGGTTCTCTTGTGTCAGATCAGGCGTCTACGTTCCCTGCAGTAGAGTGTGTGTGCAGTTGATGTGATCACACATGCAGTGTGTAATCACAGGTACATGAGCACAATGCTGAGGTGTGAATATTCCACCTTTTACCCGTGTGTGTGTTCTCATGTGACGGCTGGAGTTAGGAGTAACTTTGCAGATGAAATGGCTCTATATAGCTCGTATCCCAGCACAAGTCATCTCCAGATGTTTAGAAGCATTCAAAATGGTGGATTCACCAGAGGAGCCTGGGATCCTTCACCTGGGAATCACAAAGCCGACTTTAGGAGGAATCTTTGTGGGATTTTCCTGCTGATAAATGACAGAAGGCCTTTCTCTAAATGTAGCTCTGTACTTTACGATCAGCACGTTTACACACACACACAAGACTCCACTGATGTGTTCATGCGTCCATTTAGGCAGAAGAGTGAGTAAGAATAAATTGGATTCCATTCCACATACATGTGTCTTACTCCAACTAAGATGTTTACATCCCTGATTAAATGGATTTACCACCACATAATCTATATCTGTACTCAATGATCCAGCTGTGATCATTATTTTAACATAGATACTCCAGTTCAATCTGCTGCTAATACTTGTTTTCTTGTACATAAATCGACTTAAATAATGCAGGGATTTCCTTTTCAAGTAAGTATTTTTTATATTGTGGTAACATTTAACTCAAATTTAGTGAAATGAACACAGCAGCTCTTCTTCTCCTGCTGCATGTTACACACATTCTTCCTGTTTGCTCAACGCATTCAGGTCGGTGTGCAGATTCTTCACCACTCGTATCTGTCAGACTCTCCTCTTCCTCCTCCGTCCTCTTCCTCTCCTTCACCCCCTCTCCTCCTTTTCACAGCTACATTAAGGCCTCTTCCTCCTCCTCCTCCCCCTCCTCCTCCTCCTCCTCCTCCTAACGGAAAGGCCGCCACACAAATACACATGTCACATCGGCTCACCGAGATCTCAATTGTTTTTAGTCAGTGTGTTTCTGGGCACACGGCCCCACCCCACACACACACACACCACACACACACACACACACACACACACAGGGAACCCGTACATATGCACTTATATGCTCACATGTGATGCTATGTCCCTGTGAGTCCAGACCTGGACCGTCAACAAACAGTACAATATGTCTCCCCAGGGGGTCTCCTCGCTGAACCTGCTTGATCATTTGTGCAGCCCCGTCCATTGTGTCGTCCTCCTTTGATAAATTTACCTCCGACTGATGCACTGCGTCTGTCTTTTTTGTTGGACGAAGACAATTGCTTGTACAGTGAAGGTCCGGCGCCTTAATGAAGTGCTAAAGCAGACACGTTGGCTCCGGGGCACAGAGGTCAGCTTTGACTCCTAACGCTAGATGACAGCTAACGGAGCGAGAGGCATTGTGAGCGGACGGAGACGGAGGTTCATATGCTGATATCATTATTTTACTGTCCGGCCATTGTGTGTGTTTGTGTGTGTGAATGTGTGTGTGTGTGTGTGTGCGAGAGAGTCACCAAAGCGTGAAGCCGAGTTTTCTAATTGACGCTGACGAGTCACAGTGAGAGTCTAACGGAAGAAAACAATGAGTCAGAGGTTTGGATGGGACGGCGGGCAGGAGGAGCTCAGACCGGACACGCTGTCATGGGTTCAGATCCCGATGTTTCTCCTACATATGACAAATGTAAACACTTCTTTGTATCCATTTATCTCATCTCATAAGGACTTCTTCTTCTTCTTCTTCTGCTCTCTCTTTGCTCACTGCTTTCTTAAGTACAGTAAAGCCGATAGAAAAGCCTTCAGGTGTGTCCAGAAAGAGCAATCCAACATCTACTAATAATGGGATGCAACCTATGAAAGAGCCGTTGTGTTTGCTCCTCTCAGTATCACGTACACATTTGTCTTTAAGGGCTTTACAGGCCCACATATCAACTCCCTAAAAACCCTCAAATGTGAGCAATAAGAGCCCAACATGGGGAAAGAAACTCAATAAAAGAAGACAGAAGAGAAGTAACAACACCTCAAATTGAGTCCTGATGCAGTAAAATGATCCATTTAAAGGCTTCAAACCAGGCATTTTCACTGATAATCTATATTCAAACTCTTGTAATCTCTTATTTGGAGAGCAGCACCGCTTTAAAAACAAGCAAGATTAAAAAAGGTTCGATTTTCTTGTTTGTTTGTTTGTGATGTGATATCTGCTCAAATCGTGTTTATTCACCATAATAGCGGCGTTGGATGATATTTATGCTAAACTGTTGGGGGACAGGATGGGGCGGGTGAGGGGGGCGGGGGGGCGGGGGGCTCATGATGTTGGGACAGATGGCATTTAGCTCTGGCTGTGCCGAGCTCAGTGGGACCCGAAGCTTAAGAGGTTAGGCCTGTCAAAACCACTCTGTTCATTCAGCACCTAACAAAGTGTGGACTGTCAGCCTGTTCCCTTTAATAAACTTAAGGTTCTCCCTTTGTCCGCGCCTCAGACACACTTTGCAACTCCGTGACCCGAATATCCCAACGTGCACCGAGGGTCTCGCTGGGTAAAGACGGCACCTGTGGCCCCCCCAGGACGCCCGGACGCACGTTTGGCTCTGTAAGGGGAACGGAAAAAAGGCTGGTTATGTTTTTGAAATGAAACGGACTCATGGTGACCGAGAGGCGTTTACACCCTGAGGGACATCTGAACACTTTAGATTGGGATTCAAATATTCTAATACTTAAATTCTCAAGGTCCATGTATCTCACAGTACAACGTTCTCTCTCTCTCCTGTTGTGTGTATTTGTGTGTTTTCAGCACTTCCACATGTGCACTCTGCCATGTCAGGGCTCCAGCTGTTTGTATTGTTGTGTTGTTGTCTAAGCAGCACAATGGAAACGCGGCTGACTTTATTCTGTCCTTCACAAATAAGCAGCTCTGTGTCTTGCTGAAGCGGGAGAGCTGCGTCTCAGCGTGATGCAGCATATTTATGATACGGTGGCGTCTTGCTGTTCTTATTTATCTCATCACAAACATTTTCTTGTCGCTCATTCATGCAAAGTAAAGACGTTTTTACGCCATCGTACTTGACCACAAGAGGGCGACATACTGTAACATGCAGAGTGATGCTCTGTGGTACTGTACCGTCTCTGTGGAAACACACTGGATATGTTACACACACACACACACACACACATAAAACACCTGAATCACAACAAATGCATCCTAATCTGTCATGTGATCATGCAGAGTGTTTGAATAAATATCTAATTTGCCGCCCCCCCCCCCCACTCTCTCCCCCTCTCTCAATTTGTTTCAGTGTTTGCTGGGGTCACATGCGGAGGACTGGTGAGTCGTGACCTCGGCGAGAGGCCTGAGTGACATTTGACCTCTCACCGGGCGTGTGGCTGACCCTGGAGGATACAATTCAACAATGGGAGGCACGTGCCTCGGCCTTGTCGCTATGGTAACGCAGGACCTTTTCGGAAACTGAGGGGGGTAGGGTCATAGCTGGGTCCTCATCCCGATCGGTGTTAACCATCTGCTGCCAATACACTCCCTTAGATGTAACGCACACCCACCACAGAATAGTGTGTGTGTGTGTGTGTGTGTCAGGAACGCGTGGACTGACTGGGTAATCTCTGCAGGCAACTGTGATGTGTCTTATTCTCTCACAATCACCTGGAGAGATTCTGCAGTCTGTTCAACACGTCTAGAAACACTAAAGAAGCTGAGTGTGACAGCGTACGACTTAATGATCAACATCAGGGAGCTTTATGGTCTTAAGTATAGAAACATAACAGGCAGATGCAGATGCAGTATAGATTTCAGATTGTACAAAGCGTAATTAGAGCACAATTCATGGAAGATACGTTTAGCTTTTATTGTGCCATGAATCTCTCTCTCTGTCACCACAGATCCATGCTCAGGCCTGTGGACCCGGTAAGTGAACACTAAATATACTCAAAATGCTCCCACTAAAACTGTGTTAGTGACCGAGTTTGGATGCAATTTTGCTGAAAATTGTGAGCTTTTAGTAAAATAGCTGGTATAATGCCTTTAAAAGTAAAGCTTGCTTTGTATGTATGGATAAACTGCATTAACCTAACAATGACTAACATCAGGAACAAACTCTCTGGCTTCTTGGCTTGTAGCAGCATGAGTATAGAGACTGCAGGTGTCAATCAGGTGGGTCTACCGTGCGGTGTGAGTGAAAACATGGCACATGAGGACCAGACTGGGCAAAAACTGTACACATTTAGTAAAGGGGCCTTTTACTGGCAATCGCCCCAGGGCCCATAAATCACTAGGTGAGCCCCTGATGGGAGCCCAAGTGTGTGTCCTCAAATGAGTGCGTAGATATGAAGTAGTTGAATCCCTGGAGGCTCTAACAGGTCTGGTTATATATCATAAGCATCGCATCAGGCCATAATCTTTGCATTAATAGAAGAACAGGTACATGATATTCTGCGGTTGACCACTAAAACCACAACGCAGAACAGGAAGCACAGCATCGATCTGAAGCTTCTACACGTGTCCCTCTGACTGAGTTGTTGTTGAGTGTGAGGATTCCACACTGGGGATAAATGATGTGTCAGCTTTTCCTCATCTTTTCATGTTTGACTGTTTCAAGTCAAAACAGTCAAGAAGAAAAAAGGGGAATGTTGTTGGATAAGAGGTCAACAGGTGGCGTCCACCTGGAGCTCTTCACGCTCTGCCTCTTTGATGCCACACACAGCTGGACCTACACATGTGCATCCACGTACACGCTTGCTCTTCTTCTGTTCTCCCTAAATGGCCACACCCAGCTCTACTCCTCCTCCTCCTCCTCCTCCTCCTCCTCTGGTTCTCCCCGTCTCATCCCCTTCTCCTCGTCCTCTGCTGCGTTTTGGTGAAATCTCAGCTGGCAACTGTGAGTCGTTCACTCGCCGCTCTCACAATGGCCTCTGGGATTATGCTAAACACAGGCGCCTCGGCCGGCTCTCCCCATCGACCGGCATCAGCGACGCCCTTTGGTGCCGCGCAGGAAAGAGACAGAGGGCCTCTCAATGAAGATGTCACTGCAATTACACCAGCGCGCCTCACGGACACCCTCGCTGTCTGCTCTGCCCCCCATCCCCATTTTGTAGAAACATCTTTTGAGGAGCGGCCCGTCTCTCTCGCTGCTCCTTCATAATGCATGTCCGCTCTGAATTTGCATGAATTCACTTTCCAGATGCTTGTGCTGCCATGTTGACTTACAGTGATGTGAGCTGTACAGTGTTGGCTGAGTGCTGATGAGTTTGTTGTTTCGGTGCCTCCCCCCCCCTCCTCCCCCCCTCCTCTTCACTGTGTTGGGCAGAAGGCCGAGCTTTCTGATGTGGATGATACTGCATCAGGAACTGATTGGCAGATGCTTAATAGCCAACAGGACCTGATGCATTGCCTTCAGCATCGAAAGAAGCATCACACAGTGGTCACTCTTCTCTTCCCTTGTTCTGCTCTCCTCTACATTCTGTTTGTTTCTGAATTTATGTGCGTCATTTGAACCTAATTAAACTACTTTAAAAGCTCTTTCATTGTGATTGCGTTGTTTGTCTGTGTGCATTGCCGGGTTTGTTTATGTGTCGCGGTCCTTGTCCTGGTCTGGATCCGGGGTCACCCACAATAACACTGAGACATGGGGGACTTTCCTTTGCTAACTCAGTGTGAGGACAGTAACAACCCCCCTTTCTATCTTTTCCAATTGCCCAGTGCTACAGCGCCACTCTGTGGACAGTCTGGGCTTTGGTCTTTAATTCAGGGATTCATAAAATCCGATTGATCATAATCATTTCTATTCTGCAGCCATCAAAAATGTTTTTAAAACCAAAATCAGGTTCTGGGCCTGCTCAGGTTAAAGGAATGCAGAATTTCCTTTTTAATAGAATATTACCTCACAAATTGCACTTTTAATCTCCATATTGAAACAATAATCGGTCAAAACAACCCAATAATAGAGATTTCTGCTTTATCTTTTGCGGTATTCTTTTCTCTCTCTCTCTCTCTCGCTCTGTCAGTCAGGCGGAGGATTGGGTAACGATCACAGAGATGTTGTGAAACTCAAAGCGGTACTTATGCTTCAGCTCCGGCCCAATCGATCACTCTGACACTCACATGCATGTCTGTGATATCTGGCACATCACTTTCCCCTCCTGTCCGCTGAATGACACCGGGGGTCACCTGAGGTCACGCGATTGCATATTTCCCTTGCATTTGTGTGCGTGCGGCCTTAACGCTCCATCGCTCGGACTTTTACGTGTCCTGTGTAGTCTGATCGCAGGTCCGTGTGCTTTGACAGGAACCTTCCTCCCACCTCTGGGTCCACCCACGGGGGGAACCACCGCCCCGGCCCTGCCTCTGTGATTTGCAAGCACAACTGCCTCATGGTTCCAGTGAGGAATAGCACCGAGGGGAATGTTCTCTCATCGTCTCTTTCATCAGTCTTGGAAAAACTCGACCATTAATCTCTCTGGAATATGTCAAAACGGGTTTGATTAATCAAGCGTTCTCCCTCAGAGTTTCTGCCTTTATTTGTGCGGCGGTTGAACGGCCTGCCAAGTGAAATAAACATTTAGTAAAGGGGGAAGTTTTTTGCACACTTTATTTGCTTGGGTAGGTCATGTTTTCACCGTTATTTATTTGCGTCTTGGAGGAGTTATTCCTCAGCCATATTGTTTCAGAAATGGTGCAGCCCCACCCTGCGGACACCGGTGTCCCTGATCAGCACAGAAGGAGCCATCTGAAGGCCTGATGTCATAGATGCTACAGTAGATTGTCCCATTTTAGGTGGATCTCTTGGACAGACGTATCACTTTTCTATTGATTACAGATGCGGATCAATTTATTTCTGCTCTCCTGCCATCGTTAAGGATGATAATTGCAGAATGATGAGGCCGGGCTGCAGTTCCTGTCTGTCTTTGGGAGATGTTTGATTACAACGATACTACCTTCTCTTAGTTTATGAACAATTGTGATCAAACCAAAACAATCATTAATTCCTTCCATGACACAATGAAGGAGAAGAATACAAAAGTGTGGTGATGTCAATGTCTTTAGTACAAGTAGTTCAAAATCAAACAAAAGCGCTTCTGTCTCTGTGACAGTCTAACCCTGAACGCTCTGCCCTCTGCTGGTCGTGTCCTGCACAGGAGCACAAAGGGCTGTGTGACTCGGGGATGTTTCCCCTGAAACAAGACACCAGCAGAGAGGAGCAGCTCATCCTGGAATTCAGGGAAGCCGACACAACTGTGACATTTGCACTGCCGGAAGCAAACTCTTAAATTCTCACCAAACACGAGGCTGCTGGACTCGCTGAGCACTAAATGAAAGCTCAGCTCACTTCGGGGTTTGTGTCTTTGATGAAAACGTCTTAGTTGTTGGAAGGAAAAGTCAGCATGACTTTGCGGCGACGTGCCAAGACGAAGAGCACTCTGTCATCCACACCCTCTGAGGAAAGGTCAGGAGGTCAGCATTAATGCAGGCGGTGCCAAGTCCATCTATCCTCTCATATCAGCTAGCTGTTGGCACAAACACACACACACACACACACACACACACACACACACACACACACCGCACACACACACACACACACACACACACACACACACACACACACGTAATCGCTTACTGTCTCCTCACCCATGGGAAATCCAGGAAGCAATGCCAATTCCAGCAGATGTTCCTGAAGCGCAGGCATCTTGTAAACACCATGAAATGTATTAGAGGCTAATGTAGTGGTTGCTGACAGAGGTCTTCAACAGATGATGTGATTGTACCACCTGCTACACACACACACACACACACACACACACACACACACACACACACACAAAAGTTCTGGTCTGCATGTCACAACCCCGACCTTATGGAGATGCATTCTTGAAATAACGCACAGAGAAACGGCGACGTAGATATGATTGATGTCTGTCCCCTGATGAGAGCAGCAAAGTAACAAAGACGCCTCTCACCTCCATACAGGAGAGAGAGTTTCCTTTAAGCTTTCATATATTAGGGATCATATACGTTACTGAGCCTAAATCTATATTGATGTTGTCGTCTGACGCCTGTCAAAAGAATTTTTTGGCTCTGTTGTTCATCTATAGAAGACAAAGAGCCTGAACCTTCAGAGACCAGCAGAGACACAATTTATGACAAAACATCTGGATCCTTCACCTGAGTGGATCTATCAATACATGTGAAGAGAATCCAGGCAAATTTGTACAAAATGTGTTTTTAAAAAGTCACATTCTGTATCTTTAAGGGCTTCAAAGGCGTCAATCATATTCACACCGGCAACTACAGCTGCCAAAGCAATGCAGAGGAGTCAGAACAGCAATGATTCCCTCTGAAATGTTGCGTAAGAGTGTAAAGTCGCACAAAGTGGTCGTACAGTTTATTCCTTTTTGAGTTTGATCACTGACATTGTTTGTTTTGTACGTTAGAACATTTACTTAAGTATTTACAGTTTCTGCTAACACTTGCTGCACTACATTTAATGGATGGAATTGACTTTAGATGCTTAAAATCCAACTTGAAATAAGATCATCGATGTTGCCAGAGAGTTATTTGACACAATAAATGTATCTAAAATCATATAAACTGCACTTTGGGTGAAAAATAACTCCCTAATTTGGGGCCAAAAGATTTACCCACTTCCATACTTGTGCACTTCACCTTCATCCCCCTCCTCGTCCTGATAATAACCTGTGTGTCTCCATAGAGGGAGCCAGTGCAGCCCGCTGCTCGCTCTCTGCCCCCGGTGAGAGAGTCGAACCTGCCCGCCTCACCGCCCCCAACATGACCGTCACACCACCGCATGTTCACCAGAAGCGCTGCACACTCACACCATCCAACATCCACTGATCACCTACAGGAGTCTGCACGGTAACAGCTAACACACGCTCACACACACACTCACACACACACTCACATACACGCACACAGCACGCACGCACGCACGCACGCACTCACTCACACACACACACACGCACACACACACGCACACACACACACACACACACACACACACACACACACACACACACACGTGACCAACTCTGATACACACACCGGGAGACGCTTTTCCAGGAGACATTTGGAGATCTGCAGGTAAATTCCAGGTACGTCTCCAAAGCTGAAAGACGCTCGAATCTGCTGCGCAAAGTGTGTGCGTGTATATATGTGTGTGTGCGATGTGTGTTTATGTTCTTAACCACCGTGATTGTTCGTCACTTAAAGGGGAACGTCCACTTGTTTCTTACGTTTCGCTTCTTTTGAGGAATTTTAAGGAATTTCCCAGGAGCAAGTGGCGACAACCAGAACCAGAACCTGAACGTGTGTGTGAGTGTGTGTGTGTGTCTGTGTGTCCTGATGCGTCGCTTGATGAACGCGCTCCTTCCCTCAGACAGCGCCTGGCACGGTGCGGGGGCATGTTTACGCACGATCTTTACGCGCATTACGCACTAATCCTTTTGGAGAGGAAAGAACAGCAGAAAAACACTTGGCCGGGTTGGAAGTGGCAGATTTAGCTGGACGGGCGCCAACGTCAACATCACGCCTGCAGCGGGAGGTGTCGGGACTCGCTGAGCAATGCCATCAGTGATGTAATAACGGCTATTAAAGCGCGCGGGCTTGTCAAGTACCGAGAGAAAATGATCTGTTCACGCTCGATCCATTTGGTTCCAACCTCTCCACAGATCAGCTGCGACTTTCGGTGTCCGACATGCTGGGGGTCTGCGTGTGTCTCTGTGCGGTGTTCACACACGTCCTCTCACAGGACGCTGAGGAGCCCATCTCCTACACGGTAAGTGTGTGTGTGAAGCGCTCTGTTTGATCCAAGAACCGGGGAGAGGAGAGCCCGAGATTGATGTTATCACGCAAAATGCATGTAAGAATGTATGTATGTTCCAGTCCCTCTGACACACTCTGTTCATCTGTGTTGTGTGTAGTGTACAGAGGGGTATGAGTATGATCCCGTCAGAGAGCAGTGCAGAGGTGAGAGACCATCAATGTACAGCTTCAGACTGTGGTCTTTAAGTTCTATTATATTCTGTTCTATTCCTTATACCTGTAGATATGATATTAAGTGTAAACTATGTAAATTCACCCTAACATGTTGCTCTGTCCATCATCTTAGTGTGTAATGTGTGTGTTGGCCAGTAGATGATTCTGTTTCTTTCCCTCTCAGACATCGATGAGTGCGCCTTAGTGGATGATGCCTGCAAAGGAGGGATGAAGTGCATCAACCACTTCGGCGGCTACCTCTGCCTCCCGAAGAACGCCGTCATTTACGTCACCAAGGAGGGAGAGCAGGTTTCCGTGCCCGACCCTGTCGCCCCAATTCCCGCCATCCCACCCAGCCAGCCTCAGCCTCAGCCTCAGCCTCAGCCTCAGCCTCAGCCTCAGCCTCAGCCCCAGCCACAGCCTCAGCCTCCGCCGCGGGTCCCTGGGGACGGCCGGAGAGGCCCGCAGGTGCACCGGCCTGTGCACTGTGCCACCGGATTCACAGCAGATGAGCAGAACTTCTGCAGAGGTAAGATCAGCTCCCCACCTCCACTGACAACTCCATGTCCAAATATGATCTCTGTGAGTCCCTCTGTTCTCTCACCTGTGGAACTGGACTCAGGAGCAGAGAGGGACAACAGAAAGTCAAGTTCAGATGTAGAGAAACACCTCACTGCCACATTCTCCACATAGAAACTCCTGTATCCTAACAAACGTTAAATGATGATGTTACTCTGCAGCAGGTCTGGTTTGCTGGGACACAAGGTTTTGTTGCGATGGTTTGGCTCCAATATTCAGATACCGCTGCTCGTTAAGCAAGTCGATTGTGATCCGGATCTTAGACGTTGAGTAAGTGACGCGTAAAGAACTGTTGGTGGTCATGGGTTCAAATCCCTCAAAGCAAGTGTCCCTAATACCCCTACCATTGCCCTTGACACTAGACTGTAGACCAGCAGTGGGTCCCCTGCAGGCTCCTGTATTGTGGCTGCCTGCTGCTTCTCTCAGTTGGGATGGATCCAAACGGGCCTACGGGGATGAGTACAGTGTAACATCTAAACCTACACACTCTTAACCCGCTGATATTGACAGATGTTTGGTGTTGCAGAACTTTCCTCCTGAACGTCGCGTCTTTGTTGCACTTGGCCCGATTGCGTCGCTGCAGCTCGGAAGAACGTGCATGCCGGTATTTAATAATTACCGAGCTGCTAATGACTTTAGAGTCTTGAGGAGGAGGAGGGCTGCAGAGGTGAATGCTTCATCCATCTGTTTGACACTTATCAACAGCTAAACCACGCGTAGCTGCCAGATGTGTTGAACGCTCCTTGCTTTCTCTCGCTGTGATGTCATGTTTTCTAAACTCTCTGGTTGCTCGCAGCCTGATGTTTTTGGCCGGGGTTCAGCTCCTTCTCAAAACATAGAAATTGCTCTTGTTTTAGGTGTTGAGGACCTCTGCTTCAGGGGGAAATGGAGGAGAAAGCTGGGCGCAGGCTGGCTCCCTGGCTCGCATGCGGCCGCGGCACCTACAGTCCAGATCTGCGTGTGTTTGTAGTCGCTGCGCTGTGTGGGTGTGTTCCTGCGTTTGAGGAAGACTCTTTGATCTTCCCAAACAGAGAGTGGATTAAAGATTCTTTTGCTGTCTCAAACACGCACACACACACACACACACGTGCACACACACCACTGGCACCGATCTTTGTTGCTTTCTGCCAGATGTTCCTATCTGAACCTTAGCAGTAGCTGTGTTCCTCCGTCTTAACCTCTTGCAGCTTGTTGGTCATTGACGCTGATGACGTCATGGCTGAAGTTTGACTTCAGGCTGAAATGACTTTTCATCTACTTTAGTTCGGACCATCGTCATGAGATCGAGCTCATCGTCATGCTGTAATCGGGGGGTCGGGGTCTGAGAGGGTGGGAGGGTTTGATTGTAATCGGCCTGAACTTGGCAGGTAAACAAAACAAAATGTGATTATTATTTATAGAAATGAAAAGTGAAAATTAAAAAGTGAAAAGCTGTCATTACACGCTTGATACTACAAGAGTTACCACACTAAGTGTAATTTAACACTCACAGTATCATTACGCTGCCGTGCTCAGTGGTTAAGACACTTTATGCCAATTAACAACTGCAGGAGCGGCTGAGCTGCGACGCTGAGGTTTGTGGCCACGAGGCCGCAGTTAAAGTAACAAATTAAATTTCTACACCTGAGGCAAAGATCCGTGTGAGCCGCTTTATGCCTTTCTCTGAATTGGAACTCAATTAGGTTTTATTAGCGTGTAAAACATGGGAGCGTACGGGCTGTAAGGTACCAGGCCAGCGTGCGGGCCAAACAAAGGCAGGCTGTGAAATCGCTGCTGTTTTTAACTGCTCGCCGTCTCGTGCCGTTACGCCGGCGTACACGCTGCTGGTAGAGTGATATAATCTTTGTTTACATCAGGCTCTGGTTTCTCTGTCATTACCCTCCACGCTCCACAATGGCCCGATTGTTCTGGGACGTAGGATCTCCTGTTTTCTTTCCACAGCCGCTGTTTTGCACAGCGACGCATCTCGCTAGCGAAGGAATTCCCATTAGCGTTGAAGGCGGGGGGAAACCTCAATGTATCAAATAGCGCTTACATCAGGCTCCTTCCCTGCTAACTCACCACTCTGCAGAGGAAGCTCGGAGTGCCGAGTCAGGCGAGTCAGAAGGGGAAGATGAAAGGCTGACACCTGGGGAAGGAACCGCAGGAGCGCCGGAGGACGTCACGGTGCGGACGGCAGCTGAGTTGTTTTAGGCCATTGTGCTGCAGTGTCGGGCAAAATTTCAGCCAAATGCGTCGCATGTGTGCAAAAACTGAGCCAAATCTCTGAATCACAACTGGCTGGTCTGAAGGAATGAGCTGATGTTGTTCTTCAGTTTGACTTAAAATTAGATTCAGTGGAAAGCTCATCTCTGTGCTGAGTTGTTCCGATGTGTCAGCACTTTATCCTGGTTTTTCATCCTGTGAGATCAGTAGTCAGGAGGTCATGTTGAACGTTGGTGGGATTGATGCAGACTCTAAGAGCCCCCTAGTGGTGACTGCTGGTACTTCACAGGCTCTGAGGAGTTTTCCTCCCTATCAGAAGTTTTTAATCCTCATCCTCCTCTTCCTCCTCTTCCTCCTCCTGCAGCCCAGTCCTCCACATGTCACAGGTAGTGATCCCCCTGGTGGTGAATGGTGGTATCAGATTCCATTAGATGGCGGTGCTACGATTCCTCAGTTGATGGATTCCTTTACATTTGTGCGCTCGTTGGCTCTGAGTGTGTGAAAGTGTGTGTGTTGTTTACAGTGACACACACTTATGACAGATTGGCCACCTAGGGAATCTATGAAGCGTCTCTGTGTGTGTGACAGCTCAATGATGCTTTGCCTTTCCGTGACCTTCTCCACCCTCAAAACACACACACACACACACGTTGGCATGCTCACTCTGTTTAGATGGCGACAGGCGCCGGCTGTAGTGGTGTGTGTGTATATGAAGTCTTCTCTGGGCCCAGGTGAGGTCACTTCCTCTCAGAAATGAAGGTCGTCCATCACGGCGGTGGAATCGCTCATTAAAGCCGCTGAAAAGCTGAGAGCGCTTATTTTACCGCGCTGGTTACGGATGAAGACTGAGCCGGGTACACACACACACCTCCCAAAGTACTAACTGTACTTTCCAGAGGAGGAGAGTTACTCGGTACATTTACTCACACACACACACACGTGGAGTTACTGGTACTTACTCTCCAACGTTTGAAGAATACATCGTACTCTTTACTCCTGATACTGCTGCAGTGTATGTGTGTGTGTGTGAGTGTGTGTATGTGTACAATCTGCAGTAAAGAGGCCATAAGAATCTTCTTTCCTTCCTTCTTTCTCTCCCTTTTCCTCCTTCCATTCCTTTTTATACTCCTTCCCTCCTCACACACTTTGCAGTTGCCTTCTTCCTTACCTGAATCCTCCCTCCCTCCCTCCCTTCCTTCCTTCCTTCCTTCCTTCCCTCTCCTCTACCTTTCCTCACTCTGAGTCTTTCCTACCACGTGTCTCACTCACAGTATTCCTACATTTGCATGTTATAGTTCTCTGTTGTCCTCTTGTCAGCTCCTCATTTTAGATTCTGCAGATTAAATCCAGCGTAATACACACACACACTAACACACACACACACACACTTCACGCGGCTGAGTGTTCATTTTTTATCTGTAAATGAGATCCTGGTACGCTGCAGCGCGGGACGTGAAGGGACATGCCGCTGCTGTTTACCTGTCTGGCTTCCTGAGGTCGTGTAGGCCACATTACCATCCACATGCCTGACTAATTCCAGCCCTGTCTGGACACCGCTCACCTGCTCCGGGATGGAAATCTTCTTAAATATGTTACATTAAGAGCGCTAAGCCATGTGTGACAGGGAACTTGTGTACTTTTCCGTGCGAGATCAAGCGCACGCAATAACATTTTTCCACCAAGATGCAATGCACTCGGGAGGAATATCTCTGGAATGTCAGCGCCGGTTGTTTTTTCCGTTTGCTCCCCATCTTTTGTGATGGTAGGAATTACTCACCACCTTGACAGATAAGCGTCGGATCGATGTGCGAGGAGCAGGAATGCGGTGAGTGGGGCACGCAGCCCGGCGGTGGCGTGGAGTATTAGCCGCACAGCCCAGCTGGGGGGGCTTTGGGATGCGATCTGCGGAGTTTTTCCAGCATTTTGCCGATCCACGCAAAGAGTTTACAACTTTTTTCCGGAAAGTCCTCTAGATGTTATCCTGTAACGGTTTTTGTTTTCCCTCCAAACATCCGTGAAAAGATGAGGGAGAGGAGCGGTGATACGGAGAATGTTTTCACTCAGAGAGGAAGGACTCCCAGGCGGCGCTGAGGTGTACCGGCGCACTAGGCCCCCCTCGCCCCGACAGGAAGTCAAGGAAAAACAACTTGGACAAAGATGTTGTTGCTCCGACATCAGACGCGCGGATCAAACACGGCTGACCCACTTAGGCTCACAGCGAGGCTTTGTTGAGGGTGAGGCGATGGAACACAGAGATGGAACACACCCCGGGCCCACCTGTCCAACCCTCATATTACCTGCTAAGCTCCTGTCCTCCACCTGCGCTCACACTGATGATTTACGCCCCCCTGCTGTGTGAAGGAATCACCGGCTACCTTCTAGTCACTAGGCCTTAAAGCCTTAAAGTCACACTCACATTAGAGGAGATTTCATGATTCTCAGGTAATTTTTATGTCAGCAGGTTGGATTTCAGTCTCATTAGGAACTTATTGCCTTCCTCCAAGTGTGATCGAAGTATTAACGAGTACATCAAGCAGCTGAAGGAGTCCTTCCGCGTGAGATTAGTCATGGAGTATTTTTCTTCACTTCTTCGCAGTTTTACTACTTTTACTTCAGGGAACATGAGTCATTCCTCCACCATCGCTGCTTTCATCACCAGTTAATGAGCGGCAGACGGAGAGCGAATCCCTGAGACCCTGCAGCCATGATACCGGGAACGCTCTCTCTCTCTCTCTCCCTCCCTCTCTCCCTCTCTCCCTCTCCCTCTCCCTCTCTGTCTCTCTCCCTCCCTCTTACAGTACCCTTGTACAGTAAACGCTGTTATTGCTCGTGGTTATGGTGGCGGCTCCTCGCTGTCGTCACCTCAGTGGCGGCGGAGGAGAGAGAGACAGAGAGAAAGAGAGAAAGAGAGAGAGAGAGAGAGAGAGAGAGAGAGCGCGAGAGGGGAAGCAGCTTTGCCGGGGCCTCCTAAGTGCTTAATGCTGCTGTTGTTATTATTCTCCCCGAGGTCGCGGTGCCGTCCAAAGGCCAGCTGCTTCCTCCTCTGATGTGCTGCAGCGTGTTGATCTTTCCGTGTACCTCACGGTGGAAAAGGGACACGGAGTCGCCGTAAATCACGACTCCGCTGGGCCGGGTGACACTCACACGGCCGCACAGTGTGTGAACTTCTCACACTTTGCCCCTCAATCTGCTGTTTGCAGTTTCAGTGGCAGTCTTCACTGAGGCTGCAGCCCAGCCAGCCAGCCAACGGGAAGGTAGAATAACAGAGCCTGTTCACGCTGAATCACAGGAAATTGGCTCCAAACTCCTACAATGTAGGTACGAGGGTTGATTGGTAAGTTCTGACCCCAGAGTTTTTCAGCATCATCTAACACAACACGCTTCTGCTGATGACGCTGGAAGGAGTTGATCTCAGTTTTGTGCCATTTAGTGCCTGATGACTGATCGGTTCATTGGTCATCATTCAGATATCTGAGTGGTTCCCTTATTTGTGTAATTTCTTTTACAATAAAATACGATGATACATAACGAGGCCTAAGCTGCAAAATGAAGAAAAATCCTGAGTTCCTGTTGTGCAAAAGACACTTAGACAGTCAGGAACCACTTGTTAACAATTAATAAATCAGGAGTAAGTTCCTCATTTATTCCTTACTTGTTGCTTGGTAACCACTGGAGCCTTTGCCTACCTGAATGTAAAGTTCTCCCCTTTGTTATCGGCGTAACAGGAAGGAGCGTGTGTTGGAGCGATTCGGGTGTGCAGCTGGCACACTGGATGGATTTTTAGGAATCCGGCTGACCTTTGGAAACGTGTGGAACAAACTCACAAATCAGCCGCTCTGTGTATGTGTGTGTGTGTGTGTGTGTGTGTGTGTGTGTCAACGTGACTAAGACTCCCGTTCCTCACGAAAAACAATGAGAGCTGCGAGCTGAATGCTGCGAGCCGAGAGGAGGGAGTGAGAGAGGAAGAGCCCGAGCATGGAGACGGCTCTGATACAGAAACGGAGGCTCCAGCAGCTTTAATGCAGCGTTAGATTCATGCTGATGAGGGTTTGGCTGTAGAAGAGCAAAATAAAGACCATCTCATCTTTTCTTGTTCCAGTGGACACATGGCCGCACTGAGACCTCGTCCTCCAACATTCCATTTGCTTACGCTGCAGGTTTAGGTTTGTTTTTCGCCGTCCCAGCAGGTCTGTCCCAGTGAATGAAGGCAACGTGGACACATGAGGCCAAATTGTGGATAGGATTTCACTGAAGGAGGACAGAGGAGAGACCAGTGAACACATGGAGACACAGTATAACTTAGTATCAAATGCATTGAATCTATTTTTGACCATCGTCCTACCAATGCAGCATTTGGGGACAATGGCATGAAATAAATGCAGTGACATTTTACAGGCTATTGACATCCCAGAGTCCAATAATCCAATATTCGAAGGGGCAACAGAGTCCAGGTCTTAGCTGTTTCCTGGATGTGCTCCTGCTTTCCACTGCAGCACTTCAGTGAAAACAAGACTAAATACTCTGAAGTGATAATTATAACAAGTCTCATCGTGTCCGGATAAATCTGCAGCAAATAACACGCTGTTCTGAACGCCGGCCAGGACGCCTCGCTCGATGTCTGGGACGTGAGTGGACAGCGAGTGTGTGTGTGTGTGTTTGGTGTTGTTGTAGTTTAGTTCGAAAGGTTAGATTTCACACATACTCACACTCATTCATTCGTTTTCTCTCCATTTTCCTATTTTCTGTTGCCATTTCCTCTTTTCATGCTTCCTCTTCCTCCATCCTTCCATGTTTCCTATGGTTCCTTTTTATTCCGTCCTTTCTTTTTCCTATTTCTCCTTTTGTTCCATCCATCCCTTTTCTCTTACTTCCTTTTTTCACCGTCCCATTTGACCTTTCCTTCCTTTCTCACCTCTTCATATTCTTTCTTTCTTTCTTTCTTTCTTTCTTTCTTTCTTTCTTTCTTTCTTTCTTTCTTTCTTTCTTTCTTTCTTTCTGTCTCTCCCTCTGCTGTGATCACATGAACACATCAGCGGTACTGTAACTGTGAAAAGGCCACGGAGCGTTCAAGCACCTCACACAGGACCTCAGATACAAACCCACCCTAACACACACTCACACACACGCATACACACACACACACATTCTTTGAGCTGCCGCCATCCCCATTACTCCCCCGAACTCCCACAAGGCATTTAGAATTAATCTCCCTGAAAAGCGAAGAGTTTTAACTCTGACATCACATATGCACACACGGCCGTAAATCCCACTTCAAATCTTTAAAAAGGTCCTTTTTTTCCAGCTGAAATAAAAAGCCTCCGCCCTCCTCCCTCTTCCCTCTTCCCTCCTCATTCTTTCCCTCGGCGTCGTCCGGCCTTATCTTCCCCTCTGATGTTACTGCCCGCTCGCCATCGAGGCTCAAACCTGTAAAACTCGGCAGAGCTGCCTTCTTCTGGGCTGCGCTGGATGTGTTCAGCTGTGGCTTTACGGGACCTCTGAGCCCCCCCCACTCACACACACACACACTCATGCACCCCCGCATGAGCCTCGGTACAACTTTGTATTGGCAGCCTCTTAAAGGTTTAGTGACAAAGTAGCAGTTACCATGAGAGATCCCTGTGAATGGGCGTCTGGACGGCGTTCAGCACATGTGCTTTTATTTAGAGCTCAGCGCTGAGCCTTCCAGTGAGGGAGTGAGGATGACTCTGACTTTTCCGTACACAGACAAGCATCAATGTGTCCTTCAGATTTAAACAATTTTTGGACGCTTACAGAAAGTCACAGCGGCATGTCCACAATCTGCTCTGTCTGACATCATCTGGGATCTTCATCACGTTACACTAGCTCGCCACCTGGGAGCCCCACATCAGGAGCCCCACATCAGGAGCCCCACATCAGGAGCCCCACATCAGGAGCCCCACATTGGAAGCCCTACATGAGCTGCCCCCCATCACTGGTCCCTCATGTCTGAATGGCTGTTAATTACATAATGAATTAGTTTTCCCGTTTTCTGGACTGGACTATCTTTCCAATTCCCGACACTCTTGTGATCCTGGTTGCTGCTTGGTCGCCCTTCCAGGTTTCTCCAGGTTTCTCCAGGATTCACCAACATTCCCCCAGCAGGATTCAGGCTTTAGATCTTTGTGCTTAGATGTCAGATTTACCCAACACCATGCATCAAATGTGTTCGTTTTTCACTGTTCGCATGGTAACAATGTAAATCCGGGGTCTCCCACCCAGTCTGCCAGGGGCTGCAGTCCACCCTTCACCTGCTCTCCCAGGATCCAGGTGAAAGCAGTTCATTCCTTGATTGATTAACTGCAGGATCAGTTAGACACAAACGGATCGAAAACCTGATTCAGCTGAAGGAGTCTGATGTATAGTTGCTTGTTGTATTTTGCAGTGCACAGAGGTTTGTCACAGACATGGTGTGTGTGTGTGTGTGTGTGTGTGTGTCTTTTCATGGAGCGTGCTGAAGTTTTCCTGTTTGGTCAGAGATGTAAGCTAAACTTTTCCAGCTCCACCAGACTCTCGTGTCTTCTTTGTATCTTCTCACTAACCAAGGATCAAATCACCACGTAGTAACAGTACCCTCCTCCATTCCAGAGTGTGTGTGTGTTTGTGTGTGTGTGTGTGTGTGTGTGTGGTATTGAGGATAACTGTCTGACGCACTGTTACACTGATGCCCACTGGCTGTGTGCATATGATGGGTTGTGTCAGACCACCCAAGAGGACTGCTGGTGGGCCCATAGGGGTGGGAGTATATGGGTGTATCTGTGTGTGTGTGTGTGTGCGTGTGTGTGTGGTGGGGGAGATAGAAACTCAGGAAAAAATGCAATGAAAGGGTTCATGGGGTTGACGTGGTGTGTTATCATGATAAACACTCCATCAAACCAAAATTAAGAAAGCAGGCTGTGGATCAACATGTGTGGGAGAAGAGGAGACACTGGGGGTGTGCTCCAAATCTCCTAACTGTCTCCTCCTTTCCTTCATTTTCACCTTTTCAATTCATCTTAAGAGGAAGGAACACGAGGAACAAATGCAAAGGCAGTGAGATGTTCTGTGTTGTGTGTGACTGACGGATGGGACCACGAATGAAAGAGCGGTCAATCTCGCCAATGGCGTCAGTCTCGTCGTTGGTTCGCAGAAATGAATGGATCGGAACGTCCTCAAAGATGGTGGAGGAGTGAGGGAAACTTGAGATGGTTAGCTGAACGTCACCACCTACTGTACAGAAGTGTGGAAACAGGGGGCGATGTAAAGCCAGCTGGTGCTAAACGTGCAGAGCGGTCTGTAAAGTGAGACGTGTCTGTTCTTTGTGTGGATCTCTGTGGTTTCTAAGATGCATACATTAACATCAAACGCTGGAGAAATGGCAGTGATGGAGTGAGAGATAGGAGAGATGTTTGGGTTTTCGGGTGTCTGAGACAAAGAGAAAGCACAAAGCTTATCAGAGGAGGTCTCTCTCTCTCTCTCACACACACACACACACACACACACACACACACACACACACACATGTTTGCCTATCATAGCTTGTCTTTAATAGGACAAAGAAACGTAAACAGTCCATTGGCCTGACTGGTTGTAGGAAAACACAGCAAATTATTGAATCCTAGTGTCTCCATTTAGTAGCTATAATGTGTGTGTGTGTGTGTGTGTGTGTGTATTGTATTACAGACATTGATGAGTGTGCGACAGGTCGACACACTTGCGGCAGCGAGCAGACGTGCTACAACACTCGAGGCTCCTACACCTGCCAGTGTGCTCAAGGCTACCAGAGGAACGGAGATCAGTGTGTAGGCGAGTCAATACAGGACCCGACCAACACAAACACAACACACAGCACGTACCCGTACAGACACGAGTGCAGGAATAACTGTTGCACGTGTGTGTCCGTGTTGTCCCTGCAGACAGAGACGAGTGCGCCCTGTCCCACTACTGCATGCACCGCTGTGTGAACACGCTGGGCTCGTACTACTGCGAGTGCACCGCAGGTCACAAACTGGCCAGCAACAACCACAGCTGTGTGGGTAAGTGACCCGAGAAGCTGCAGCTTAGTTTAAGAAACATGTGAGTCTTACTATGAAGGTTCATTTGATGATGCAGGTAAAATGGAGCAAGTAGTTGATCAGTCTACATTCGTTCTCTTTGTCTGGATGCAGAGATCTGACCCCTGTTTGCATGTATACGTATGTGTGTTCATTGGACAGCAGTCCGATCACAAAGCGTTCTGCGGACCTCTACACCTTGCAGGGAGTGTGAAAGGTGGGGTATTTACAATCCCAAGGTGCTGGTGGTGGGTCACAGCCGGTCTGACACCATGCACGTCCTGCAGGAAACAGGATATGAAAGCTTTTCTGCCAATGATCTCTGGTTTGGCCGTCATTTAGTCATCCCGTCTTTGTTTCTGTGGATATGAATTTGCTCAACAAACCCAGGCAGCGTTGGATGCAGACCTCAGGGCTCTGCTGTCTGGTAGAAAAGCACGAACAGCGTATTTGTGAAATCCTTAATCAGCATAAATTGATCAGTTCAATCAATCCTTTAACTCTTTTGTTTCAGATGTGAACGAGTGTGAGATGCAGACACCCTGTCAGCAACAGTGCTACAACCTGATTGGCTCTTTCCTCTGCCAGTGCGAGCAAGGATACGAGCTGGCACCGGACTCCGTCTCCTGCCAAGGTGAGCACATACAAACACATGGTACACACGCACACGCACACACACAGGTTCATGCTTGGTTGATTCATTTAAGTTCTGAGTCGGGCATAATATGTGTAAGTCATAGAGTTCATTGGGTGTTTTGCACATCACCTTCACTTATTTAAACTCTGTGATTATAACAACACATTCCAATGTGTGTGTGTGCGTGTGTGTGTGTGTGTACAAGATGGACACACTGGGCCTCTGTGTAGTAATTATGTACATACACACTGCTTGCGGCTTTGAACTACTCCAGTAACCGCCCGCCTCGCCTGATTTGGCCCGATGCCTCTCAGCATCTTCTTAAACACCAAGAGGATTTTACCGGAACCACTTTGGCCTCGTTCTGGACCAGCTGGATCGGCCTGTTCAGTAATTGTCATCTCTCTCTCTCCCTCTCCCTCTCCCCCTCTCTCTCTCTCTCGCTCTCCCTCTCTGTCTCTTTCCCTCACAGACATCGATGAGTGCAGCTTCTCCAGCTACATGTGTCAGTATCAGTGCATCAACAGCCCAGGAAGTTACTCTTGCGAGTGTCCGGAGGGGTATCAGCTCCAGGGAAGCAGGCTGTGTCAAGGTACCGCAGTCCTCCTCCTCCTCCTTCTTCTTTCTGTTCCTCTTCTCTATTTTCGCCCTCCCTTCCTCGCCTTCCCCAAGCTCTTTGAAGGGAAACATTAGACCGTTCCTGTCGTCCTCCATTCTGCCTCTGGAGTAGGAATGAAAGCCACTCTCACCCGCCACTGTCACGGAAAGAATGCAGAGGTTAGGTAACACAAACACGGCGGCCTCGCATCGCCACCTCTGTGAATTTATACGTGCCGTGTTGGTTTCTTGAGGTTTTATTTGAAGCTCCGGCACTCGCTCAAAGGCCGAGCTGTTATGTTTTCCTCCCCCCTCGGTCAGGTGCAGCTTTATAGGGGAGCTATGAATCCGGCTTGTTGTGTCAGAGGGACCTTTCCGTGATGAAGCCGGGTCACTGTGCCAGAAATAGCCCTGTGGTCTGGGGGCTTCTTTGATGGGGCTCGTCTCACGGCGGGGGGCTGCAGCGGAGGGGAGGGTCCGTACGCAGGGCCTCTGTGGCTGAAACGTGGGGCTTCCCTGGTATTTATCCCCGATAGACAGACTTCCCTCGTAGGGTTCCTTGCAACTCAGTGGCTGCTGGAAGTGGTATCAAAGCTTGACCCTGAAGTGCCAAAGTCAAATCGGAGACATTCTATACTTAGATGATCTTTCCACGAGTCTGTTTATGCATATCAGTTAGACTGCATCAGGAGTTAGACTGCACCATTAGTTAAAGACTTGTGATTCCTAGCATATCCCTTAATTGATGCCTATCATGGTATTGTATTGTTTTCTTGTGTGGGCTTCTTTTTGTGTCCTAATCACCATGTTTCTATCTTCATACTGCCTTTTTAACACCCTGAGGCCTTTGACATTTGTTCTCAATGTTGATTCATGTGCATTGCTTCACCTTTAAATCAATAAATACATTTCAAAATGAGTTCTGGGTCAACACCTGCAGATGTGTTGAAGTCAAAGTCTGAGATGTTTTCCCTGTGTCGTTCTGTCCATCACATCACAGACATAAATGAGTGTGAGACGGCGACGCATAACTGCCAAGATGATGAAACGTGTTGGAACTATTATGGAGGCTTCCGCTGCTATCCCAGAAACCCCTGCGACTCCCCCTACGTGCAGAGCTCGGAAAAGTCAGTATACCGCATGCCGTCCGACTCTTTCCTGTCACTGTCACGCTGCAGGCGCTGTAGTCTCACATTCGCCGTCCTCGTTCTCTTTGTGTCCTGGCAGTCGCTGTGTCTGTCGGTCTCAGACGGAGTGCCAGGGTCTGCCGCCGTCCATCGTCTACAAATATATGAACATCCACTCTGATCGCTCCGTACCAGCAGACGTCTTCCAGATTCAGGCAACAACCATCTACGCCAACACACACAACACCTTCAGGATCAAAGCTGGCAATGAGGGCGGGGAGTTCTTCCTCCGGGTAAGTGATGACAAACAATCTTTGTCAATTTTTGTGTCGTTCTGTCTCAGACTCAGTCTAATTCCAAAACAAACTTTAATCACAAAATTTGAGGGATTGAATTCTGAGTTCCTCCTCACACACTCACTCAAGTGTTCTTGCAGCGTTCCAGTAACGTGAGTGCCATGCTGGTGCTCACCAAGCCTCTGTCAGGCCCCCGGGAGCACGTGGTGGACCTGGAGATGATCACTCATCATTTGACCATGAACTACCGCGCCAGCTCACTGCTGCGGCTCACCGTCATAGTCGGGCCGTACGCCTTCTGAGGAGGGCCGCTCCCAGCAGCTCGGCCTTGTCACCCGCCCCCCCCCTCCCCCCAACCACCCTGCCAAAAAAGCCTGGTTCAGCAAACATAGCATAATCTAACCCAGCAAAAACCTATATCAGCACAACATACATTTGCATACATTACACTCATACTGTACAGTCAGTAACACACAGACAAGGTCTCCTGCAGCAACACAGCAGTCCCATGCTGAGGTCCTGTAGCTCTTTCTCTCTGGGGCCATTGGAATAAAGCGATTTAGTGACTAAATAAGTCACAACATACCAAAGCTTTTCATCTATCTATTGTAACAAAGGCACATTACATGATTTTTACAGCTACATCCATTGAATACCAGCTACTAGGGGACAGAAAAGCCCCTTTTGATGTTAACTTGTCCATCTACTTAGTACATGTCCCGAAGACTCGCTGCAACATTATCAATGCACTGGAGCTCCTTCATTGATCACATGATGATGATTACATTGATCCTTCCTGATCAATGTAAGTCCAACATTCACTCTAATTTCAGCTCTGTTTTGGTCTCCACCAACTCCTGAGGGAAATGTCAGCATCTTCAATGTTCTTCACTTGACACTGGGTGACTTTGCCTCGTCCTAACTTCGAGTCATTGCGCGCAGCCGAGGTCTGAGAGCCTGTTGGCCTGCAGTTTTACATCAGGGGTTGGTGAGAACAAAAGAATGACTTCATAGACGCTGAAAGACTTGGGTTGTAATTCCCTTTGGGTTCAGCACAGCTTTAGATTAACTGGAGCCAATTTGATTCAGTGACATAGTTCAAATCACAAGTCTCTAGTCCTAAACTTTGATTTTTGAGTTCTAAACCATTCTGTATTAATTACCTTCCAGATAAACTATATAATGGAAATACACACAGTACAAATGTAATGTAATTGCAATTCAATGGAATGTAGAATTCTTAGAACTGAGCTTTTGTTTTTGGAGTTAAAAGGATCAAGTCCGAGTTAGTAGTGTCGAAATTTGACAGCACCAAAACATACTGTTGAATGTAAGGGGTTGGATCCAAAACATGCTGGAAGAGGCATTTGATCGTATTGAAAACAAACTCATTAACATCAGGCACTCAGTCAAAGCAGCCTAGTGGACACAAACCCAACATGGATGAATTAGCTGACTGTTGAATCGTGTTTTTGATGAATCTGTAACAAAGAAATGATCAGTTGGTTCAAACCACACCGTGCTTCCTTTATAACCTCCGTCTGTCTGCTGTAATCCCACGTCAGACTCATAAAGTAAACTCTTATTTTTCCATCTAGATAAGCGCCACAGCTTCCCGGTATGAGCAGCTTTAGGTTTCCAGAGCTTTTTTTTTTTACAGCTTCTGTCGGTAAAGTTTGGGTCATCGCTGTTGTGCCGAGCTATTCGTGCAAGTGTGCATCCAGTTATGCTTATGAGTAATCATTTCCAAAGAAGTACAGAACAGTTCATAAGTGTAAGGGGAGGGGGGATGTGATCTGAGTGAGTACTAAACCGTGTGACAACAGGCCCGTAGACTTCACTCAGAAAGAGTTAAGTCATGTGCATGTAACAAATCCACGCATGTGTGCCTGTGTGCATGTTTGTGTGTGTGTGCGCGTGTATGTGTGTGTGTGTGCGTGCGCTTGCCTGTTAGTATGAAACACAGAGTGACATAAAGAGAGAGAGAGAGGGAAAGAGTGAGAAAGGGCTCGTTCACTGCTCCAGGTTGGGTGGATGTGGTTGAGCTGTTAATGCGTCTCTGTGATGCCATCTTAATAACCCTTTGGCCCGAGAGGCAATAACAGCCAGCCGCAAACTCCACAACACGCACGGGAATGACGGCTTTCATAACGCAGCTTGGCAAAGATGCACCGCTGTGCTCGTTCAAAGCCCGCTGACCGCTCGGTGGTGCCACGGCGACTCTCAGCAGGGAACAGTCGGGCCCTCTGATGTGGGTCCAGGTTTAGGAGTCAGGCTGGCACCGCGCTGGCTTGCGTGATCGTAGATAATTACAGTGCACGGCCTTGTTGTTGGTTCATGTGTGACGTAAAGGATTATTAAAGTGTTAATACAGTGCCACCACACTTTTTGGCAGAATGAGAACTCTTTCACTACCTGCTTAACCTTCCGTAACTCAACGTGTCTGCTTTGGTTTATTGCTGAAACGCTGCAAACTGAGACCCAACATGTAAACTCTCAAGCATTGGCCATCTTTGTGTCAAACGTGTTTTCAGCAGAACAGCGTGCCATCGTATGCGCACAGAAAATATAACACTTTTAATCATTCATGCTGTCCACTTCCTTCATTGAAACGCCTTCATGTTCTCCTCATCTATTTAAAATAGCCAATATATTTTTTCACATGTATCTTTTATTGATTTTACTCTGAAGAGCAGAAGTTATATTGTTGAATAAAATATGATGGATAAATGGGACCAGGCCCTGGTGTGTTTTTTTTTTTAAAAAAATCAACATTCTGTGGAATCAGCAGATCAGTTTTTATAAAATGTTAAAAATACGTTTTAAAAAAACAAAACAAGTAATGAATATAACTTTTGATGCAATATTATATTATACATATTTTACTTTTGACTTTTAACTGGATTTGATTTTGAAAAATCTGCAAAAACACAAACTGGTCTGTGAGAAGAATTATACAATTTAAAATATTTACACAAAACAAGACTTAAATCTGAAGGAGGAAACCCGACAAAACAACATTTTTAAATATTCAAAATATAAAAAGTTAGATTCTAGAAGTTTTTAGATTTCCCTGATTCGAAAAAATAAGTTTCTAAAAAATAAATTTAAAAAAAGCTGCTGTCAGATAAATTCCACACAGTAAAAAGTACAATATTTCTCTCTGAAAGTGAAGGAATGTCGATGATATAAAGTACAAAGTGTGCACTTTGGTGCAGTATTTGATTATAAATACTGACGTCAAAGTGAAAATATTTGGAAATAAACAACCTTTTTTGCATCACTATCATTCTGTAGTAAAGGGTAACAAACTTTCCAAATTCCCCTCTGTGGTCCTCAGCCAGATATTTGGGCTTTGATCTCTTTAATAAATCCACTGATTAATGAAAAGTCCAAGCTAGGAGGAGGAGATCAGGCCCAGCGTCTTCACCGCGGCCCCGTGTGGAAGATTAATCAAGGCGGAGAACGCAATAACGAAGAATCTGGGCGAAGGGTGGTGAGTCACGGCAGAAGAAGTGGGTGAGTCGTGTTTTCTCCTGTGGGTTGAATCATGCAGAGCTGCAGAGGAGGAGGACAAGCAGGAGGAGGACGAGGAGGGGAACAATGACACATCATGTATCATCTTACACGTCCCAACTGTTCTGACTAAAGCTCTAGACAGCAGAATGATTGAGTAACAACTTACCATAAAACCACTCCCAACCTATTTCACATTGTAAATATCTGTGTGTGTGTGTGTGTGTGTGTGTGTGTGTGTGTGCAGGCTTGATCCCACAGCACATATTGACTGAACGCACTGCATGACTACATTCAGATCCCCCCCTGGATCTGGGTAAATAAGACAGATACGACGGCTCGGGCGTCATGTTCACTGCATCTATCATTATTATATTGGGATTAAATCATCTTTGTGTTTTCCCAGAAGCCGAGGAAATCCAGCGAAACACGCAAAACCCCACTGCGCTTTCCATTACGCACCAGGGCGACAAGGCACGCTCAGCAGAACCTCTCACGACGCTTTCTTATACAATTGATCCTCTTGTGGTTTTACTTTATGATGACTTTGGCTTTTGTTTTGTTGCCCAAAGATTCTTGTTGGTCTGTTGGTCCAATGGCAAGTGCTCGTGTCATTTAACTCGTTTAATGTTCTCAAAGGAGAAGATTTGCCTCCTTCTCCTTCGTCGGTGGACATTTAAAGGCCGACTCTGTTCTAGTTTGCAAAACCTCATGTTGAACCCCTCCAAGCAATTCCACTGACACTCATTATCATTTTCAGTTGTTGTTTACCTCCAGGAGCTGACGAACATCCTCACAGCTAGTGGAAACGCTGGTCAGTTCTTCGTCCATATAGCCTCAGAGTTCTGCCAATCACAAATCGTGCCTGGCCGTGAAATAATTCACACTCATTTCATCTTTCGTGCGGCGGCAGCTCCAACTCGGCCCCTCTGTGTCGGGCAGAGCGGCTGGAGGCGTTTTAATGGCGAGAGAGACGAGAAATGAGCGCTTTATTGGATGGCATTTGAGATTGGAAAGACGTATTGGGGATGAGGTCACCTGTTAACACTGGCAGAAGAAGTGCCACAGCGACACACACACACACACACACACCACTGAGGCAATCACTCTGAAGGCAACACAGAATACACACTTGTCAAACAAATTAGCAGCATCACCCGCACGATCTTGTGTGTGTAAGTGTGTGTGTGTGTGTGTATGCAGATGTTGAACTCTTGTTATGCCGCTGTGTTACATGTGGCTGCTGAACACGTGCCAGCTTGTAAACACTCCATGCCCGGTGCCCGGCTATAAAGTTGTCGTTTCAATCAAGCCCTCAGTCAGGCTGAATAATAAATGCTGGAGGTCCATACCTGCGTGATTACATTCTCTAATTATAACGTGTAGCTGCTGTAAGTGTGAGCCGACCAAACCAGACGGAGCCCTCGGGGTGTTGTGAATGTAATTATATCCTGACAATTAATAGGCCGGCGCCTCAGAGGAGAGTTTGTTGTGCGGTGACGTACCTGGCTGTTTTTAGCTCGCTGGGGAGGCCTTTGAATTATGACATAATTACAAGGGAAAACATGATATACAAGCACGGTGATTATCCAGAGGGACTGTCAGCGCCGCTCCCTGTCAGGATTTCGCAGATTCTTTGTGGGGGGGGGTCGATGTTTCTTCTTTGAGCTCACCAGAGTGATGTTGATGGTTCAGGAGGTGAGGTCAACGGAACCCAATGTTTTAAGACTTGGACCTGGATGAGACTCGTTGAGGATTGATGATGACACCTTAAGTCTTCATCCAGGAAGGAACAATTTGAACTTTATCTCTTTATTGTTTTTTTCATCCCCCGCACATAAGAGACTAGAGGGACTTCAAAAGGGAATGGCTGTAAAATTCCGGAATAGCTGGGAATGGTTGGGAGGAAAAATCAAATTGAATGTAAATAAAGTTAAAAAGCTGAGAAATCCCCTGGAAAGTTCAAAACAGGAAAGTGGGGAAGAACTTTAATAAAACGTTGCGATCCTGAAAAGTGTGGATTAGTGTTGAAAAGCAGGAAAAAGCCTGAAAAAATGGGAATAATCCCCCGATATCCAAGAATAACCTCCTAAACCAGCCTCAGTCCCCTCATCAATCTAAACCTTTTAAGGCCCCAACATTTCACAGTTGTTGTTGTCTGTAACTGTGTGATCCTGAACAGTCTGGATTAAGGTTGACACATCAGGACTATGCCTGAATTTAGAGCGATATGAAACTTTACTCTCCATCCTACTGATGAATGTGTGATTAGTGTGATGGATCCCACCTGTGTGTTACCTTCCTCTCCTTCCCTGCTGTGATTCATCACTGACACACTCGCGCCTCACCAGTTTGGAGTCTGCAGCGGCATGAAAGACTCCATGAGACGCCGCTGTCCCGCGCCTCTCCTTAAATCCTGGGATTCTTACATGACATCCCAACATTCCCCACTCCCGCTTCCCACCCCGTCGGCTCAGGTTTGGCCCCTGATTCTCAAGGTGGAAGATCCACTTTTCATATTTTCCACTTTCCTGCCATCCCTCCGAGTAAAACCCTTTACAGAGAGAGAGGAGAGTGCAGTGTGTGTGTGTGTGTGGCGTGTGCGGGCGTGTGCACATGCATGAAGGCGTGTGAGACAGGTGAGAGGAGGCCAGAGGTCGTTGACGTGCCAGTTAGTGATACTTATGCTGGGTTGAGGTGCTGGAAAGCCGTGTAATGAACGGAAGGCTGGCTCGCTGCCTGATCAAATTCCAGCGCGGCCTCGTATCTATCTGCCTTCCAAAAATGTTCAGCATACCAGTGGGTTTTATTGACTTGTCAGAGCAGACGGGAGAGCGAGCGAGCAAGCTCTGCCTTGTAAGGTGCGCACCTCACACCAGCAACAGCAACTCATGCCGACTGACAACAGCACAAACAGCAGATGAAGAAAGTATCTTTGTCCTCATCAAGGCACACAGTCTCATCACTTTGTCTCAGAAATGTTTTCAGTCTGTTTTTCAGGGTCAAACTTACCAATAAGAGATCCATATCTCAAACACACAGGATGGCTTTGCTTGTTTTCAAACTAATCTTAAGCATTCTTAGCGAGTCATTTAGTCTGTTATTGTCTCCTGAAATGTCTTATTAAAACAAGAGAGAGCCGTGTAGTATTCCAGCCTGTTTCCAATGCAAATAAGCTCCTTTCAAGATAAATGAGCATCGGAATCTTAAAAACGAGACCGAAAAAGGTCGATCCCAGGATTTGTTCCATTTTTGAGTGACACAGCAAAATACAAAAGTAGTTTTAAGGCACTGAAACTGAGCTGAATTTAAAGGTAAGATCATCCAGTTTCAGGCTCAATTTAACTTCATTGGGAGGTAAGGAGGCTTGTCAGGCTTTGTATGCTTGTTTTATATTCAGGCAGGACTTGGAGCTCCATGGTTTCAGCAGATTACTCTGTCCTTTGCTTGTGTCTTGTAGGGGATTTGATCAGGGTTGATGACAGATACAAGCAGAGGCAAATATTTTGGGACAGTGGCAACAACAACAACTGCACACATCTCAGTGATTTGACAGTGCGAGTGGTGCCACATGGGGCCGATCTGACCGCTGTGTTTCCCACACTCCTGCAGGGGACAAACATATTCTCTTGACTGGAAAGTGTGGCTTGACTTTTTTACTGGCGAAACTGAGTCAGACAACGATGGTGAAGCGCCAACGCTGACAGATGCAGCGCCGCTATCGGTGTCATAATGAGTTTATCCTCTCCCTCTCTCTCTCTCTCTCTTTCTCTCTCTCTCTCTCACTCTCTCACTCTCTCTGCCTTTCCCCTCTTTCTTCTCTCACACTCTTTGCTGCAAATACAGTTAACCGCACGACCCTGCCAGATAAATGGCTGCTAACAGCTGCCTCTTTTTTGATGCTTGCCTGTGAGAGCATGTAATTGCATTTGGCCCTGGGTGTACATGCACTCATTAAACCACTGTCAGTGCCCATCACATTCCACAGCAGAAAGACGCAGGTACGGCATGCACCACATGTTTTTCACAACGCCTCAAAACTGAAGACGAAAAGTCCCAGGCCTCTGCCACGCTGATTAATTCTGAAAGGAAAACACTCAAAACCAAATGTCTCACTTTAGCGCTAAAAGGACGAATCTGGCAGGCCAGGCCCCCCGAGTGAGCTGGTCCCAGTTGTTAGGGCTCAGGGTGGATAAGATCTGCTATGTTGGGACCTGATCCATACCGGGATCAGATGCAGAATTCCAAATATGCCCATGGACATGCCAAGATTCAGCGTTGGCTCTCTTTTGTTTGGTTGAACTGTCTTATCTTTTTGAAGCATTCTGCTCTGGGATCTCTGAGTAAAAACAGTATGAATGATGGGACACAACAACATAAATGTAACTGTGTATTGTTGTCATATAGTCAACAACAAATATCAACAAACAAACCATTCAACAATGATGAACAAAGGGGAAGATTCATGTTCTTAACACGACATAAATCCACCCTAGATCCTGTATAATGTCTGGTGTTGAATTTCTCTCTCTCTCTCTCTCTCTCTCTCTCTCTCTTCGTATCAAGACTCAGTTGTTCTCTCTCTTAAAATGTTCTGTACTGTCACATCTCTTCTGCTTGTTCCAGTTGCACACCTGGCTGTTTGAAGAGAGGGAATCTCTCTTTGGGAATGACCTCTCCTAAAATCTGAGTGCTCCCTTGTCTCTTTGGGTCGCAGGCTGGTGACAGTGACGTACTGTGATAATCTTGACCTAACCTGACAACTTCTGACGGCGCGATCTGCATCTGTTGTCCCTGAGCAGGCAGACAATAGACGACCACAAGATAACCCCCAACATATACCAATGAGAATCTCAGACAAGCTTCGCCCAAACCCAGGTTTACTGTAGTATTTCTAATTTACCCTACAAATCCAACAAAGTCGCTCAAAAAAAGCAGGTTTCATGATCTTAGTGGCATTCAGACTTTATACCCATTAGTTACTGTGACTCCCTGAGGTCACGCTGTGTCCCTTGTTATGCTCTGGGGCACCTCTCTGCTGTGAGAGGTGAATCATCAGTCATCCAGGGTGCACCGTCCTGGCCCGAATCCCATTATAACACCACGAAGACAAAGAAGACCTGACACCCCGTAGACGAGCCTGAGAGTAATGGACGTGAACTCCTGTTGCACCGCCTCGTTCCTGCTCACAGAATCATGGCATATAAGGGCGCAACCGCATCCTGGAGAGGAGGAAGATAGAAGCTGAAGGTAATTCAAACAACATGAGGAGCGATTGCATTGTTTGTTCGAGGCCCGTGTCCGGCAGAGCCCGTGTGGATCAAACAGTGTAGATACAGCTCAAGCCTGACACCTAGTGGACAAACTCCGCACACACACATGTAAACACAGATCATAGCCACGCCCTTTAAATCTCAGTTATGGATTATATGCATGAGAGGTGATGGATCTCACTCTCATTAGCAGATAATTGCTCATGTGCTCCTCTTCAGTCTGGAGAAATGTACAAAAATAAGATGTAATTCGGTTAAAAGTGTATGAGTGTAATGCTGAAACGGCCCAACAGATGGCAAAGTCTGCCCAGCTTTCAGGCTGCCAGGCTTTACCCTTGAACTAGGCCTCAGTAAGGGCGAAATGACACAAACTACTGTAAATATCTGTGAATGTAAACATGGAGCAGAATGGAATCTGATGCATCCTGGCGTTGGTTTAATGGGACAGGACTGTCTAACGGCGCTCTCTTCTCTTCTATTGTTGTATTTTGGGTTTTGGTTGAGATTTTTGTTTTAATTTGACATTTCACCCCAATTTTAACCGTTATTTCCCCCCTCCGTTACTTCTAGGAATGTCTGTTTACACTTTTGACCGGCTGGTTTGACATATTAAGACACTGATTGTGAATTTGAATGAGAATGACGTCAGAACTCTACGTGCCAAAAAAATCACCTTGATTTGAATGAATGAATGAATGTTTATGAACATGTGTATCTTTGTAATATGACTGCTGATGGATCCTGGTGACTTTCCTGAAGCTTAAAAAAGAGGAGACAATGGAGAGAGAGAGAGAGAGAGAGAGAGAGAGAGAGAGAGAGAGAGAGAGAGAGACAGAGAGAGAGAGAGAGAGAGAGAGAGAGAGAGAGAGAGAGAGAGAGAGTCCCTCCATCCTTCCTGGTGGGAGGTTTGAGATGCGCTGCGCAGACCCGTCCGCTACCGACGCATCTTCCTGGCCTGCCCCTATTCTCTCTCTCCCTCTCTCTCCATTCTCTCTCTCTCTCTCCCTCTCCCCCCCTCTTTCCTCCTTTTCTGCCCGCCGCCGGTCCACCTGAAGCGACGCGCAGCACCCGAGATCCACCGAGAGACTGTGGCGTGTCGGCCGGGCTCCGGGCGCGCAATGCTGCGGTAAAAGGCCGCCGTCCGCGCTGTTTCCACGGGGGATGTAGAGTCGGATCGAGGTTCCGCGCCGTGTCCGCCCCGCTCTCCGCTCCGCTCCGCTCCGCTCTGCCCAGCCCGCTGCATCGCTGCTGCGCGGCCCTGCGAAGCTCACAAGATGTCGACCAGAACGCCATTGCCCACGGTGAACGAGCGCGACACGGAGAATGTAAGTGGACACGCCGGTGTGTGTTAGCGGGATATTAACGGACGTGGATGTGGTTGGTTTGTTTGTTTGTCGCACTGGTCGGTGCAGGGTTATGACGGCGCTTTTCGGGGGGTTACAGTGTTGCAGAGCGACTCGACCAATGAGCTCTCCGGCTTTTTTCTTCCCTCTCTGACGGGGATCAAAGAGCGGAACCCGGAGGAACCAGCAGGAACCCGGAATCACCCAGAATAACCCAAGAATACAGGGACGCGGCGGGCGCAGTTTGTGTGCACAACACGCCGGGGCTGAACAACGCATTGCGTCAGCGCGCCGCTCTGTAATGGTCACCGGGGCTCAGGCGGGATGTTTGGGCTGGAGGCAGCGCCACCGCTCCTGGGGGGTTATCCGTCAATATTTCGGGAGGGTGGGGGAGGATGGTGCCCTACTTTTCAATGGCGACGCTCGGCAGCAGCATCGCAATGTGACATCCATCACCTATTGGGCCCCGCCGTAACTGCACGCTCCCTGCCGGGGAGGGGGGGGGGGGGGGGGGGGGGGGTGGGTTTGTTATTCACCATTCTGCTGCCACCACACTTGTGATCCGGGGCAGCAAACACAGCCATGTATCACCGGGAGATTGTCCTATTCAGTGTGTGTGTGATGGAATGTTTATGAATGGCCACAGACCCTCTGTCAGACAGCAGGGGGGGGGTGGGGCTAGAAAGCTCCTGTTCTGTGGCTAAGTCAGTATGCATTAGGTGCTATGTATGTGTGTGTGTGTTTGTATGGCGATTCAATGTCACGATACGTTTCTGTTCGAAGGTTCAATCCTTGTTCATCTAAGAGTTACCATTTGTAAGTGGATCTCTTTTTTCTCCCTCCCTCCTTCCACCCCATTACACACACTGACAGGGCCACACTGAGTGATTTGGGGCCGCTGGGGCAAACCCCCTATGTTGGGCCCCTTTTCTCAAACCAAACATGTTGATATTTGTGGTCAAATCTGTGCTCTAGCTGTCAATAAGGATGTAGGATCAGAACCTGTAAAAGGTGCTGAGTAAGAAGTGTTTAAGTATCGGGGCTAAACAAAGTCAACGACAAAATCTCATTTATTTAGTTTTTTTCTGATGGGGAAAAAAGGCTCAGGCCTCTCTGGGACAAAAAAAGGTGTAGGTTACAGTGACAGGATGGTTTTCTATCTCTTCTAGCTGAACATTATTGTAAATTTATAGCTCAGAGGCTCCAGGCCTCACAGTTCAGTCCGCCCCTGCCCCAAGATTAGCACTTCACCTCCCTGACAGGCTCTGACATATCAAGCTTTGTCTGATTCTCCCGGAGGCTCGATGACACACAGACTGAACCTTAGTCATAATTAAGATTCATATTCTATCCCGAAGCACAAAGCCTGAAAAAGCACAGACAAACCAGCGAGGGAGGATTTTTTTTAATGTGCGAAAAGCAAAATCAAGGCGATGCAACTAAAGTGGATTGTGTGTCTCCTCTGCAGTTATCTCTCCATGATGTATCAGCTATCTGCCCATTTTCACTAATGCATCAGCTTAATGTAACTGTCTGACAGACGCAGACGTAGACTGCTAGGCGGCTATTCCTCTCTGCTTCAGAGGCTCGGGCCGGCCAGCCTCGCCTGCCTCTGTGTGCGACTCCAGCATGCAGCCCCGGGGCCACTAGCTGCCCAACTGCATTGCATAACGACTCAGTATTACTCAGAGTTGAACGGCTTTTAGTGCAGCACAAAGAAAAGCCTCCGTCCTCGCTGTTTTATTTTTATGTGTGTGTCTGTGCAGGTGTGTGTCATTGCTATATGCCTGGTTTCCCTGAGGACTCAAAGTAACTGTGCGTTTGCATATTGGCATTTTTGCAGCATTCATGGTCCAGATGCTGGAAAGAAGCACTTTGCACGTTTTGACACATTACACACAATATTATTGACTTTGATTTACACGAAGTCTCTCTCTCGCTCACACACACAGCTGCATATAGACTCTGACACAGGGGATTGTTTGGGTCCTGCGTCGTGGTTCTTCCTCCATCAGGATGCAGCTGGCTGAGGTGACGTGCACCCTGCAGGGTGTAGCGTTTCCCCGGTGAAAGGGGAGCAGGGGCGCCTGGGTAACCAGACCAAGGCTTTATTCTCTGGCTGGGTGTGGCACTTGGGAGCAGAGGATCATGGGATCTCTGACCTGGAGTGACATCAGCAGCTGTTGTAGAGGAGAGGAAATGGACCAGCAGAGACTTTGTGTTGCCTTTGCCAGTGTACTTATAACAAGGTGTTCCTAAGTCACCTTCACATGCTGCTCCACAGGGACACCAGGGCTCTGTAGGGTTAGCACAACTACAGGGGGTGTTTCAGCTCTCAGTTTCGTTTGTTGTCTCATCTTATCTGTTGAGCGATGACATCTGAAGGTGAAAAGGTGAAGGGGTCACAGAAGGAGAGGAGGGAGCCAAATTCTCTACCTCACGTTTCCTAGAAACCCAATCAAGCATCTAGCCAGCAAACAGGGTAAAGACCCCTAAACGTTCCTCAGATGTTACAGGGTTTCCTTCATGTTACCGAGGACACCTGGGCCACATGAGAACCAGTTGCTTCCCCATCAGTAATGTAGCAGAGAATGTCACAATGTCACCTGAACAGCTCCTGTTTGCTGGAAAGGCAGAGCCAGACACACACAGGAAGAATGCCGGGTCCATGTGTTTGGATGGAGAGCTCATTTTAATAGGCTCGTCTCTGACATCTCAGCCTTGGCACACGTAGACATCCACTGCAGCACTCTGCTGCATTATGTGTACGCCTGCTTCCCAAGTGTCAGGGTGCTTTAGCCAGAGCAAGGGTTTGTTTAGAGATGACCAGAGGCGAGAGGGCTCAGCCTCTATGTCAAAGCGATAATCCAGCGATGTTATAAAATGTTATGACTTTCTGGAAAAGTACCTTTGAAGTAGGTCACAGACATTGTTGGTGCAATTTTGAGAGATTTGGCATTTACTTACCAAGACAGTAATGCAAATGGACCTGTTTAGATCCATGAAATAGGATCACATTTACATCTCTAAAGCTTAAGCTCTACATGAAGTTATCAGTTTAATTAGTTACAAGTGTGTTCACTGTTGTCTCAGAAAGTGTTTTCCTGCGATGCTTTACCCTGACACTGAACCATGTCTGTATTTTCCATTTATCTCTATCTTGGCAGAAATAGCATGATAGGGTCCATTCAGAGGCCTATAGCCTATAGACCCCTTAAGTGAACCATAAATATCTCCAACTTACAAAGAAACAATGTTAAATATCAAGATCAGGCATAATTTTCCAGAAAATTTATACATTTTATAAACCATGTTTAAGTGTCTGCAAAGTTCTGGTCAGGTTGCAAAGATAACACTAATTTGCTTGTGTGGTTTTCCTGCAGCACTCGTCTGTGGACGGCTTTGTGGAGCCCCCGGCCCCCCCAACCAAGTCAGCAAGTCGCCACAGCCTGCCGCGATGCCGCAACTCCTTCACCTCCACCGAGGAGCAGCCGCACATCGGCAATTACCGCCTTCTCAAGACCATCGGCAAGGGGAATTTTGCTAAGGTCAAGCTGGCACGACATGTCCTCACTGGACGAGAGGTAAGAGGACGTAACTCTTCTGTTTCAGGATGTATTTAGAAACGAGACCTCAGCCTCTGTAACCTCTACAATGAATGAATGAAAATTACAATTCAAATTCACGAAATCTCTCATATTAAGGTTATCGTGTCGTGACACCTCCTGATCAGGCCAAGCCATCTTCCTTTCTTTGTCCAACGCAAACGTTCAGAGTGGCACGTTGCAGATCTGTCAGAGTGATGGACGTCTTGCTTTGGCGTGGCGGTAATTAAAGCTCCCGTTTCCCCTCAGGAAACAACATTGACCTACAATCTATTGGCTGCGTCTCCTTCAGCAGGACCCACACACAGCACAGACACACACAGACTCTGACAGCCAGATGCTACAGCCTCAGATGTCCTGCGCCCGCGTTTCATTAAATACCTGGTGGTATCACAGTATCGAGCGTAACCATCCCTCGGGTCAAACAGGTCACATTTGTCTCCACCCGCCGACCTTTGATGCTAATGTTAAACATTGGGCTGGCTACCCACTGCTTGTTGAGAAGGTCAGGCGGCGCTTTGTACGCCCGAGTGCTTTTGCTGGCTCATCAGAATGCAAAGGCACGGATCAGTGTGAGAGAACAGGTGGAAAGAGCGTAACCGACGGTACTAAAACTTAGCTTGAGCCTAGTGCGTCTCGACAGGACACATTTTGCTCACAGCAGGTTTGGCTCTATACAAACACAGCAAAACAAGCTCGTTAGCCACGTTTCCATGGGCAGCTCCTCAAAGAGTCGACTGCAAGATGGCAGTGATTCCCTTTATTGACCTTATTCAATAAGGTTTGCTTTTTCCCATCTCCTGATTTTAAGATTAGAAGTCAACATGGATGTATGAGGCAGGCAGTGGCTCAGTGGGTAGAGCTTCCGCTTGGGAATTGGAGGGTTGCCGGTTCGAGCCCCTGCCGAGGCGCCCCTGAGCAAGGCACCGAACCCTCAATTGCTCCCCCCTCTGCGAAGGGTGGTATTGTAATGTAAGTCGCTTTGGATAAAAGCGTCTGCCAAATGATCGTAATGTAATGTAATGTAATGTATGAGAATGAACCTTAGTTTAGCTTATTTTAGCTTGCCTCAGATCACATTAAAGCAGAATTTGGACAAACTAAAAGCTTTTTAGAACCTTAATTGGCATTTAAGTGATAGAATCACTGATGAGGAAGAGGGAAATAAAGCAGCATGTGAAATATTTTACGTCAATTGATGTCCTTTATAGAATCAATGTCACCAGTGAGCAAGGTTAGCCTTAGCTTAGCTTAGCCTCCGAGCACTGGTAAAACTAAGGGCTTTGTGGCTACCGTTGATTTTTTCTCATGACACCAAGATCAGAGAAGAAGAAGAAAGAGTCTTCTCCATTATCTGAGATCATGACCCCAAAATAAGAACACAGAGGACAGGAGCGAGTGGAGGGTAGCGACATCATGCTGTGACTCCTGTGTCTCCTCCGTGGCCTGCGTGTGAATCTTCACATGTACTGTATGTGTTCTGTATGCATGTGCGCGTCTGTAAGGCGCACATATGGCCTATGTGTTACAAATGTGCTGAATAATTAACAGTGATGCACGTTGCCCTTCTGTCACTCTGGAACTGAATTATTCACCCTCAAATCCATTAGTGAGGGACCACACACTCACTCACACACGTGCACACACACACATACACACACACTCGCATCCGGCGTGTTGCTGTCTGTACATTGATCAAGTCTCACAGTTTGTGGACGAAAAGGGAAACAGCGGCGCAGTGTAGCGTAGAGGAAATGTAATAAATATCTCCCACTCAAAGGGAATAGAAGAAGAAGTTGGAACAATAATGCAGAATCTGAGGACAAATCAGACACCTTCAGGCACGCGTGACACACACACACACACACACACACACACACACACACACACACACACACACACACACACACACACACACACACACACGTGCCACACTTTTGTTTAGTCCACAGCAGGAGGAAGTAGGGAGGAGGTGGGTGAGTCTGGCTGTATCTCCCCACCTGAGTCAGGCTGCAAATAAACACCACCTGCCAGTCACTCAATCTGTGTGCTCACTCCTGGTGTTCACTCTGCATGTTCACTCCTTATGCTCACTCCTCATGCTCACTCCTTGTGTTCACTGCGCATGTTCACCCTGCGTGTTCACTCTGCGTGCTCACTCCTTGTGCTCACTCCTCATGATCACTCTCGTCCCTCCCTGTCACGCTGCTCCTCACCTTTCCCACTACGCTGCTCCGTCAGGGCTTTTTATGTTTCGGCAGCCTCTGGATGTTGCATTGTACTGCAGTTCTCGGGGAAGCCCAGCTCATCCTGAACACGCTGCATTCTGCCCACCATGACTCAGCGTTTGCTCTCCGGTTTTCCCTTCAAGTTGCATAAGATCGGACCCAGTGGAGCGCGTTCTTATGCCCACGCTGCGTGGGAGCATGCGGGGGTGCGGGGGCCGCTTGTTTGTTTGCATTTTACAGCCATAAATCAAGTTTATTTTTAATCAGACCTGGATTAAACATGGTGGGTTGGTTGGGGTCAGGGTCGGGACCTTTGCTATTGATTTGTTTGGTCAAAGGTCAAGGTTATAGGACAATGTCAACAGTGTCAGCACTATGCTAATGTGTGGGGAACATATTTAACACAGATATTATGGCAATGACAATGAAATAAACATTGTCCTAGATATTTGTCCATAATGGGTGAAACTACCATACATGTTAAAAAGTAAATATTTAGCACATCCTCTCATGAATATATTCTTCTCATTACTTGTATGTTTTTACAAAGCTAACATCATATCTGTCATCATAAATATTTAATGAAGGAAACTCCCACAGTGGGTTCCCCTCCATATGCTCTGTATGTTCTCATCTATTTTCAAATTACCATCTCAGTTAGGTTTCTCCCCAGTCCACTTGATTAGTATCACACACACAAACACAAACACACACAATTTAATTATCCAATACCAAAGTTGATGGTTTTACCAACTAAACTACCTATGAACTCCTCACCATTAAGCTTTAAGGTTCCGCTTGAGATGTTTATCAAAAAATGTTGAAACATCGAGTCGATTTCACTTGGAAGGAAATTGCTCAGTCAGACTTAATTTCCCATCAGCTATTGACATAAACAATGGATCAGAAATGAAAGACAGACTCATATCAGATAGTTATGTTCTAAACTGTGAAATGGTCTAATGGTCCATACAGCTGGAGAGTCTGAAAGTCCCTCAAGTGGCCCCCAGAGGCCGCGGCGCTCTGAACAGCAAACAGCTGACTCGGCCTGCTCCTGCCTTTAGGTTACGTTGTGTAAGATAAAGAACAGTAGCGGCATTGATTGTTGAGTCATTCTTAAAGCTGTCTCATAAGGCCGCCCTGTAATCACTGTGAGGAAAGAAACAAAGTGGCTGCGAATCACCAACATCAAAACAACCAATTGTGTTATTTTGCTGTAATTACGTTCTGATGTAAAACTGCAACGCCAATCACTTAGTGTGCATAATGCATGAGCCCGGCGGTGAGACTGCATCGTGGCTCGGTTAAGTGGCTTTGTGAAAAGGTGCTGAGCTCGGAGGAAGTGTGTGTCCGTGTGCAGTTTGGGGCTGATTATTGAGCGAGAGGGATCAGACAGCTGCCCAGTTAGGTCGAGTCCCGGCCAAGAGCAGATGACCGCCCAGCAGTCATTTACTAATGCTGCTCTGGCACACACACACAGTTTATTAATGTCATTCTCTGACTCCGTCTGCCTGCGGGCACAGGTTCATCTGCATGTCTGGGGGTGTTCTTATCTGCAAAAGGGTTGCTTGATAAGTTCCGAGCCCAGTGTAGGAAGATCTAAGTGAGAGATGTTGCCCTTTTTTTATCTCCCTCCAACTCTTTGCATGACACCAGTGGGATTTGATTCCAGTTCCAGTCCCAAGCTGTCTTCTTGGCTGCGCAAAACAATATGATATGCTATAACATCATCTGAGCCAATAAGAGATCCTGCCAGGTCGGCCGAGAGTCACGTTTTTACACCTTTGAGTATTATGAAGTTTCAGATAGTATTTAAAAACTGTGACATTATGCTAGCTGGATAGCATAATGTGAAGATGAACAGCTAACCAGGCAGAAGAACAAAGTCCAACATGTTAGTTAGTCTCAGCTATGTGCTCTGTATTTGTGAGGATTTCTCAAATATTTGTTGTGCCGCCATAGTTATAATATTGAGCAGCTGAATCATGGCCAGCAGCTATCAGATGACATCATAACTGTGCATGGACAATGGAGACCAAATAAAACACTTCAACATTTATCTGTCATTCTCTTTCTCTCCTTCCTCCTCTCTAGGTGGCTGTGAAGATCATAGACAAGACTCAGCTGAATCCCACCAGTCTACAAAAGGTGAGCCACTGCCGCCGCCGCCACAGAGCGTCCCCCTGGCCACACGTCGGTTGTGTTGGTCAGCGCTCTGTCCTGTTATTCCTCAGTATTCCCGCTCTTTTTCCCTTCCTCCCCGCGGCCACTTTACGTAATGTAATCAGATGTATCATGACGGATCACAAGGCTCATTTAATCTCTGAACTCCCTAAAAGCTAGAAGATGAATACACTCCCGCCTGTCTGTCACTTACGCCTGTCCAGCAGTCAAAACCAATCAGAACAAAGTCTTGGGACGAATTCCCAATTACCGAATCCAAGCTCTCATGCTGATCGCACACACACACACACACACACATGCACACACTCACACGCACACACACTCTGCTCCTCGTGGTAGCTTCCCTATTCTGGTGTGATTACTGCTTTTGCTAACGTCTGCTAGACTTAAGCTAGCTGGCAGTGACTCGCACAAGTCTGCAAACATAAAGTAAACACACTGAGCCTCACTAGGAGACACGTGTGTTATTCCCTCGCTGTTGGTTTGTGTTCTTATGACGTTGTCGATGCAAGTGACTAAAGAGCGTTTGTGTGTAACATCTGTGTGCTGCTCAGTCAAAGTTACATAACGTAGCTTGAAGGCTTAAAGCTAAACTGGTGTATGTGGTTGTGGTTGGGCGGGTTAGCATTCTTCTTCATGGTTCTCCTCACCACTGCGGCGTGCTCGCGGACGGTGTACAAATTGCTAAGCAACTGCGGCGGTGAGTCACTGTGGTAACGGAGCGCCGTGACCTCACCCACACACATGCGGCAGGCAGGTGATGTGTTGATGGATCGCTTGACCTTAGCGCTCCTGCGACTCAAACCGAGTAACAGCGCGCGACCGCCGCAAGCCACGTAATGAAAATAATAACGGCAATTAGATTTGCAAAACGTCTGCCCCGTCGTGTTGGAGATGACAGGTGTGAAGTCGGCGAGTGTTATGGAGCCGAGCGGAGGAAATGAGGACCCGGGAATGATTTCATTTCTAACAACAATGACACAATGAAGACAGACGCTTCGGAAATGGTAGAAAATGTCAATAAAGCAGCAGAGTTGACGTCAGAAATAAGAGCCGTGACGCATGAGGGAGCGCCGGTTGTTCTGGTTTCATGGAACGGGAACGAGTCCCAGGTGACTGCGAGTACTTAAGGGAGTCGATTCTCAAGAAGAAGAAGAACATGAGTCTCTCTGTCTGCGTGAGCTGAATCATGTCAGCCTCAGGTTTTTTGGAAGGAAGGAAGCAGGTGAGGACAATCTCCAGTCAAAGCAGGAAGTGCTGGGATCAGAGGCAACGCGGCCACGCCTTCTTTTCAAGATGGTTGTCCAGATTTCAAAGAGCTTTGAGCACAACCAGAACGTGTAACCGATCCCTACTCTCACGTCTCAGCAAATCTGTGGGAATTTCAAGCTCCTCCATTGATTGAATCAGAGATGGATGTGTTTCACTCTGCCGCTTCTTCCTTTGTTAATCGCCTCCTTTGTGTGTTTGCTGATCTGATAACGACTCGTGCTGCGCGGCGTGAGGCCCCGCTGCCGGCTCCGTCGATGAGGGGTCGGTTTGTGCTCTGCAGAACCAGTCGGGTCTGTGTTTAATTATTCAGGCGTCCTTTTTAGATGTCAGCTGCAGATACACTGAGAGGGTCGATGCTCAGAGGCTCTTTATGGACCCGGAGCTATTATAGGCACAAGCCTGTGTATGCGCCACACAGTTGGGTTTGCAGCGTGCAGTTTGTTGGTGTGCTTCGCCCCTGAGTGCTGTTTCCAGTGATGCTGTTATCTCCGTGCAGAGTGTGCGGTTGTGTGTGTGTGTGTGTTCTTAGCGGCCTGTGCTGGGTCCTATAGGTCGCTGTAATGCTATACTGAAGTGCCATCTGCAATGCAGGAGCCGGTCTTGTAATGCAGCAGTCGTCTCCTGGATAGAATCGATCGTCTCATTGACCCTTGAGTGTCCTACGCTGTCCCTGGGTATCCTCACATGTGGACGCATTAAAGAGAACGTCCGCCCCAACACACAGGTTGAGACTCCCGTGACCTTGAACAGAGCAGAAAAATCATGCTGGTTGTTTTTCTGTCCTGCCAGAAAGTTACTCTCCGTTCCAGGAGGCAGATAGTAAACAGCAGGTGTGGCTTAGATTTACACATTCACAAAAAGACCGTTTCTTCATCTTTATACAGGTTTTCTTCTGCATTTCAGTTTGCAGAGGAGCCTTTTTCAATCAAACTGTGAGGAAATCTTGTACTTAAATGTGCACAAGAAAGGTTTGAGAGTATTTCTGAGCTCACACACATTGAGCTGTGTGAGGCTCTGACAGCTGGACGTCTCTCAGCATCATGGAGACAAACTGTATTTGGAGAAGCAGCAGGAGGGATCCTGGGGATTTGTTCTGTAGATTGAAGTGAAGCACAGACTTTGTGAATAAGCCCACGTTGGACGATTCCTGCGCAAATATGACTTATCTACAACTTCAATCATATTTGTCGGTGAAGCTCAATTCATAGGATGACACACAGTCCTGCACACAGTCAACACTACAGCCTGCGGTCTTTATGTGAGGATACTGAACTAAATACTGCACAGATCCAGATCTAGACCTGGTTCCTGTCCTTGAGATAATCGGCACAGACAGAATGTTCAATCCATATTTTTACAATATAGAAAAATCTTAAACCCTTTCCTGGAATCTCAATGAATTGGAATCAATGCTGAATACTGATCAGTGAGAGTCCAGTTTTGCTGTTTTTGTTGCTTTTACACATTTGACATGTATACATTTTATACCAGGAGCACAGTTTACTGCATATTTCTACTATTGGAAAAAAAATGGAACAATGGTGCATTTAAGTGCCGTGGTATTATGGTGGTATCATATTTCTATGTAGTATAATGTCCTCATCATGGTTAGCTCATGAATGCAGTGCAGTTTGGCAGCCCCCCCCCCCCTAGGCTGACCATCACAAATAAAGAGTCCAGTTGTGGGAAAACCCCTCCCCCTCTTTCTCCTCCTCCCCCTCCTCCTCCTTCATCCGGACTAAACTGGAAGAAGCCATAAAAGGGTTAAAAGGGCATCTGGCTGCCTTGGTTGCCACGGTTCCTTTATGACCCCCCGACCTCTGGCCGGAGCAGCAGAGGCGAGGGAACAGGACAAAAAAGTTTGTTGCGGAATAGATTTTCTTTCTTTTTTCCACCGCAGGAGTTTTACAGCACAAAGCAGCTTGGCGTTATTTTTAGAGCAGAATTAAACCTGCCGTACCGTTTACTGTGCAGCGTGCTCATCGCTGACGTGGTTGTTTGTGCTCCGAGGAGGCCGATCTGCTCCCTGGCTCGCTGTGAACGGCGGCGCGCTCACGTCAGCCCGTCCAAATGCCACAGAGTTCTGCCTGCGCCGTCCCCAGAGGAGGAACCGTGCTGCGGGCTCGCTCGCCATCTGGCACTGTGGGGCGTCACACACACACACACACACACACACACACACACACACACACACACACACACACGTCTGTAGAGAGTGAATATCTTTGCTTTATGCAGAAGTCTTATGCAAAGGTTGACTGATAAGTTGTGAGCTCAGATCTAACTGGACGCTCTTCTGCTAATGATAGTTTTGACCAAAGTTGTTTTCTTGGCTCTCCGAAAAACCTCCACTCATCGTCATCATCATCATCATCAAAGTCTAAACCTAAAGCTGTTTGCATTTTTGAAAGGAGACAAAAGTCTGATGCAGGCAGATCCTGCAGAGGAAGTGGCTGAACTCATCACTTATGTCAAGTGAATGCAGTTGTTATGCAAAAACAATGCATTGTGAGAAACCTTGCAAAAGTCTGACTCAACACCCTTTGACCCCAGTTAACCCTTTCCTGTCCTCCTACATGAAAGTAATGGACTTTTGTAAATCAGGCGACACAGACAAATTCTCTTCTGATCTTTGGATCTCTGATCTATTATTAAATATATTTTTAGGAAGCAGAGTTTCTTACTTAACAGCTGATTGTATTGTTATTTATTTACAGGAAGTGGTTACAGAGGTTACTGTCGGCCAGAATCCGTCACGTGTTGAACCTCACGTTCCTTTCTGGCTCGTTGGCGTTCTCTGTCTCAGTGTGACTTTGTGGCGGTTTTGGTTTGGGGGACAACAGGAAATGAGGTCAGCCGGGCTTCCAAAGCATCTCCTTAGATCCGCCACAGGAAATGCATCGCTTGTCATCTGCGGTCGGCGATGTTGACTTCGTCATGCTTTTGAGGCATTTCGTCCCTAAAATCTCTCTGGCTAATCCCCTCTTTCTCTGAACAAACACTGCACTCATCCCACCACATGCTGTTACTGTTTCATCCACCAATCAGAGTCACTTCCTCTCAATAAGTCAACTCTGTAAACCGGGAAATGACAAAAGATGAGTGAGGGCACAGATTGATGTTTGCAGAAGCTTATTTTGATGAGTTGTGGGCGGTTCCTTTTGACAATGTTGATAATGGGCTTGATTGATTGATGGTGAGCTGCTGGGAGGCGGCTCTCTACACCTGAGGGTGGGAGTGATTCACCTGTTATTAGAAATCCACCGTAACTGCAAAACAGGAGTTAAATAAAGAGAAGATGAGATGTTTATCATGATGGCGTCCTTTCATCTGTACTCTAACCTTTACTGCGTGTCGCTCCGCGTTCCTCTGACGTGTGTGGTGATCTGGCGGCGCCCTATAGAGGAAGATGCTCTGTGATGCTGGATGGTGTTTCACAGGTGCTATTTTCAGCTCAGAGCAGCAGAGGACAGAGCGGCTCAGAGCGACACACTCATCTGAATGTCATTGACACGTTCGATCCTTTTGTGTGTCTCTCTGTCTTTCTTTGACAAACAGCGAGCCGCGGTTCGATGGCGGACGGATAACGAGCCGTTTTGAAGTGTTGCACAGATATGCAGGCAGTGCTCGTTAGAGGGCCGCGGGCTCCCAGGCTTCACTGGATATCTCTGTGTAATCTCTGTGTTTCAAAGCAGCTGTGTCTCTGCGACGGAAATAGTCCGGCCAGTGTTCCCAGTCGTGATATCTGCCGTTCCGCTCCCTCTGCATGGGGACGCTGCTGTGATTAAGGCTAGTTTGGAAGTCTGGCTGCCCCTGGGTGGCTGGAAGTAGGTCACTGGCACAGACTACTGAGACTCAGGCCCAGTGTGTGTGTGTGTGTGTGTGTGTGTGTGTGTGTGTGTGTGTGTGTGTGTGTGTGTGTGTGTGTGTGTGTGTGTGTGTGTGTGTGTGTGTGTGTGTGTGTGTGTGTGTGTGGCTAAAACACTTAAAGCCTAATGATGTCAGATGTTGCATTGCTCACTTTGATCCAAGTAAATTGACTCATTACAGAAGAATAGCTCAGTAAAGTAACAAACCTCATTTTAATTTGAATATGAAAAAGCATAAGAGGCTTTGTCTCATTCTAACTGTGCTTCAGTACTGAGAGAAGAAGATGCTACTTTACAATATAAAACAAATCAAAATCCCAATCTATGCATGATCATTTGCTGTGCAGCTCATTGATCAGGTTATTGATCCTTCACATCTGTCAATAACACAGTTACTGTCCTCAGTGACAATTCACTGTTTAGAATGGAGTTTGTCCTGATTATGAAGAGAAATGTGAGAAAAGGGAACACAGAGAAAATCTATATTAGTGTAAAATATACAGTTGATAAGATGTTAATACTCAAGTAAAGTACAGATACACATATTAGATTTTAGATAGAGATTCGATTAGATGATAGGAGATCCACTTCATTGATCCCTGCTGTATTCCATCTTTTGTCTCCTGATATTGGATCAATAATGATGTCAGCTGGGCTCATCCTCATCCTCATCCTCTCCCATCAGGCGTCATGGCGACTGCGTCTCTATCGAGCCTGCATCGACGCGCTCTCTAGCTGCTGTTGCTGTTGTTGTTTTTCCGCTCCTCTCCTCAGATTTGTTCTCATTTGTAGTTTCCGAGCGGCTGCACGCGTGGCGGCCATGTGACGGCTTTAGGGCGCTGACGCACGCCGGAGCCAAAGGCACAGAGAGGAGAGGAGAGGAGAGGAGATGGGAATGCAGGAATGTCTGACTCTCTGCTCATCACTCATTCATAATAATAAATGGATGGGTGCCTCACACGCACACACACATACACACACAGTGCTGAGGTTATTCTTGTGTGAGGCAGAACACGGTGCGGTTAATGCGTCGGTGTGTTTCCACTCCAGTTGACTTGGGTACCTTTGGGGGAAACGAGCTCTCAGGCCAAACCAGCAGCTGATGAATTATCATGAAGGCTCCTCACACAGCAGAGGAGCTCCACTCTGGCAGGACCTCAGTCAGATCTGGGCTTTTTAAGGAGACATGTGTTTGTCATTAGAAGGAGTTAGTGCTGTCAGAATGTCCAGGTTGACTCCTCTCCTCTGAGACAAAGACGTCTGTCCCCAGCTAAGGCTCCTTTCATGATGTAACAGGATGACATCAACCTGTAATACGTGGAAATTCACTATTGACGAGTTCACCTGATCACACACACACACACACACACACACACACAGGTTGCATGCGAGGTGAGTGAGCGAGTGACCTGCGAATCTGTGCTTCATAACAAATAAACAGTCAAACAAAAACTGGTTTAAGACTTCATCATCTGTAGTTAAAGTAGGACATAGAATAAATGAATACATAGATTGAATACATAGATTGATGCCTTGTGTGTATGTGTACTGAGATTACTGTTGGCTTTCGTCTCGTGCAGAGCGAGTTACTTTCAGTCTTATGTAAGCTTCCCATAGGAATTGAGCGTGTGTGTGTGTGTGTGTGTGTGTGTGGGTCTCATGTGATGAGGAAGAAGACAAATCAGAGAAGCAGGCAAACAAGTTAGAGGAAGTGAGAGAGAGAAAGAGAGAGAGAGAGAGAGAGAGAGAGAGAGAGGAAAAGAGAGTGAGTGTGTGTGTGTGTGAGAGAGAGAGAGCCTAAATGACAGTGGTGATGACAGCGTTTGACCCAGAATGGAATCAAAACAACACAACACTGAATTTTTTGCATCTGTGATCACAAAATCAAAACAAAAATGACAGAGAATAAACAAACAAACTGATATTATAAACATAAACTCTAATCAGGTTTATTAGACATATTTTCATTTAGGGATTTCAAGTTTTCTAATAACATTAGTATTCTCGTTCTAAAACACAATGATCGCCTTCGACTGTCCCTTGTAGCAGCACCGGTGTGCATACTGAGTGAAAACATTCTCTCTTTTTAAGGCCCCTCACGCCCAGACAGCCTGCTCTATTCTGATTGGCCAGCCCGATTGTGGTTGTGTGTTAAAGGAGGTGTGTAACATGTGGATATGGGAGGAAAGGACCAATCAGGAGGAGCCTCTCATTCCAGCTGAGCGCCTCAATGGAGCAAAATCACAAAAACATTATATGTCTGCTTTGAATTTGTTGTCATCAGCGGTCAGCAGATGGGTAAATCCGTGTCGGCCTCAGGTAGCGGTGGAGGTTAAATCCCGGTTGAAACCCAACACTGGAGCGCTCGTCTCAGCAGAGCGTCAATGATTGAACAGCAGCTCTGAGTGGCTGCGGCGGCTCGGCTGACGTAAACGCGTCTCTCTCTCTGCTGGAATAAAGCTCCAGGAGCACTCACACTCTGTCTTAACCTGTCTGGGAATGTCAGGCTTCCGGTTTCAGAATGATTTTGCTGCTTTCCTTTGTTAATTCATCTCAAGGCTGGAATTTTGAAGTAATTTTTGCAGTTTTTCTTTCAATGATGGTGAACTGAAGAGCAAAATCCTTTAATAAACAAAACAAAGAAATGTTAGTGGGAAGGACATTTCTCAAATTTTGTTTTTAATTTCAGTTTTATTTGTTTTTGTCATTTTTTTTCCATTTTAGTCCAAATTAATCAATATTCTCCCGAAATGTGCAATTTTAGTGTGTCTGTGTGTGTGTGTGTGTTGTGTGTGTGGGCTGCAGTGGCGCTGCTAGAGTTGTAAGTCTGCTTATTCTTTGTCGCTCATATTGCTTTACACACCACAGTTTTCCCATGATCCTCGGCTCCTCTTGTGTTGCTGCGCGCGGCGGAATCTAGTTTCAGATGAATACACACTCACATCGGGGGTTTATTGTGGCTCAGTCTCTCGGCTCGGCTACATAATCTGTGTTTAATGATGTGACATAGAGGGTCGCTGATCTGGTGATGTCACTTCCTCCTCCAAGTCAAACACAATCAACACAACACAATCCAGCATTAAAATGACAAACAAATGTCAACAAAGGGCCCACAAATAAGATGAGATGATGCTGACTCAGCAGAATAAGATGGAATTGATATATTGTCTAGTTAAAGTTAAAGTGTGTCTTAGTTTGAAATGTTCCTGGATGCACTAAAACACACTTCCTGTTTTCTCCACAGCTCTTCAGGGAAGTCCGAATAATGAAGATACTGAATCATCCAAACATAGGTGAGCAACTCAAATGTGATAATGTTCTGTGAGCTTGTGGTGTGTGTCTGTGTCCCTGTGTGTGTGTGTGTGTGTGTCTGCCCCAGTGTTGTGCTGTGAGCAGCCATGAATGGACTCAGTGTTGTGTTTATGATGGGGCACTGACAGGACAATCAGCTGACACCCGTGCAGAGTGAAGCCATGACTTTTGTGACAATGCTTGTTTGATCTGGTTGTCCCGTCTTTGTCGTCGTGTCGTCTCCGCTTCTGTCCCGCAGTGAAATTGTTTGAGGTGATTGAGACGGAGAAGACGCTGTACCTGGTGATGGAGTACGCCAGCGGGGGTGAGTGACGTACTGATTCACACACACATACACACACACACACCAGGGGTCATAAAGTAAATTCAATTGTAACATGATGACGTCACCAAGTTACAAAAGGAATTCACCAAGCAACACAAAGCTTTCAGAGCAGGTTGGGATCAATGGGTTTGACTTACTGGATGGATTCCTCCAGACATCTTACATTATTATTATTATTGTTATTATTATTATACAGAATAGGTATAAAAAGCAGAATTTGTTCTTTTAAGTGCAAAAAGCAGTTTAATCTATGACACATGAGCTCCTGTTGTGATTTGGTCAGATGATGATCACACTCTTGGTCATGATGATGATGATGATGATGCTGCCGATTGGTAATTGGATCTCCTCTCTCTCTGCTTGCTGCAGGAGAGGTGTTCGACTATCTGGTGGCTCATGGTCGGATGAAGGAGAAGGAGGCCAGAGCCAAGTTCAGACAGGTGAGTCACACCGCCACAGCCGCTCACAGACCAGAGCCGACTGCACCAAACTAGATTCCCAGAACCTCCCGCTGCTTCGTCACCATGCGCAGAGGGGGGAGGGGGGGAGAGGGAGCGGACGGCGGCGTCAGAGTGAAGACGTATAGACGTGCTGAGAGACGCTGCTGCTCTGACATCTAGTGGTGCAGCGGTGGAGATGTGGCTCTGTTGCTCTGCGTCAGAGCCGCTCTGCTGCTCTGCTGCTCTGCTGCACGTCACAGGGAGATGTTGCAGCTTTTACTCCTTCACATCGATCCCATGCCCGCAGTTACAAGAGACGATGCAGATTTTCACTTTGAGTCCAACGAGACGAGACGGCTTAGTATCAGGCTGATAAACATCTCTACGTTTCGACAAGGGTACAAACAGGTTCATTCATTTATTCAGCCTGTTGACATGTTTATAATCTGAGCTCTACTGTCTGCAAGTGTAAAGTCTATAAATATATGAGGATTTCTTTACATTCGTCTCATTATTTCAATCCAAAATATGAGGATTTTACTCTTTTCTGCCTGAAAACGAACACATTCTGGAGCAAACTGTGCTTTTCCAGCTCCATCAGGCTCACTTACAGCCTGTAAAGGAACAGAATCAAAGCATTCAGTTTAGCTCAACGTCTTCTTAGTAAACGATTCTTCTGTTCTCCTTCCATGTGAGGATTTTTAAGTTGGAGCCAAAAGAATAAACTAAGCCGGTTTGTTCACATCCCTGCTGTCGCTATTTAAAATCCCCTCAGTGACGGCTTTAGATGACTCAGATAGAGTGTGTGACACAGTGTGGGTGGCGTGTGAGTGTATAGATGTAGCTCCACGTTTGGAAAGGTGTACGTGCTGGCGTGTGTTTGTGTTTGTGTGTGTGTGTGTGCTCCCAGGTGGGTGGCGTTTGTGGTTTGGTGTTTGATTGATGGCTCCGGTGGCATATGCTGCTGAGAGTCCTCTGTCGTCTGTCAGACCAGCAGCTCGACGTGTGTTACTCACACACACACACACACACACACTCTCACACCCGATAAACACACAGGGGCTTTGGGCCTCACACACACTCGAGCCTGAAAAAGCACAAAATCCCAACAGCTCACTTGCTTTAAATGGAGGTGAGAAAGCTCAGATAAGGATTGTGAAACACGGCGTTCAACACAATAGTGAAGCTGTGTGTTGTGTAGCATGTGAGCCGCAGGGCCGCACACACATCAGTCTGACTCCAGAGCAGAGCACACACACACTCAGGGAGTTAGGCCCAAAACTCACAGTGCCTCTTCCATTTCACTCATTTCATGCTTATAGATGTGTTTCATTGATGCTGTGTGTGTGCAGCTGCAGCCAGATGTTCAGGGTCAAGGGGGCGTGGCTTCTTTCTACCTGCAGCTGACCTGGAAACATGTTAAGACAAAGACAAGGACTTGTATCTGAATCAAACCCGGGGACATTGACAGATAAAGATGGACACATTTTTTTACTCTTCTATGATGTGCTCATGGTTGTGGCGTGTGTGTGTGTGTGTGTGTTTCAGATCGTGTCTGCAGTACAGTATTGCCACCAGAGGAGGATAGTGCACAGGGACCTAAAGGTGAGGATGGAGCCTACACACACACTGCACAGTTTGAACCCCACACACTCCTTTTCAACATCCCCTCTTGTCGCTCTCGTCTCTCCTCAGGCTGAGAATCTGTTGTTAGACGCCGACATGAACATCAAGATCGCCGACTTCGGCTTCAGTAACGAGTTCATGGTGGGCAGTAAGCTGGACACCTTCTGTGGCTCGCCGCCCTACGCCGCCCCGGAGCTCTTCCAGGGGAAGAAGTACGACGGGCCGGAGGTGGACGTGTGGAGCCTGGGGGTCATCCTCTACACGCTGGTCAGCGGCTCGCTGCCCTTTGACGGACAGAACCTAAAGGTGAAAAGCAGCCTCTGTCCTGTGTGTGTGTGTGTGTCTTTTGTAACGGGACGTTGTTGAGACTCGCGCGTCACAAACGCAGGATTCTTGTTGACATTTCTCCTTGCAGCAGTTTGGGCAAGATGGTGTTGGTTTGCTAATCCCCAATATATCTTCCTTCCTGTCTGTCTGTCCGCCTGCCTGTCTCTCTCTCTGCCTGTGTGTGTGTGTGGGTGTGGCGTGCAGGAGCTGAGAGAGAGGGTCCTGCGGGGAAAGTATCGTATTCCGTTCTACATGTCCACAGACTGTGAAAACCTGCTGAAGAAACTATTAGTGCTCAACCCTGTCAAACGAGGCAGCTTGGAGGTACGAAGAGTTCAACCTGTGACGTCCTCACACTCACACACACTCACACACACTCCCTACATCACCAACCAGCTCAGCAAACACTCAATCAAAAGGTTATTCATCATCAACAGTTAACAATCCCTGTCCATCTATTACCATTGATCAGATTTGTCATTTGTCCAAACCTCAGTCAGCTGATGTCATGTCCGTCCCCGCGGCGGCGGCGGCGGCGGCGATGTAGCGAGTCCCGTCATGTTATAAAGCTCTCGCTGTATTCCAGGGCGTGTCCAGCCGGGGGGGTTTGGTCTAAAGTCTCTTTGAGTCTGCAGCAGGCGAATGATCGAACATGCTGCAACAATAATGATTACCGTCCTCGTACATCGATCCATCTTTCGATCCTCAAGAGATCTCAAGAAAACAAAAGCTATTTTCTCAAGATAATGAAACGTTTCTGACCTCGCTACGGGAAAAATAGACTTTTGACCGCCATCCAAAATCCTATCAGCAGAGAAACCGTCAATCAAATGACAGAATGATCTTGTTGTTATCACATTCCCTCTATATTCTAACTAAACTATATGAGTGTGCATACAGGAGTTCTAACTGTTTGTTCCTTTGTCAGCAAATCATGAAAGACCACTGGATGAATGTGGGTCACGACGAGGAGGAGCTCAAACCGTACATCGAGCCTGAGACCGACTTCGCTGACGCGTCCAGGATAGGTGTGTGTGTGTGTGTGTGTGTGTGTGTGTGTGTGTGTGTGTGTGTGTGTGTGTGTGTGTGTGTGTGTGTGTGTGTGTGTTCCTTTCCTGTCCACAGTATACACACTCAGTGATGTGTGTTGTCGTGTGTGTGTCTCCAGAGCTCATGGTGACGATGGGCTTCCCTAAGGACGAGATCACGGATTCTCTGCAAACCCAGAAGTACGACGACGTCATGGCGACCTACCTGCTGCTGGGCAGGAAAGCTCCGGAGGTCAGCAGCTCGCACGCCACCTGTGTCACCCCCCTGATTGCCTCATTGATTGATTGATTGATTCTCACGGGTCTGTGTGTTTCAGTTCGAGGGGAGCGAGCCCCTGGCTAACAGCGTCCTGGGCCAGCGACAGCGACCGACCAGCGACATCAACAACAGCTCCAGCATTTCTCCCGCCCATCCCAAGGTCACGCGCAGCATCTCGGCCAGTCAGAAGCAGCGGCGCTACAGCGATCATGGTGGGGATGATGATGATGGTGGTGGTGGTGGTGGTGTCGTAGAGAAGCCAAGTAAAGTAACCTCGTCCTTCCCGGCTCTGACAGTGCTGCTGGCTGCTTGTTGTGTAGTGGGAAGTTGCTGGTTAAGTCGCGGCGGATTGGGCCGGCGTAACGCAAGGACGTTAACCCGTGCCGACGTGCCTCTGAGCAAGACGCTGCTTCCTGTAGGCGTGTTAGAAAAGGCTGGGAAAGCACGTAGAGTAGGGAAGAGGGTGGAGTTCTTTTAGGTCTGAGTCATTTTCTGTATTGAATCATTAAAAGCTGATCAAAGATTCATCAGAGCATTTAGTGACATCACAGCTGCACTCAGGACCCTGAAGAACCAGCTCACTATACTCAGAAGCTCCAAGAGGTGCTGTGATGGTGATGGGCTCAGTTATGGATCCAATGCACTAAACTAAGTGACGTCTGTGTCTCTTCAAAACCAAATCCCGTCCTGGTTATGAGATCATGTGTGTGTTTGGATCAACAGTTCACCTTTTCATTTTGAGTCACATTGCATTGAATCTTGGCTGTTGAGTTAAATCCTGATTCACTGCAGTTGCGACACTTTTCAGAGCTCTAAAGACAAATCTGTAACAAACTATACTCCATACTGTGGCGTCACTAAATTGGGCAGAACTCCACCTTCTTCCCTCCTCTGTAGACTCCAGCAGCTTCCACTCTGCTGCCGTGTCTCTGAGCACTGCAGCAGAGTGCAGGCAAACCAAACCCAGACGTTAAATCACATTTAATGAATTCTGCGTCGTAGCTTTAATCGCGGGCCGTGGAGAAGAAGACGTTAAAGAGGAAGAAGAAACCCCTCCTGCACCGACGCCTCTCCGGCCGCTCGCCTCGTTGTCATGCGCGCTGCGTTCGGAGCAGTGACTCAACCTCAACACTGCACCGGTTGTGTGGCAACTTCCTCCTATGTCATGTTGGGGGGGGGCATTGTGTCTGGCGCCATCTACTGGCTGGCTGAGTCCCTGCGGCTCCATCAGTCACAGGAGCATGAGGGGGGGAGGGGGGGGCGGGGTTAGCTTTGCATCCTATCTGCTCACCTTCTTGGGGACAAAGTACCTGTGCCCACCATGTATGTGTGTGTGTGTACTCGTCACTCCACACACTGGGTGACCTCATGTGGACGTCTTGGCTTTGTGTGGCTTTGCTTGACACCATCTGTCTCCGTCTAAAGCTGGGAGTTTGTAGGACTGCCCCCCCACCTCCCCCCTGCTGTTTGATCGGCCAATAAGGTGTCAGATTGGTGCTGGACGACATCGTCACTGTTTGATGTGTTTCTTTTTAGTATCTTGACCGTGTTTTGTCCAGTCAGTGCACAGGAAGACAGACTGGAACACACACTCAAAACATTTCAGTATTGATCAAATGCTTCTTCTTCTTCTCTCTAAACATTGTAGATTGTTTATTTCACAAAAACATCAAATCCTTAAAGCAGCGGGCGGGGCGAGTCCTAGAAATGTGTCAGAGTTATGAGAGCAACAACACGCCTGCTTCAGTTTGTGTAAATATGTTGTGTATGTGTGTGTGTTCCTTGTAGTCGGCCCCTCCGTGCCCCCCGCGGTGTCATACACAAAGCGCGGCCAGGCGCTGAGCGTGGAGAGCGACCACAGGGAGGAGTGGGACGGAGCTCGCAGGCTGGAGCTCAGCACGTCCAAAGGAGACGTCCCCGCCTCGCCGCTCGGAGTGCAGGAGAGGAAGAAGACGAGCAGCGGCACTGTGGGGGTGAGGAAGCACGAGACACAACAACGAAGAAGAGGAGGCTGGCACATAATGATGAGGGAGGGGTTAATAGTAACATCATTCTCTCTCTCTCTCTCTCCAGACAAATGGATCAATGACTCGTAGGAACACGTATGTGTGTGAGCGCACCTCCACTGATCGATACTCAGCTATACCTAACGGCAAAGACAGCAGGTAAACACACACACACACACGCACACACATACACACACAAAAACACAAACACACACACACCCTGGCTTTAATCTGCAGGTTTCAAACACGTTCCTACCTCTCTTTCTCTCTCTCTCTCTCTCTCTCTCCCTCCCTCTCCCAGTTTAACTGAGGTGTCGGGCAGCACCACGTCGACGGCGATAAACGCTACACGACCTCGCCACACCAAGTCCATGTCGTCGTCGGGACATCCCTCCAAGAGCACACTGCCCCCTATAGACGACAACACAGAGCTGAAGGCCAGGTGAGCAGGACAGAGACACCTGGACCCGGCTCGGCGTCCTCTGTGTCCTCTGGCTCTGAGACGTGGTGTGTGTGTCCTCTTAGAGTTTTGTGTTGTGTTGTCCGTCCTCAGCTCCTCCCCCCGAGGCCCCACCACCTCGCCGTCTGCCCACAGTATCAGCACGCCGGAGAAGAACCGCTTCCCCCGCGGCACCACCAGCCGCAGCACCTTCCACGGGGCTCAGCTCCGAGACCGCCGCAGCGCCACCTACAACGGGCCGCCGGCCTCGCCCACGCTGTCGCACGACACCGGGGCCCTCGCCCAGCAGCGCCGCGGCACCTCCACGGGCATCATAGGCAAGATCACCTCCAAGTTTGTACGCAGGTCAGTGGAGACGGAGCGGCTCAGGTCTTGGGAACCAGAATCTTCTAAACTGAAGCCTGCAAGACATCATTTAGCCTCTAGATGGCAGGAAACCTCAAGGCAGGTTGAAATGGCTTCATGCTGCAGAGAGCATGAGCAGCAGAGTGCGTCATCAGAGGAGACGGAACTGATCTGATCTGATTGGTCATTCGGCCCTAAGTGCCAACATATTCCTTCATTCTCTCTGTGATTTCCATGGATACGCTACCTGTGGTTGTATCCCATGAGGAACACTTAACCCTTTATGAGCAGCAGTTGACACATCATTATCTCGTCTGAGAGCGTCCGTGTGTTTGTCTCTCTGTTTGGGGCTGAATGATTCACTCTCTGCCTGAAACGGGGAACATGTGTGCTGCTGCTCATTTGCAACAATTTATTCTGCTTATTTTCACATAACAAGATAGATTTGCTATTTAAATCACAAATGATCACAAATAACCAGTTAGTCCTCTCCTTCTCTCCCTCCACTCAGAGCTCTGTCTTTCAGGTCCAGGTAGGAAACTCACCTGCTTGCTGCACACAAACTCAAACTCTGTCCTCTGGCCCCCTCGTTGTTTGTTTAACCCCTTTACGCCCACTAGGCCACGCCCTTGCCCACTGACACCCTGGTTATGCAGTGAGTGTACGTGCCCCCCTATGCTGCCGGCCCCTCCTCTCCTTATTCTCCCCCCGTATCCTCACTAAAGGATCTGACCCCTGACCCCCCAAGGAGTTGATGGCGGTTTTCCCAGATCAGCAGGGATTAAGGAAAGGTGGCGTTCCGTCGGGCTGCACTGTTTGTTGAAGAGATAAATTTGCGTTAATTGCCACACGTGTGACGAAACAAATGTGGATTTTTATGTTGAAATGTTCAGGCCTGCATTAAGGACTGCACTTTCACTTCAATGAAAATGGAGAAAACGTGTCAATGATTGGTCGTTCTCTTCATACACGCTGCAGTGTATAACGACCGACTTCTTCACGACCCCCCACAGAGCGGGAGCACCACTGGAGGTGTAAATCGTTGATAATGTCTCAGTTTGGTAATCACGTGTGGCAGTTTTTTCGATTTGAATTCGATCAGTAGTGCAGCTGGAGCGTACAGTAGGAAGGATGTTGCATTTACATTACATTACATTACATTACGAGCATTTGGCAGACGCTTTTATCCAAAGCGACTTACATTACATTACCACCCTTCGCAGAGGGGGGAGCAATTGAGGGTTCGGTGCCTTGCTCAGGGGCACCTCGGCAGGGACTCGAACTGGCGACCCTCCGGTTCCCAACCCCTACCCACTGAGCTACTGCTTCCCCATTTATAGCTACTAGAGCCTCTGGACGTCACCGCCACCTGATTGTGTGTTGAACCAATCCTGAATCCCGGGAGTGTGGACTTCTTTCCTGGCATGATGCCTGACACCCGTCTGTGTCTAGTGATGATGCAGTGCAGTGGGTTGGGGATGGGCAGCATCCTGACGTCAGCTCACAGGAGTAACGGTGTATTCCTGGTTTGTTTCAGGGTGCCCAGTGAGGGAGAGGCCAGTGCCAGTACAGGAACGCCAAGGTGAGAGTTTCACTGCAATGTCGTTTGAACAGAGAGCCAGTAACCGACCTCTGACCCCTCAACGTCTCTCTCTCTCTCTCTCTCTCTCTGTTCCTGTCCGTCTCTTCTCTTGCACTCTTCCTGTCTTTCCAGAAGCGTGTCCGGCGATTCCAAGGACGACGGCGCCCGCGACTCCAAGCCCCGCTCGCTGCGCTTCACTTGGAGCATGAAGACCACCTCGTCCATGGAGCCCGCCGAGATGATGAGGGAGATCCGGAAGGTGCTGGACGCCAACAGCTGCGATTACGAGCAGCGCGAGCGCTTCCTGCTCTTCTGCGTCCACGGCGACGCCCGGCAGGACAACCTGGTCCAGTGGGAGATGGAGGTGTGCAAGCTGCCTCGGCTCTCGCTCAACGGCGTGCGCTTCAAGAGGATATCGGGCACGTCCATCGCCTTTAAGAATATCGCCTGCAAAATTGCCAACGAGCTGAAACTGTGACCGCAGACGGAGTTGGCGGTCGGTTAGCTCTGGTCAAAGTCATCTCATCACTGGATTAGTGTTGACTACGGGACAAAGCTCAGCACTGAAGGACCTCACCACGCAGAATCAGGGTGGACTCGGCTGGTAACGTGCAATACTGGCCACGAATGTACTGTACAGGGTAGTGGACCGGAGAGATAATGCAAGATTTAACCTCGGAGACGGAGAGATCGCAAAAAACAGCAAACCCCCTTTCTTTCTTCCGTCCGGCTCTCTGCCATCAACCCGCCGCCGCTGCCGCCACCGCCGCCGCTCCTCGTCGTTGCGGGATGCGTTCACGTAACACATGCAGTATGCAACCGAAGGCGATCCTGCAATAATGTTTTCGATCTCTTTTTCTAAACGCCTACTACACGATCTACTCTCCTCGCTGAATAACCATTAAGATTCCTGAAAGCTAACGTAAATAGCCGCTTTTCCACCTGTGTTAAGTCAGTATATAGAGCAGGCTGGAGCCCCATACTAGAACTATGTAAAATAATGCATTGTACTGTATGCATAACATCTGCAGGTACTGTATTGTATATTGATTTTGAGTTCTGTACAGAATTTTATTGTCAATACTGTCTTTTTTCTTGAGATTTGAGTTCTTTCCTAATATGATTCGTGTCTCTTCGAGCATTCTCCTTATCGGTCTGTGAGGTTGTTTTATTTTTTTTAATTCCTTTTTTAAGAGCCACAGTATGGAAATAGTGTTTTTGATTTTATTTAAAGAGCACTAAATTATTTTGTTGTATTACTGAGGGAGGCGTTCCTTTGCCTTTTACGTTACGTTGCTCTGTTTTATTTGCCTACGGGGGGGAAAAAAACAAAACACTAAGTTGCACCACGTAGACTTGAGTCGTGACCTCAGTCGGAACTGAAAGCGCGTTCACTTTATTTTTCTCTCAACAGGGGGTCGGCGGCGAGGAGATCCCACTGCGGTTGCACAAGTTTTCCAGGGTGACGCGTGTGAACATGAGAGTATGCGGCTGTGTTTCTTTCATGTTAGATTAGTATTCCTCGGTTACGTGAAGCAGGTCTAAATCGACTCCCTTCAGAAAGCAGAAGGTGGCGCTGTGGACCCTCTGCAGAGTCGCTTTAGCCTGCAGCCGGTGTGATTGTGCAGGTACTCGTGTATCTCCTTGCTTGTGTTTTCATTATTTTTTTTGTTTCCCACCAGATTTTATTGTATTTATTCCATTACATTGTAATGTGCTGCTTTGTAGAACTGAGGCGTGCACTTTGTCGGAGAAAATAAAAAGGATTTTATTTGTTTGTAATTATTTCATTTCATTTCTCTCGTCTAAATCCTTCATTTCACAACTACCTATGAGATGGCGGTTGCACACACAGTATGTAACTTTTCAAAAACACTTCATTGTACATGAACAGAAACCCTCCCTAACATCCTGATAGGATTCCATGTCTCTGTCTCTCTTTCATGTCTCTAGCGCCTCCCAATCACTCAATGGAGTCCAAAAAAGTTCAAATTCTCTCCCAGAGAGGGGATTGATTCTTTGAGGTCGAGCATCATACCTCTGCTGTTTAAAGTGTGGAATTTGGGGTCTCTTGGTCTGAATCCTGAGCCCAGCAATCAGTAAAATTTCCGTAAACCTCCAGATATTTTTAAATATCTGAAACGTTTGCCTGTGCCTGAACTTAAACCAAACACAAGGTCATATACTGTATGACATATACTGTATGTGGTAGCTCATATGGATCCACACAGTTAATAGCGGCTAACTTGGCTAAATAGCGGCTAACTTGGCTAAGTAGCAGCTAGTTTGGCTAAATAGCGGCTAACTTGTTGACCTTCTTGATCATATTTGCGACCACACTTGTTCTCTCGTCAACTTTGTTGCCTGTCTGTCAGCATGCTCAAGCCAGCCGGAGCAAAAGGAGCGGCCTAGTTCTTAATGCATTTTAGGGCCTTTCAGTGTTTGTTGGTTTGTTTTGAGAGCCATGCGTCAGTATGTGATACTGTCATGCTCAAATGAGACCAAACATTCAGGTGATGTAAACCTTTATTCACTCTACGTAGCATGGCATTAGTAAATAACTTAATCCTGACAATGACACAATTGTTGTATTTTGCATACATGTTAGTCAAAGGTAACATTATGAATGACAACCTCATGTTTTCACTTCAGTTCTGTAAGTAGTATGAAAAGTTGAGCGCCCTAAATGTTTCCCCATACATCATGAAAAACTGTTTCAAATACTTCAAACATCGTACAAACCATTGAACAATAAAAACCAAAGTTGCTTGGATATACAGGCAGATTCTCACACATCTCTGTCACTATTTCCCAAATGATAAACAATAACTGGTATCAGTCTCCTTAACAAATACTGGTTGTGTCTAACTAGTTGTGGTCCCTCTTGAACTTACAAAAGCTTCATTTACAAATCATCTGGATTACAAGAGAAAAGACAGAAAAATGTAAACATTTCGTTTTGGCAGATTTGTTCAGTTAAGAGATTAAAAAGTACCATCTGTTTATTACTTTCTGTAGATAAATATATGAGATTAGAAATGTAGAAACATTGTTGAGTCACGTAGATGGTTTAACACAAAGAGATTCTACTGGACAATGCGAAATTTAATGGATTTACGATCGTGGACGTTTCAATCATTGCATTCTTCGGGATGGCACGGCCCGTGTTCATGCATTAACATCTCCACACCTTTGCTTCTGATCCTGACTTGAGACGTGTGCACATTTGTTCTACCTTTACGTTGATCATGCACTGATTTCTAAGTAAGATTTTTGGAAACGAAGAAGAGTGACGACGCGTGCCAATCTCAAGTAAGGATCAGGCGAGGATCCCTTTCGTTTGTGTACCGCAACTGATCTCCTTCCAGTGCCAACTTCATACGCAATTATCAATCAGTCACACAACTAGTTGAGCCTAGAAACCCATCACTCAATTACTTAGATCAATGACTAGGTGCTCGTAGATCTGCGTCTTTCCTTTGAAACTGGAGGCTAGCAAGAACTGCCGGTTGTCTATGGAGACTGGAGAGAAGGCCCGAGGAGCCTGGATGTTGAGCTCCTGGAAATGGACAAACTCGCCCTTCTTTGCATCCCAGCGGTACACCTGGGTAAAAGAGTAATCGCTGCCCAGGATGGCGTACTGCCAGCTGGCAACGGTGAAGGGCTGGAACACCATGGAGCCGCGAGAGGGCATGGTCTGAAGTTCTTGAAAGAGGGCCCCATCCCAGCGCATGACTTTGGAGTCGCCAATGAAGCGCGTTAGACAGATGTAGAGGTCCGCTCTGACCACAAAATGCTTGACAGCGTACACGTCCTCCATCTCTGGGATGTCGGTGCGGCGATCAAACAGCTTGGTGCCTTTGTTCCACTGATAGATGACCGGCCGCTGAGAGCTGCTGGACAGAATCAGGTGGGGTTTGGAGGAGATCTCCATGTACTCCACATCGGTGTCCCGATACCATGGATGGAGTGACTGGTGAGAATAGAAGCCATTGCCATTCCACTTGTAGATGGTGGTGGAGCCAGCCTTGGAGCTGTCGGCGATGATGAAGAAGGATTCTCCATCGATGCGGAAGGTCTCAACGTCATTGGGTTTTCGTATTTTGAGGATGTCGATGTCTTGGATCTTGATGAATTTGTTGGCTGAGATGTCACGCTTGTAGATGTGTGAGCCGCCAAACAGCTGAGCCACGATGACAAACAGCTGGTCCTCAATGACCAGAGGTTTGCAAATCACTGTGGACGTGCCTACGGAGAAGATAGAAAAAACAGGAGGTCTTCAACTTGGCTCAGATGTTGTGGTTTCTGGTCCAAAATCCCCTTTAACAACTACAGCACAGAGTATTTGTTTCCATGAATTTAGAAGAGTAGCGTAGAGAATAATGGAACCATTCCTGAAATGCCGTTTACTTACTGTCAATATCGTCATAGTTTCTGAAGACCATCTCCACGTGGTCCCACTCCAGGAAACTGCATTTCCCAATGAAGGGCTGGGCAAACACCACATACTGGTCACTCTGAAAGGAGAACGCCTCCACAGATATCGACTCAAACTTCATGGACTGATACGAAGCGAACTCTGCCAGAGGAAAAACAAGAGAGCAACAATCTGCAGTCAAATATGTTTGTCCCTGAACAGATCCAAGAGGGGTTACAACTTTAAAGTTAAAAACTAATATTGAACAGGTGACACAAGTGTCTGTTTACCTGTGGTGATGCAGTCAAAGGACTGTGGGGCCAAGTCGTTGATCCTCTTGTCCAGTTGAGAAGCTGGACCTTTGCAGTAAATCTGGTCCACAGTTGCATTGGTTTGGAAAATCCACTCGACCAGCCACTTCAGCTTACAATCACAGGTGAACTGGTTCCCCCGCAGGTCCCTACAGCCAACAGACCACAGCCACAATCACTCAATCAATCAATCTACACTTTTCTTAAATTGGCTGTGGAGTATTTGCTCGAAAATCAAAGGAAAGCCACAGCGACAAATACCAAAGACTAGAGTAAACCATAGATTTAAGAACGAATATTACCATGGTGACAACTGAGGCCAAAAAAAGAAAAGTCTGAAAAAAGTATTTTTATAAAAACTAAAAAAAAAAAAATTAAATATAATTTCAATTTAATATGTATAAGCTTGAATAAAAAAAGTACAGTAATGATTGTTGAGTTTTCCTGTAGCTTGTTAGCTTCCTGGTTTGGTGCTTCCTCCCACAGCTGCTAATTAGCACAGGTGAGATCGATCAGCATACAGACAAGCTGCCATCTGTCTATAAATGCTGTTCAGTCAATGCTGTCGGCTTCTTTGTGTTCTGTATTGTGACTGAAAGAATGTCCTGGTCCTGATTTGTTGTATTGTGTTGCAAGTCTGCATGTGATGCAGACTTGCATATTCTGCGTCGGTGAGCAGCATATTCTTTCTGACATAAAGAATATGCTTTATGTCAGCTCATATTCACTCGTATGTCAAATCTGCAGCTCAAGCTCCTGCTTTTCCTTTTGAAGTTGTAGGATAAAAAACCATTTCAGGATCTTGCACGGTGGCCAGTCAGCTGCTGCATGAGCTGTGCCTGATGGTGAACACTGTAGGCAGTGTGAAGAAGCGAACATTTTCAGTGGGCGTTGGATCACAAACAATGCAAGTGTAATTTTAATGACGTTAAATGCACTGACTGCCCACACACTTTCCAGAGGAATAATAATGGTGTTCCTTAGATAGCAAACACTACGGTAAACCCACAACACGACGCAGCACTCGGCTCTGTTTTACTATTTCTCGGTATCATACTCACACTTTAGTCAGCGCCTCAAGGCCCTTGAACAAATCTTTGGGCAGAGTCTCGAGGTTATTATAGGCCAAACTCCTGAAAGAGAGGAAAGTCACCAGTTATCATCCATCAGTGTTATCGCCCCTCCCCCGTCTTTGGCTCTTCGTGTCTGGGAGGATTCATCTCTGTGTTCAATTCCTGTATTATGATGAACAACGAAACGTCTCGGCTCCATTTACAGACGTCTCTCTCTTTCACTTCTGCTGCTGCTTTATCTTCTTATTCTTCACGTCACGTTTGTGAAACAGGCGCTATGCGTTGGTGGGCGGGGGAATATAATCACTGCCGTTTGTTTGTCTGTCTTCCTCGCATCAAACTTGGCAGATTTGTTGTGGTGAGGGTCAGAACCTCTGCTCTCAAGAGGTCAAGGTCAGAGGGAAAGGTCCCATTTTCAGCCCCTCATTATGGAAATGACATAAAATACAGATATGCATTGTATGAAACATTTTTCTGCGACTATTTCTAGTGATTTTTATAAACATTTCAGGGTGGGAAACTCATACAGCATCTTTCCCCACTTGTGCAACATGTAAACATGCACCGTTTTAAGGGTTTTAAATCTAAGTGCACTTCTGGCTAGATGCTTAAAGCTAATTGGACACATATGAGAATGAGTCTTGTGTGCTAGTTGTAGAGCTGCTCCATAACAACGTTTGATTACAGACTCAGCCAACATGTGTGGGTGTGAGCCATGACCTGGAGAAAGCCACAAACATCTCTAAAGACCTGGGCTTTATTACGCCACCATTAGGTAAACGCTCTATAACGCTGTTAGTGAGGTCTGTGCTCTCTGCAGGAGTGTGTGCCCTGCAGGAGCCACGCCAGGAAGCACAAAGCTGAAGGCGGTGAGAAAGAACACAAAAACAAAAAGACCTCCTAAAACAAAATACAGAATAATCAAAAATAATCACCAATTACAAATGCAATAACAAATAAATCGACAATCTAATAGCTGGAAATCTGTCTTTTGAAATGGCAAAGTCACGATGAACCAGAACAAAGGGTCAAATCAGGTAAAGAAGTCCCATAAATAATGATATTGATGAAGCCATGCAGTTTTGTGAGATGAAACGGTCTAAAAAAAATTCCTCCTCTCTGTTACGCAACTGTGATCAGCAGCTGCAGAGGTTTATTGCTGCTACCTCTTTTACGAGCCAGTAAAGCTGCGAATGATTAAACACTGCGTTCAATCAAAACAAAGGAACTTTTGTTTTTGTGGTTTCTGCAGAATGAAAGGCAAACTTAAATCGTGCAATGCAGAAATCCTCATAACCCCAAAAGGTTCAATTACTGTTGTGGTTTGATGAGAAGCTTCATGCTGTTCTGCAATCTGAATGTAGATTTGGTGATGCAGCGTCTTTTGCACTTGTAGACTACAATAGGTGTGAAAGAGCTCAGGCACTCGGGAGACTGAAGGTAGGAACAATGGCTCTTATTGTGAGGATGAGGAGACTTGAGGCTATTTATAGATCTGCCTGCTCAGCCGATAAAACCAAAGAACTGTGGCTCTTATGATGCTGCATTTAGACAAAAGAAAGTTTGTACCTACTGTTGAGTGCATAACCAAAAATCTCACGTTTTGTTGTCACTGTGTTTGAGACTTAAAATGTCTACTTTCATACTACTACATTTTTGTAATATGTTGCTGACAGGCAGACAGACACAGACTCAGAGATGGTGTTACACGTTTGGCTCATGTTGTTGTGACACATGTTTACTTACAGATGCACTAAAGTCTTCAGCCCGCGGAAAGCATGAGGCGATATCGACTTGATTTGGTTGTTCTCGATGAAGCTGAAAGAGAGCAGGAGGATGGAGGGAGAGTTAGAGGAGACATGTTTTTCAGACGTGTGTGTGTGTGTGTGTGTGGGCGTGTCATCTATACTCACAGATACTCCAGGTGAGGAAGACCGAGGAAAGCATCTTCGTTTATGGTGTTGAGGGTGTTGGCAGTGAACAGGCTGCACAAACACGGACAGGGCTGCTTTAGTAACACTCACATCAATCTAATCTCTAAAATATGACAGATTATAACAGATTAACATCATACTTCTGTCTGATAGCAGTGAGGGGAGAAGGATCACAATGGGAAGCTCTGCTAATGTCAAAGTACATAAATAAGTATTATCAGCTGCTGCCTGTCAGAGAGTTAAATTATTGATCCAGTAAAGTGTATTTTCAATATTGATGCATTAACATGTACCATGGTCACGCATCAATAATGAAAATCTCCACCACTGCAGATGTGAGATGCTCCATCTGATCTATCTATCTATCTATCTATCTATCTATCTATCTATCTATCTATCTATCTATCTATCTATCTATCTATCTATCTATCTATCTATCTATCTATCTATCTATCTATCTATCTATCTATCTATCTATCTATCTATCTATCTATCTATCTATCTATCTATCTATCTTCTTTGTTGACTCAGTCCTCATGTTCCCCCAGGAGACATGCAGCAGTGAGGGGGATTCCCTCTCCAGAGGAGGGATTCCCCCTCACTCAGCCTCAGCCTCAGCCCAGATTAAACCTGATTATCAAGGATCAATACCCAACACATCATTCTACACTAACATCCAACATGAACACGATCAAACATGAACGTCTGGATCTGTTTCTACACGAGTATGAGCCGTGACGTGAGGCTGTGGAGCAGCTGAGGGGGAGATGATGCCTCCAACATCTAAACATGGCGATGTCACCTCACTGACAAAGACTGAGGAGCAAGTAAAGGTTCTCACAGGAGGTGCAGAGCAGGAGTGTGGATGAAGCTCTCCTTAGGGATCTCACTGAACTCAGACTTGACGAAGGATCTGCAGACACGAAAGAGACAAGAGAGACAAGAGACGGAGACATGGAGCCGTGTCAGCCTCTGTAACAACACGTTCACGTTAGTAAATCACCATGGCGATGGTGTGAAGCAACGAACCCACTTACAGCGAGATGACATCAGGCGGAAAGGACCTGGGGATGAGCCCGGCGCTCTCGCACAGCGCGTTGTCTTTGGTGCACGTACACGCCTGCGGGCAGCGCGGCTGTCTGGCTCTCTTGCTGTCCGCTCCGAGCAGCGCACACGCCGCCAGCAGCAAGCCGAGCCAGCGCCACCTTACGGGGATCCTGCGAGCGTTTTCCATCCTTGCGGACCACGATCTGCGCGTCGAATCCCGCTAAACATGAACCAGGCTCCTCGGTGAACGCTGGAGGCCAAGCGGAGGCGCAAGATTCCCGATGCCTGGTTTGTTTTCGCCGGCGCTCTGGTGGGGACTCGATCGGGCGCACCGGTGGGTGTGTTGAGAGGGGCTGTGATCGCGCTGCAGCTCCCCCAGAAGATCCAGAAGAGACGATGATCGGCGGAGACTGAGTCCGATCAAACACGATCTGCGGCTGAAGCGCAGGAAGATGTCAGCTGGCGCGGTGACAGACGCGGTGTGAGGGCAGGTGGGGAACCCAGCGGGAGCAGACGGAGCATCTCCATCCAAAACCACGCCTATGGTTACAGCACACACACACACACTCTCTCTCTCTCTCTCTCTCTCTCTCTCTCTCTCTCTCTCTCTCTCTCTCTCTCTCTCGCTCTCTCTCTGCCTGTGTGTGTGTGTGCGTCAGGCTCCTGGAGGATTCCGCCCAGTACACTGTAGTATATTGTGAAATTTGTTTGGTGAATCAGCTGTAGAGACGCACAGGGATGGAAGGAAGCCCCGACGTGAGCCAGCAGGCGCAGACGTGTGTGGCGCAGAAGCAGAGCGGCTGCACGCAGGCAGCGGCTGGGAAAGGACAACAAGAAGAGCCCATATGTGTGTGTTTACACCCAGTGTGCCTGGTAGATCAGTGGAGAGCTCCTTTGTTGTAACATTAAACAAACAGAAATATATGAAACTGATTGATATTTCTGAGGTTCCTTGATTTAATGGTTTTGTGGTTTCCATGGTGACGGGTGGAAGCACTCCATCAGATGGAGGGTGCGGGGAAGCCCTCCTCTCCTCCTGTCCCTCTGACAGATGCTCTGACTAACGCCTCCAAAAATGTCCCCATCCCCCAAAAGCCCTCACACACACAGACACGAACACACACACACACACACACACACACACACACACACACACACACACACAAGCACACAAAGGGCAGGTTAGTACTGTGTAACCTCCGTCCTTTGTGTTCGGTGCACAGAGCTGTTTCCATTTCTCCCAGATGATGGATCTATTCTGCTGTGCGAGCCTGGCAGGCCTGCGTCAGACCTTTCTAGGGAGAAACATGCAGGCTCCTTAAAAGGCCTCTGAGTAGATCCACGCCGGCCCGTCCCTGATGTGATTACACCATTTGATAAGCAGCATCTGTTTGCGATGCTGATAGGGTTAAGCCTGTAAAATGAAAGCAGGGGCCGTGTTTCGTTTCCAGCTGCAGGGAGGACAGGATGGAGATGAAGAGTGGAGATAAAGGAGGCTGCTGCCTTCAGAGAGGGAGAGAGGAGTCAGAGAAGCAGTCCGACATACCATCGCCATGGGACAGAAGACTGGAGAACAGTGGATAGGATTGTTGTGCTGCGAGATGATGGGAAGTGTGTATGCTTCCTAAATGCCATCATTCATCTTCAGAATAGTGCACACACTGTCCAGCAACTATTTGGCCACAGCCACGTCCACAGCTATTGATTTGTCCCCGTCTGTTGTTGTCTCTTTCATGAGCTATCTCGCTTTTAATGGACTGTTGGAGGCGGCCCAACTTTAAGAGTTGGTCTAATCTGCTTGCTGTCTGTTCATGTGAACGAGTTTATAGGTTTATAGCTCAATGTTAACCCCAAACAAATAGAATTATGAACTATAAATATCATATTAGTGTCTCTTGCTTGCTCTCGTTGTTTAGATGCAGAGACATGAAGGATCTTCATGTTCATATGTTCTTGCTCTGCTGCTCTCATGGGTGAAAGCACGTTTGTTTTGTCTGATTGTAGCTGTTGCATCACCTCTCCACTAGAGGGAGATGTAGATCAGAGGTACGTCCCTGTAAGACAATGATTGATTGATCGATTGATTGAGATTGCAGATGTTTATGGTTCTGTCTTTGGATTTATATCAGCAGAAGAAGAAATTTGATTTGTTTTTTAAATCATATAAATGACATACTGCTCTCTCTCTCTCTCTCTCTCTCTCTCTCTCTCTCTCTCTCTCTCTCTCTCTCTCTCTCTCTTCCTCTCCCCCCCTCCCCTCTCTCTCTCTCTCTCCCCCCTCTCTTTTCCTCTCTCTCCCCCTTCTCTCTGTCTCTATTCTGCCCCTCTCTCTCTCCCTCCCTCGATGCAAAAACTTAAAAGGACGAATTTAAGCAATTCAACCCATATAATCATTATCCATAATTGATTCATGATGAAAGTAAATCTTTTTCTTATTTGTCCTCTATAAAGCTTCACTTCATTTTATAAACAGGGTGACTCATTTCAAATCTACCATTTGTTCATACTTGATTTTATAAGGATATTTAAAGAGATTCATACACACTTTCTGGAGTTATGTATCCTGTGCATTAGATGAATGGGTGTATACAGTCTGAAAGCAGAGGGCAGTTCTAAGCTTATTTACAGTTGATTAAAAGGTGATGTTTGCGTTGACCTCAGGAGTGAACACACACACACACACACACACACAGGCTGAGGGGCTTATGGGGGCAGACGGGGTGATTCAGTGGTTAAGTAGGTCCCGGGTTCAACTCCCAGTGTGTGTGTGTGTGTGTGGTCCATTCACAGATGTATTTAGTTTGTGTGTGTGTCATGTGGAGCATGCAGCTTTGGACTCAAGCATCTGCTGAAAGAGTGAAGGTGTAGCTGAATATCTCATTGTTTATAATCCACACCATGCAAACTAATGCACCTTTGCATTTATTTAGGTATTATCAATCAAACATTTGACTGAAACTACCCAGAATGCACTATCAACAAAACAAGATTAACAGTTAATTAAAGAGCGTATAACAAACTGGACTCTTTGCAGGGAATTATAATTTAAGAGCACAAGAACAAACAGGATTTGAAAATAAACTTTATTCATATATTTATTATTTCTTTATACATGATCCTATGCGTAACTTCCTGTCCTGTAAACGCCACATGTGCCTGCGGGCTTATGAGCAGGGCAGCAGTATTTTTACTTTATGTAAGCAGGGGTCTTAAAAAGGAAAGAACCTCAGAGCTCCAGCTGGCTTATAACTAAATCCAATTCCGTCAAATCTTCTTACATCTCTCACACATGAACCAGGTTCATACAGCAAGCTGGAAAGGTTGGAAGCTAGAAGCACTGTAAAAAACAACAACGTGCAAACTTAAATATAGAAGCAATAACATACCTAAATATATATTTATATTATGTTTGTGGCCTGCCAGCTGTTGAAGAACTCCTCCAGCTTTCCTTTCCATCCTTTCCTGCTTACTAAAGTCAATAAATGTTGCTTATTTGAGAGTTCAGGGCATCAAATTCGCAGCATCAAATTGCTGTCTATTAATATATTTGATTAATTTAGTCTCTTGTCATCCAAATCCAGACTAAGTAAACTAAATAACCGTTTTAAAATGTATATATTAATAGTAAATTAAAGATATGGACATATGTAATGCCTGTAAATGGCCAAACCTGAGCCGCCCCCTGTGATTTTAGTGACGTAATTACTTTACCCGACCCCCATACACACACACACACACACACACACACACACACACACACACACACACAGTAAAACATATTAATAATTGCTAATATTTCATTGATGAGGTACACATTGGTGTTGAGGTAGTGAGGTAGATGGTGATACTGTCCACCAGTTGGAGGCGCCGCAGAAACATGAAGGTTGTCAGGGAGCTACTGAAGCTTTGAAGTATAAGAAACTACTAAAGGAACTTGATGATGATTATAAACAATAAATTACAGTTATAACATTAGATTGAGAGATTTTGCACATTTTAAATCCATCTGCTGCTGCTGGGAAATACTATAATTACACAAGCACACAGTCACACACACTGTATATATACACACACATCCACAAGTGCCTGAGTGGTCGTCTAGCAGATCACGCAGGTCTTTGCCTTGCCACCATCTCCGCCTACAGCAGGAGGAAGAAATGTGTGTGAGAGAGAGAGAGTTTGTGAGGAAGAAGAGAAGCGATGAACAGACAGATGAAGGTGAGCAGATCCTCACTCACCTTGGTCTCCGCCCTCCAGCTTCTTCTTCTCGTCTTCGATGGCCTTCACCTTGGCCTCGTGGATGTCTGCCAGAGCTCTCCACTCTCCCCTGTTGGTGGTCAAACCCTGGAACATGGGGCTGATCTCTGTGTGGAACCGAGAAAACTCCTGCACGCACGCACGCACGCACGCACGCACGCACGCACGCACGCACGCACGCACACACACACACACACACACACACACACACACACACGGTCAGACAAACCCTAAATACAGATCAACCATTATGCTGTAATGTAGTTGATGATAACGTGAAGAGAACAGAACAGAACAGAATTTTTTTAACCGGTGCAGTTTCTGGTACATGTGATGGGTCAGAAAGAGCAGGTTAGTGTTGTGATAATAGTGTGTAGATGTGTGTGTGTGTGTCCTATAACATACCTTATACACAAAGGAGCAGACAAAATCGATGAAACCGCATTGCATCTTGGGAAGCTCGTCAGCATGATTTCTGTCCATCATTGGCTGAAGTAGAAGAAGAAGACGAAGGAGGAAATGGTTGTTTGCATCCATTTTCGATAAGTTTAGCTCATAGTATAGGGGATATGTGTGCTGCTCTTACAATGGGCTGCTGCTCCAGAACCGTCCTTTCCAGATCTCCCTGCTCCCAAAACTCGGCTGCCACCATCAGAGCCACCTAGAAGCACAAGAGAGCCCAGGGGTGGGTGATGATGATGTCATGATGTAACAGTGTGGAAGGTTATGGGAGGTGGACGCACCTTGCTCTGGACCTCCCACGGCTTGGTGATGGCAGACAAGTCGCACGCTGTCATCATCATTGCCCTGCAGGAAAAGACATCCATCGCAAATCAATCACAATGAAAGATGGATGGGTGAGACGGTCATGTGACAGATGGTGAGTCGTGTATTTACATGATGATTTCCTTCCTGGTTGCATTGTTGGAGATGTAGTTGATTTTCTCTTTCTCCTCTGGAATCCCTTCTACACTGTCCACGATTTTCTGGAACATGGTCCTCTTCCTGAAACGCAAACGCAGAAGATGGCCACACACTCTCACTCCAACGTAAATACCTTCAATGTGGCGACTCCAGCTCTCCTTACTTGAAATAAAGAGCCAGATCGGTGGCGATGATGCAAACTTCAAAAAGATGCTGCACCGTCTCGAACTGACGCTTCTGAAGGTTCACGAAGATGTTCAAGTTCTGGGGACGACAGGAGAAGAGCGATGCTTGAACATAAAGACGAGTCATTTACACTTTGGTTGTTGTTTGTAGACGGGCTGACTTTCTGGAGATCAGAGACCTTATTGGGGAACACAGGTACATGGTCTCAGAGGACCTGAGGACCTACCTCGTCCTCCATCAGGGTCTTGCTGTACTCCAGGTGGTGTCGCTCCATCACAGAGGAGCTGTGCAGTCTTGCCAGTGGAGATGCACTCCTACAAACCACCAGCAGGGGAGAAAACCCTGCTTCAAATTCACCTTTTCAATACAGCATTTATGTCCTTACAGTTGATTTCCCTTTAAAATGTCCCGCTGGACCTTCTGACTTACTTTGTCTGGTAGAGATTGTTGGTTCCTCTGTGGTCGATATCGTGGCAGAATCCAGCAGCCACCATGGCGAAGGCCTCCAGGTCGGAGTAATACTTCTTCAGTTTGCCCGTCTGTTGAAGAGAGCACAGCATTACGCACCGTGTGTGTGCCGCACGTAAACAAGCACTCGCTGCATAATCAGAGAATCGTTGGGGGTCGGCATGTCACTCACCAGCAGCAGCGTGAACATGGTCTGGCCCACGTTGAAGCCGTGTCTCCAGTTGTGGTAGGTGATGTCACGGTAACCTTTGCGCACCGTGTACATCCACCGGGTCATAATCTGAACCACAGGAAGAGACATAGTTTGTGTGAACATTTTGTCTGGTCCTAACTCATGTTATCTCATCACTACTTGACTTTACTTAACTTGTCTTGCCTCATCTCGTCTTGTCTAGTCTCTTTGACACTGTAAAACCTGTAACACTTGTCTTGTCCTCTGCTCCTTGAGTGAGGTGTTTGTGTGTGTGGTGTGTTTGTACCTCAGCTGGGACCTTGAACTTCTCCACCACTCCGAGCTCAAAGAAGCAGCGGATTCCGCACTTGATGAGCTCTAACTCTGACAGGGGGAAGTCGCTGAAGCGGAACTCGTGCAGCTCCACGGATTTGGCTTCAGGGATGTTGGACCTCTGCACAAACAGACAAAACAAAACATGTAAGAGCAGCATGACACACACACACACAAACACACAGGTCAAGGTGCTTACCAACAGTTTGTACATCTCCTTCTGGTCGCAGTCCTCCGGTGCCGCGCTGAGTTTCTCCTCAGTGTTCTGTGAGAAGATGCGAGAGGTAAAAGTGTGTGAGTTTGGTCTCAGCGTGGACAGAACGGTGCCGGTGGAGACGACAACGCGACTCACCAGAATGGTCTGCACGTCACTCAGCGTGGCCTTGGTCTGGTACATGAGCATCTCCTGGGCCACGTCTTTGCCCCACTCGGTCCGGTTCAGTTTGTCGTACGTGTCGCTGTTCAGGGTGGACCAGCCCAGGAACTGAGTCAGAGCCTGGAGATCAAGACAGAATACTAAACGGCGGACGACATGAAGAGCCAAACAGCCAGAGCTAATTGTGAATTGAAAGTTTATCATTTGAAAAGAGGCGTTCCTTCATACCTCTGTGATTTGTTCGTCATTCTCATCAAATGGTTTGCCGTCTTTCCTGTTGTAAAAAGTGGCTACGCCGACAATTTCCTCCTTTTTGTTGACGATGGGCAGCGAGAGGACGTTCTTAATCGTCCATCCGGTCTCGTCCACTGCCTCTTTCTGAAATGTGAAGTAATCATCTGCTGCGGCGTTCATCATGTTGCAGATCTGTAAGGGTTAACAGAGACGGTTTAGAGGATGTGGAGGTTCATATCAGTGAATCCAGAAGCATGAAGGAACTGAAGCAGGACTTACAAAGCCGTTCTCAGCCACGTACGTTGGGAGGCCGCTGACCAGAGCCCAGTGATCTGCAGGGGGGCCGCTGTGAAGGAGCAGAGGGTTGAACAACTCAATGCACCAGCAAATATTAGAGAATGATACATATATTACTGCTGTCATACTTACGGGATAACTTTGATCTCCTCTTTGTCTTCCAATAAGTAGTCGATGATCTTGTAGAAGAGGATTTCCTGAGAGAAATAACATGATCAAGTTTGTTAGTAATGATGGAGGAGAACCATGAAGAGATACGATGGCGCCTCCAACTTACTCTGCCGTCGGGGGTCTTGGCGCCCTTGTACGCCTCCTGCTCTCCTAGTTTGATTGCCCACTCGTCGAAGAATTCCTGTTGTGGAAAAGTCCGGTTGATGTTACACAGGCACTGATGCATGATGAAGATGTGATGTTAGTGGTTTTGTTTGACGCACCTTCTCTTTGGTCATGTCAAGGAGACCCACCGAGTATCTCTCACACTTGATATACGTCCTCACTGTGTACAAAGCTTTGTGAAACTGTCTCTCAATGTCCGTCAGCTCCTCAAACACTTTGCTGGCTGACCAAAGCAAAACCTGGAAAAAGGAAAAGAGAATCATGATTTATTTTTATCCACCAGGGTTTTAATGCCGTTGAAAAAGGAAATTGTTTGGAATTTGTTTGGGGAAAGCAGACCTGACTGGTGTGTGTGTGTGTGTGTGTGTGTGTGTGTGTGTGTGTGTGTGTGTGTGTGGTTGTGTGTGGGTGTGTGTGTTGTGTATTTTTACCTGGCTTCTCCTGGACTCCACATCCCACATGTAAGCAGTGTGGGCTTGGAGAGCCACCACAGTTGCAAAGTTCACGTATTTAGTGAAGAGCTGAAAGGGAAAAGGGGAGAAATTTATATTTTTTAAAGAAGACTGAAGAAATTATTATTATTTATTTATTTTCAAACAACTTACAAACTGCCATCTAAATAGATTTTTTAAATCATAGTTACATAAATAAATTTCATTTCAACTTTATTTTGATATTTTTAATCCGACATCAGCTTTTGTATTATTTTTTATTTTTTTATTTTTTATTTTTTATTTTTTATATTATTTTTTAATTTTAATTTCATTTCATTTCATTTCATTTCATTTCATTCTATTTTGTCTTATTTTATCTTATTGGTCCTTTAGGCTGGACGGTGACAGAAGTGGAAGAGAGGAAAAGTGAATTTCCTCTCACTAACTGGATTATAGATCCAACTTTCATAACGGTGACCTTATTTCTGATCTGAGCGTCTGAATATGAATGTGGGTCAGAGGCAGGACGTCAAAGGGTTAAGTAAGTTTGCAAATGAAAGCAGGCGTCTTAAAAATATTTCCTTGTTAGCAGAGAGCTTAAATTCAAGGTGTTGTGTTTGTTAATGCATCGATGAAGGTCAGACTTGAATGAAGCATAAATCTATTCTGTGAATGTTTACAAAGACTCCAAGTGAGAAATACATTCATGTAAGGAGGAAGTAGCCAAATCCCTGCTCGCTCACCTCTTGATCGCTCTTGGAGAATTCATTAGCACCCTGTTTGTTGATTGCCATGATGACGCCGATGGGTTCCTTTCCATTCATAATGGGAGCTGTAATCATGCATTTGGTGGTGTACTTGGTCTGTTTGTCCACAAAGTCACTGAAATGAGAATCCTGGAAACAACAGAAAGCACAAGAGAATCAGAATGTTCTTCATCACACAGCATGGGAGAGGATGAAGGGTTTTTGTACAGGATTTAATGATTTGGTCTCTTTTGTCTCCTAACACCACACGTCTTCTGATTCATTTCTTTTCCCCTCGTGTTCTCACCTTCTTTACGTCAGCGATGTTCTGCGGCTTCTTGGAGTGGGCCGTCCAGCCCACGACCCCCATGTCTGTGGGGAAAACGATCTCCACGCTGGGCTTCACCACATTCTTCTCCAAGGGGGAATTGTGTGTGACGTCAAACAGCATGGTGGTCAGCTCTGGCACCCCGTTCCTGGCCCTGTAGCTGAAGTAGCTGCAGCGGTCCGCCTGAGTCAGCAGAGCGATCCTCTGCAGGACTCTGTGCATGGCTTTCTCAAACGGGTTGTCGGTCTGCATCTCCTTGATGAGATCGAATATGAACTCGGCCTCCTGGATGGTGGTGACATCCTTGTAGGACGCCGGGTCTTTGACCTGCACCTGGTTGTTGAAGGCGGCGGTGATCACGTCCGCCTTGACTTTCTTCTCAAAGTACTCCTTCGCAAACTGCGGGTTGTTGTCGAGGAACTTCTCCGCTGTGTCCTTGTCTCCCATTTTGTCCAATTAATAATCCCAATTTGAAGATGGATTGAAGAGCAGAGCGGTAATGGTGGTCTCCAGAAGATGATCCCTACTGGAGCATCTCCCAGCCTCCTCTGTGCAGCTAACAGAAGGTAGTGAGTGGCTTACTGGGTAAGGGGATCCCAGGGGGAACTAATGACTGACGTAAGAGTCATAAACCCCTGAGCTTTCTTAACTTGTAAATCCAGCCACTTGTCATTTTCCTGTGGCCAATCCCCTCATGGATAATGATGGCTGAGTTATGAGCGGCTCTATGGATGAGGTCAGGGAGCAGGAAGGCTCTCCCTCTCTGGGATATACACAGATAATAACCTGTGACGCGCAGACATGTAGATAAGCAGAGTCAACAGCCGGTATTAAAGTGAAGCGTCGAGCACAGGAGGATAATATCACATCCATGCTGGTCAGAGAGATAAAAAGCTGTGTTTAAGTGTCTAATGAGGTCTGAGAGGCTTTGTATGATATAGAGAAACTGCATCAGACAGAACTGAAGGGACACAAGGGGGGCGACAAAGGGACAGAATAACTCAACAATCCTCTATGACATCAAACCTCTTTGTTGCTGTGTTCCTGTGTGGACTGATTCATCACAGATTCACTTTTAGTATGTTGGAGTTGAGATACGATGAAATCTTTGTTGAGTTAATGATCCACTAAAACAGCCTTCACACACACAAACACACACACACACACACACACACACACACACACACACACACACACACACACACACACACACACACACACACACTGAACCTTACAGTACTATTTAGGTGGATCTGTTGCAGTGCTGTTGTTTCAAATTGGATTACACACACACACACACAGGTGAAAAACGGTGAACTGTGTGTATAAACACACGGCAGGATTAAGCAGGATTGTTACCGGCTTAATTAAACGGTCATCAGTGGGCAAGCAAATCATTTGTTAGTAAACTCTGATTACTGAGGTCACACACACACACACACACACACACACACACACACACACACACACACACACACACACACACATGCACCTCCATGACAGAAGATGCAGGATAAGAGTAATAATACTTAACTTTATGACTTACTAAGCTTCTATAAACCTGAATTATTGGGAAGAAATATTTGCCGTTTAAGGAATATTGACCCATAACACAATCCCTTACTGTACAAGACTGCAAACAAAAGCAATTGTTTGTAAATTCACAGTTTATTTGAAATTCTTTGGGATTAATATAACAATAAAAAAACACATACACACACAATAAACTTTTTATTACAACCCAAGAGCACTTATTTACTTAATTTAAAGGCAACTCCTCATAGCCTAATGGTCTTATTGGATCCATTCAGTGGAGGTGCTGATCCTGGGATGTGTGTAGCGTATCCCAGCAGGCACTCGGGCGAGAGGTAGGGTCATAGGGTCATAGGGTCATCTTCACTCGGGCCTCCTCGGTGTTCGGTCCCAGCAGAGCCTCCTCCAGCCGCTCCTGAACTGGCACACGGAGTACAGGATGGGATTGAGGGCGGAGTTGGCCAGCGTGAAGGTCACCACCCAGAAGAACAAGGTGGGGGAGACAAACTGGTGAGGCAGGAAGCGCCGGGCCAGGATGAAGAAGGTGATGATGAAGACGGGGCTCCACATGATTAAGAAGGAGAGCACGAGGACCAGCAGTGTGCGGAACAGCTTGATGTCCTGACGGGAGACGTGATACTCCGGAGAGTCTCCTCCTCTTCCTCCTGGGGGCTGGGGGGCTCGGGGCCGAACTCTCCGCCGGCAACTTTTAGTGATCTGGAAGAGAGAAACGGATGATGATGATGATGATGATGATTTCCTGCCCTTTTAATAGCAGCGCTGATTGCATAATGTAATATTGACCCTGGATGATATGAAGCACTGGCTAGACACACACATTTCCATCTTTGGTAATTAAAAGAACACACGCACACACACTCTTTTCTGGTTCTTTGTCCACCCAAAGACAGAAAAGCCTCCATTATGTGCAGAGGGTAAACAAACATCAGCTGGTATTAACTGCTGTCTGAATGATTAAATTGATGATGATGATGATGACGATGATGATGATGATGATGATGATGATTTAAGTATTTTAATTTTTGAATCATAAATCTATTTTTCTGTCTTAAAGACCAAAGCTGCTCTTCACATCTGAATAAGTCATGAAGTTGATTGATCCCACCTGGAGAATTTTGCTGTAACTGACCACGATGATGAGTCCAGGCAGGAGGAAGCACAGAGCGGTGACGGCCACGTTCCAAACTATCTCTTCGGTTTGATCGGGCCACTTCAGAGTGCAGATGTGTAAACTTTCCTATGAATCATGAACAAGTACAGAACATTAGTGGAAGGAAATGTGGAACAGAGAGTTTCCTCCCTCCCTCTCTCCCTCAGGTACCTGGTGTGGGATCTGCACCTCTACTACAGTGAAGAAGAGGCTGATGGGCATGCAGGTGAGCATTGAAAAGACCCAGATGAAGGTCAGGGTGGCACCAACGCCCCTGGGGTTGAGCGTGGGCGCCGTCTGCAGCCGGAGGATGGCCTGGACCCGCTCCGCGCTGATGCAGGCCAGGGTGGTGATGGTGACGCAGCCGCTCATGCAGATGACGTACAGCATGGCCCGGCACGCTCTGTGGCCCAGCCTCCAGGACACGGACCACCTCACCGCCACGATCAGGGGGATCATGCTGACGAAGAGCAGGTCGGCCACAAACAGGTTGATGGTCAGGACGGTCTTGTTGGCCAACTGCTTGCGCTCCCAGGTTACCAAGGCGGCGGCTCCCACGTTGGCTGCCACGGAGACCAGGAAGACGGCCAAAATAGCCAGGGTCTCCACCACGGTGCCGGCCACGTGGTCTGAGGCGGGAAGCTCAGAGAAGAAGAAGAAGTAGGAGAAGTTTCTGAAGTGGGGGAAGTGAGCGTGAGGGTCATGATCCATACGGGCCGACGAGGTGTGTGGGTCTGAATCCTGCCCGACGACCAAGCCAAGGTGGAGAATGACTCTATAGATATGAGGCAGATAAGGAGGGGGGAGGGGGGAGAGGGAGGATCTCCTTTATGAGGATGTGTTTGCTCCAGCTGCTGCCTGCTGGTACATCAAACATTACAACACGCTCCTCCAGCCTTTAACAAAGTCATATTTGTTTGCTCATATTTGTTTGGCAGATTTCAGTTAAGTCACATTTGCACAGTGTAAACCTGATGTCTGCGTCTGTCTTCCTCCGTCTCCATCTGTCTCTCTCCCTCCTCTGTCTCGAAATTACCGGAATATGTATCAGATAGGGATGCTTTGAATTACAGGTTCAGGTCGGCTTAGCCTGACTCTCAGACAGGCTAAGCTAAGATGTTTCCTTACTGAAATGCACAGACCAAGTTAGGAAAAGCCGTAACAGCAACGCCACCACTTCTCTTTCTAAATCCGTTTCCCTGGTTAACCCTTAGAGTCACGTTCCCACAGCAGAGACCTTTGACTCCCATATTGTCGGCCGTCAATACTAATCCACCGCCTTAAATAGCGTGGGACAGAGATTAAGTTGCGCAATCTGTGTTAGAGCCACTCATCTGTGTTGGACGGTGACCTGAAAGAGGTCGAGAGAAGAGAATTGTCTCTCAGGATTATATAAAGTGTCATATTTCTGTAGTGAATCCTTGTAAAATACAGCTGCTTGAAAAGAGATGAGAGGCCTGTGAGATTAGAGGGAAGAGGGAAGACTCGGAGACAATTTGTGCGATTCTGAGTTGATTGGGACGTCTTAGAAAGCTTGTTGTGACAGATGCCCCAGTGGTGAGCACCCACAGCTCACTGTCCCCGCGGCTCGCCCACTGAATGGCTCTCATTGTGCTGCCGGATTGGCTCCGTTCAAGCTGCCGCGCCGGCTCGGGCTCGCCGGCCAGATTCACCCTCACACTGGCCTCTCCCTGCTGGTCAACATCCAGCCGCCGCCGCCGCTCTGCATCGTTCCTCTCCAAGGCCGCTCAGCATTGGATGAAAGAATGAGAGACACAAAGCAGAGACAGACAGAAGAGCGGCCATGCCAAGAGGATGGCTCCAACACACAAACACAACCTGCAAGACATGCACACGTGATGTCCTCATTTACAAACACACACACAATGTTGGAAGTAAACAAAATCTAAGTGGAAAAGTTTTATAGAATGTCAAAGTAGTGAAAGGACCCAGTAACATCTCTGCTGGTTTAGGAGCTCCTGCATGTCTGGTGGAGCTCTAATACAATGTGATGATACAGTATGAACATGTTTGACCATCTGCCTTTAACAAGTCCATCCAGAAGCATAGCGACCCTCAAATGTTTCACTGAAAAGGCTCCGAAGATGACTGAGGTGTCGCTGTGAAGGAGTGAGAGACAGATGACCCCAGGGTTTCGCTTTAGAACAACTGCTGCCACCTAGTGCTTGAAAAGGGGAATCACTGCTGCCACGCATCATTGCAATCCCATTGTGGGAAGTGTTAGTTGGCAATTTTGCTGTCCAATACTTTAAGAAATTACTAAGATTTCTCCCACTACAGTGTTCGACACAGGAAAATTACAAAGCGAAAAAAAAGTGTTGATATCATATTTATTTATTTTCTTCCATATTTACGTTTTATTTTATATATCCAGTGTATACTTGCTTTGACTAATTTCACCTCAATTATACTCAATTGACCATTAAGTTAGAATATTGGATAATGGAATTTGCATTTGGTGGTATAATGCAGATTTTATAGTTTAACAATCTTTAACAATCTAATTAACATTGTCTTTTAACATTCATAATAAGGTATTTAGTCATGATACACTTTTAAGCTGCTCTATATGTATTTTTGCATCACCAAACTGCTGTTTTAATGACTGCATAATAGTTGTTTCACGAGTCCAGTCAGTGCTATAATTCACTTTTACCTGCAGAGGGCCTGCTATAAATTGTACTGTGTTGCATTCAATTGCTGCTCGTAAATTATGCTACTCATAAATCTTACAGCCACAATGTACGGGCTGAGGGAAATGAATTCATGCAACGTGCCACTAAACCTTTTATATGTACGTATTTCATGTGATTTACTCGCTACAATGTTTTCTCGAGTGGTATTTTACGCACTAGTGTCCTCATCCTACTGTCGAACTGATGCAATTTCCTACAGCACCTAAATGTTAACCTTTTTCATTTGACACCGCTAGTGGTCACTGCTGCTCCTTCTGCTAAATATAACCGAGTTGACCCAGATCAGGAGCCAGGACTTGTACCTGGGCCAATCAACTGTACGGTACAAACTAAAACAAAATAATGACTCATTTTAGAATAGAATAAAGATGCAGCAGGCTGATCCCGGAGTTGTTTGGGCTCGAGCCACTTCTCTCCTCCGTGAGCGCGCTGGTGTTCATGCCTCTGACTCATAATGAATGAAGCTGCCCTCCCATCCACTCCTCTCTCTCCTCCTCACATCTCTGCGTCGCGGCTTCCCCCTGGCAAAGGATAATGGTGCAGTTCTCCGAATAAACCATTACAACTTAATATATAAACAAAGATGCTTCGGGTCGTGGTCGAGTCTGCTTGCGGGATACCCAAGAAGACACTCAGCACCCCCGACCCAATAGCTGGGGTTGTGTTTAGAGGTGAGACTGATGCTTTTACTTTTACTGCAATAAGTTGGCATGAGGGGTTTTGCTCCGACGAACTTTTTGAATCTACAAAATGTTTCTATTTTTACGACTTCCTCTGATTTCTTTAACTTTAAGAAGTAGGTTTGAAGTTCAAGTTCAAGTTGAAATGAACGCACGCACTCTTAAAGTTTGTTTTTAAGGCTTTGGCAGTGATTCATGCCCATAACACATAACACATCCATATAAGGTCAGGGATGATCCTCTGTTCCCACTGCAGCTGCTGCCTACAGGCCTATTGTTGCTTTAAAAACACAAAATATGAAACTGTTATGCTTTCAAATAGTTCCTTTGTTTTCTACATATATGCATGTTGTAGCATGTTTGTGACTCTTCTTTTCCTTTGGGTATTTTAAGCTCCTAGTTTTCCCCTGGAGTCTTGAACAAACTCAAAACTTTTCCGTTTGCTTTCCCCGTCTGGTCAAATTTGCCTTTTTATTGACTTTCCAGGTGAGAAAAAGAAAACCAAAGCAATTGACAATGACCTGAATCCTGTTTGGAATGAGGTAATCTTTGGATTATTTGTAAGGTCTAAGAGAGGATAGATTACTGTGGATGTTTTGGTTGATTGTAACTGTTTGGTTCCTTGTGTCCAGGTGCTTGAGTTTGACCTGAAGGGCTCCTCATTGGACGCGTCCTCAGTCATAGACGTGGTGGTGAAAGACTATGAAACAATCGGCAAAGACAAGTACGTGTGTGACATGCATCAGACATAAACACTGTTTACATGTTAGGGGTCACACAAGGTCACCGATCCACATCATCACACACCAGACACAGTACTAAACACAATTACAGCACAATGACACATGCTACATTGCTGTGTTAACGACTGACAGAATACATCACTATGACAGTCTGGGGCATTCTAGGTTCACAATAGAGAAACCCACGGCAACCAAGCGACACCCCTGCTAAGCTGGTATATAGTTCAGGAAATGACGGAGAGAGAAAGCTGGTAGACGCTGGATGTGTTTGATTACAGCCTGTAAACGTTCTTGCTCCACTGCTGTCATTGTCTTTGGCACCACAACACCATTTATCTCATTCAGCTAGACCACTTTTACTGTTGGTTGTTCTGTTTCATTCTATTACTCCGTGTTTTATAATCTGAGTTGACCACGTTGCCTCACATTTTCAGCGCCGTGCTGCCGTATTCAGACTTGCTGTGCTTTTGTTTTCTTCAGTCTGGGGGAGAAAGACTGTTGTCCAAAGCTCAAAGTATATTCTTCTTCTTCTTCTTAAAATAAGATTAGATTGAAAGTTTATTATCCCAAAGGAAATTACTGTTAACCTTCTGTTCGACCTAAACTGCAATCTTTAATTGTCACATTTCCTATTCCCATGTTTTGGATTGTTGAGTTTTCCATTGTTTATAATGCATAATCAAAAAAAATGTCAGTGAGTCTGGAAGTGTAAACCACTTTGTCATGTAGGCGCTGTGTGTGTGTGTGACGTGCAGCAGTGAGGGGCCGGGGGAGGGGGGGAGGGACTTCTGTCTGGGCCACGCACACACGCGCAGATATTTTTCCACGATCCCTGGCTATAGCGCAAGAAAGGGAGGGAGTAGGGAGGGAGTAGGGAGTGAGGAGCCGAGGGAGCCTGTGCTGACTTGTCACCGGCACATGAACGATGACTGTTAGTAACTCAGATGGTATGTTTGACAAAGAAAGCATTTGATACAGGAATTTAAAGTGCCATTCTAAAAGGAATCTCAAAATAGGATTCCTCTGCTCGTCTGCTGCAGCCCTTGTGATGTTAACCTCAGATTCCAAAACAACCTGGAGCATGAATGTGACTCACAGAGCGCGACGTTTCAGCCAAGGGTGCCATCGAGCAAAGCCGTTGGCACACCATCAGGGGCTTCCTTTTTCTCAGTCAGTAAAATTCCACATGACCTGATAGACTAAGGCTGCTGTTTTCAAGCTTTGAGAGAGAATCACAGCTACACACAATGTTCTCAGATAGGATCCCTGGTTATCAGATGAATGTAGATGTAGGTTGGGCTTTTCTCCAAGGTCACAAAGAGGTTTGGGGAATTTATTAGAGCAGCATACAAACTAAATCTGGCACATGAAAGGATTCGTCCCAACCTGATCGCCACAGATTGCTGTTCAGGGACTTCTGCACACCAAGAATATGTCCACCCAGAGTTTAAAGCTTTGAGGAATGATGTGTCTATGTGTGTGTGTGTGTGTGTGAGAGAGAGAGAGAGAATATAATCTGATATGCTTGCGTATATGCTTGTGTTTGTTGTTCTTTCTACCGTCTCCCTCTTCCCGTCCCCTCGTCTCTGCTTGTGTCCCCCCCTTTTCTGGGCACAGCTCGGCCAACACATGCCTGTGGCAAATGGTAATTGCTTCCATCTTCTCTGCCTGGTTTGTGCTCTCTCATCATGGTTCAGACTCTCTTGAATGGGACTTGTACCTTGTCCCTCGTGTTCCACTTCTACTGCTGCTGCCAAACGGCTCATTCGACAAAAGAAGCTCAGCCAAGCGGATGTTTGTTTTTGTGACAGATGTTATTGTTTATCAGGGACTAAGATAGAATGTAGTCTCTCGTTTATCTCACGCATGTCCTCATCTGACTCGGGGGTTCTGGGTAGGTATCAGGGCTTTCGTGGCTAGTAAATGATTTGAGGAAGTGCAGGATTTCTGGCAGTTTTGAGAATATTAAAAAGAGTTTTGCAATCCGTGGTGGTTAATAATCACGGTTGCCATGGCACCTCTGTTTGGTTGGCTGCGTAGCTGCAGGCGCTTTGTCACCATGGCACAAGAAGTGAAATAGGGAAGTGAATGCAATTAGTGCTTATGAAATCAGAAGTACAATAAATAGAATCAAAACTGGAGTAACAATACCAAGTAACAGTTATAGATTTGTTCCTAGTTCCCCATGTGGTGATGCTTAACAGCCGGTAATGATCACGGAAACAAAGCAGCCTCCCTCTAATGATTCACCGATGTAAGACTTCACACAGCTTTTCCACCGAAGGAATATTTGTCTGATTTGTTTTCAGGTTCATTGGATCTGCAAAAATCTCCCTGAGAGATTTGGCCAGCGGTCAGTTGAAGTCCCTCCCCTCCAGAAATGTGGCCTTGGTCAATGAGAAGCAACAACCCACTGGGGTGAATACCTGCCGTCATTACAATCAGTCTGTCATCCACACAGCTGCCATGGAGTTTAACGTGGTGAAATGGCTGTAAAAGGATTACACTGCCTGGGGATCTTTATTAAAATGTTGAAGCAAGCTATTTGCATTAAAACCCCTGCAGTTGATTAATCAGTTTATTTAAATAGAGTTTTGATGTACCTTCATCAACATTCTCATCACACTGCGCCTCTTCCTCAAGTGTCAGCCTTTGTGCTCTGAATTTCCCTCTCTCTCTCTCCCACACATACACACACACACACACACACACACACACACACACACGTATCAGTTCAGTTACAAAGGTATATATTTATATTTACTGTGTTTTTCTCAGGCTGCCATTAATCTGCTGATTGGCTACGAGCCCCCTATGAGCAGCACTCCTAACTTAAATATTCAACCTGATGGAGACACGTCCCATGTGGATGCTGGTAAGAGAGAGTCAAGTTAGTTCAACATATAAGTACAAAGTTGCTGTTTATTTTGTTTTTAGCACTTACAAGAGCCATTGTTGTTGTTTTGAATCAAAGGTGGCAGCGATGAGGTGGAGGAGCTGGAGGCAGACTTGGATGGAGGTGGTCAGGGTGGAGGTCCTGGAGCTGGAGCGTCCACCCCAACCGTGCCCGGGAAGCCATGTCAGAAGCCTCTCCGTCTCAGCCGTAACAGGCACAGAGCTCTTGCCAACAAGCCCCAGGACTTCCAGGTATTGTCCAGTTTCTCCCGAAGACCAACCTCTGGTCCTGCGGGAGCATGTTTGGATTATTTCTGGAGAGCATGCCGTTCCTTCAAAATCACACATGTCACAGGAGGGAACTCTCATTGTTCATCAAATGAATAACAGCTATTTTCATCAGAGGAGAGAGATGTTGCAGACTGGGACTTCACACTAACCTTGTCACCACTGTCAGGAAGGAAAGCCACGGACAAACACATTTATGTTCCAGACAAATGGCCTAAAGTGTGTGGATGCAGATTTGCGACTGCACTAATAGTCGCTGTTTGTGGAGGGTAATGAATCAACGATCCCGATGACCCGTCTCGCTGTTTGTTCAGCTGTCTCTCTCTCTTGCTGTTTGCAGATTCGAATTCGAGTCATTGAGGGGCGACAGCTGCCTGGCAACAACATCAAGCCTGTGGTGAAGGTGAACTTGTGTGAACAAACCCACCGGACAAGAATCCGGAGAGGAAATAACCCATTCTTTGACGAGGTGATGACTCCATCACAGCACCAATACACTCCCTACTGGCTTTAGTCATTTTGTCGTTTCTTTTGCTGGGCTTTTGTGATGACAGATAAGCACATTTATTGAATCATCATGTTTTGGCCTCTTAGATGTTTTTCTACAATGTCAACATGCTCCCCTCAGAGCTGTTTGATGAGAGCATCGATCTGCGGGTGAGTACAGATCAGTTGGAACAGAGGGAAATGACCCTGTTTTCACTCAGTGTGCACATTGGGATCTTTTTGCAGACACACAAACCTCTTAATTAAATATAAATATATAAATATGTGTGTGTAATATCAGTCAGTTTTATAATTCAGGAATTTCTGTATCTGTTCCTGAAACTCTTTGTTTGTGGGACAGGTTTATGATTCCTTCTCCCTCAGATCTGATAGTCTGATGGGAGAGTTCAAGGTAAGGACGTCATCTCTGCACCATCTGTGCTTTGACAGATTTGTTTTTTATTGCAGCATCTTAACACATCTTCTTTCTTTGTTCATCCAGCTGGACGTTGGCTACATCTACGACGAACCTCGTCAGTCCTCCACAACCAATCTAACAACCTGAGAAAAACCTCAGACGTTCTCTTATGTTCTTCATGTGTGTGTGATCCCTCTGCAGGTCATGCTATCCTGAGGAAATGGCTCCTGCTGAGTGACCCTGATGACTCCAGCTCAGGCGCTCGTGGTTACCTGAAAGTCAGCATGATTGTTGTGGCAACAGGGGATGAACCACCGGTGTGAACACATTCTCGCATACTATCAGTCCTACATATCGTAGACACAAATGACACGTGGAAGAAACGTGATGAACTCTCCTCTCCTCTCCTCTCCTCTCCTCTCCTCCCCTCTCCTCTCCTCTCCTTTCCTGGTTACAGAGTGACAGGAAGGAGCAGAATGAGGAGCAGGATGACATTGAGAGTAATCTTTTGGTGCCAGCCGGCATCACAATGCGCTGGGCCACTCTGAGCCTCAAAGTGTACCGTGCTGAGGACATGCCCCAGAGTAAGCGCTCCAAACATTCCCCGTATCCGTTACACACTATCCCTTCCACATCCCATTGAGAAATGTCTGCTCATTCCTGACCTGATGTTTTAGTGGACGACGCCTTTGCTCAGACGGTTAAACAAGTCTTTGGAGGGGACGGGGATCGGAAGAACCTGGTGGATCCATATTTTGAAGCTAGCTTTGCAGGAAAGAAGGTACAGGAAGTTCAACCAAAAGCTTCAACTTTTGACTTTTTTTATTTTGTGGTTATTGTTGATTTGCAGAGATGTTTACTTTGTTTCAGCTGTGCACCAGAATTATAGAGAGAAATGCAAACCCAGAGTGGAATCAACTCATCAATCTCCAAGTGAAGGTATCAGCGCAGCAGATGAAGATGAGCTTGACTCTTAAAACATCACACATGAACTAATTTCTTCTTCTTTCCTCTGTAGTTCCCCTCGATGTGTGAGCGCATCAAGTTGACTATTTATGACTGGTAAGATCTAAATGAGGTTACATGTATCTAGTGAACAGCTGCACACAAAGTGAACAAACACCTGATCAACATTTACTCTTCCTCAGGGATCGCATAAGCAGAGATGACGCCATCGGAACAACGTTTTTGAACCTGAGCAAGATGTCTTCATCTGGAGGGGAGATTGATGGTAGTAATATCATTTGTACTTTGATAATGATTGTTCAACACATCCAGTACAGATTTATTTAGATGTGTCACTGCTCCTTTGAAACAGACGCACAAGCTGAAAGCGGTGACACATCATCGACTGAATGTAAGAAACGATCAACTGCATGTAGACATACTAAATAGAAACATAAGTGATATACGTATGAAACCGAATGTTTCCCCCTGCAGCGTCTGACGTGGGGTTCCTCCCAGCCTTTGGCCCGTGTTACGTCAACCTGTACGGAAGTCCCAGAGAGTTCAGCAGCCTGCCTGGCACATACGACGAGCTCAACCATGGCAAGGTGGGACGACTCTCTGAACCGGGCCCTGATGGCACTGGGTTAGCTTGTTGTTGTTGTTGTTCTTTTGGGTTTACACCTTCACCTGAGCTTGTTAATGTTATCAGGGTGAGGGGGTCGCCTACAGGGGGAGGGTCCTCGTGGAGCTGTCCACTCAGCTGGACGGAAAGGTTGATAAAAATGTGGAAGACATTGCCAGCGATGACATCCTGGTGGCACAGGTAGAAACAACACTTCCTCATTCCTTATCTGCATTAAGGAGGTGTTATGGTTACAGTCACAGTGTAGAGAGGGGAACACTCCTTCACTCTGTTGTTGCCTCTTTAATCACCACAGAAATACCAGCGGAGGAGAAAGTACTCCCTGTGTGCCGTGTTCCACAGCGCCTGCATGCTCCAGGAGCCAGGCGAGCCCATCCAGTTTGAGGTCAGCATTGGTAACTATGGTAACAAGCTGGACTCTACATGCAAGCCCCTGGCGTCGACCACCCAGTACAGCTTCTCTGTGTTTGACGGTGAGAAACAAACACAGGAGAAAATAAATGCTGAATAAGCTTCCCCGGATGGCTTGTGTGTGATGTGTGTATGATGTGTGTGTGGTGTCTCACAGGTAATCACTATTATTACCTACCCTGGGCTGACACCAAGCCTGTAGTGATCCTCAACTCGTACTGGGAGGACATCAGCCACCGCTTGGACTCTGTCAACGTTCTGCTTTTCATTGCCGACAGAATGGTGAGAGGACAGAGTCACTCACAAACGGCCTCCTCAGGCTTTTAATGTGTGTTTACGCTGCACGCTCAAGTCCCTCACGTGCCTTTATTGTCTATTTCAGGAGTCACACCTCACCTCTTTAAAGACAGCAATCTTAGCTAAGGTGCCTGAGACACGTCTGGTGGAGATTTGGCTCAAACTCATCGACCACATGATAGAGGACCTCAACAGGTGAGACAGGAAGTAGTCATCTCGTGGGTCAAACATGAGGCACTCTCCACTTTCGTGTAGCTCTTGACCAATTAATGATCATAATTTCCTCAAACCCTGTGGGCCGGAGCTGACAGAGCAAATGTTTGGGCCGTAACGGGAATAATGACTGTCGGCTCAGTTTACAGTGACATCATGTTCTACAAGGAGCTTTCTGCCAAAAATGTATCATGTCAACATCAGCGTAACAGAGCCAGTTTCTCACACACGGCCTCCTGCAGCGCTTAATAAACGTTTATAGCTGCAAGAGGCTGTGTGTGAGAAACTGTAGTGCTGTTACCTTTCGTAGAGTTCTTTTTCTCTGATTAAATTCAATTAAATCTCCTTTTTGTTTCTGCACAGACAAAACCATACACTTCTCTTAACAGACCTGATAGTCTGATGGGAGAGTCCAACCTGAAACTGAAACATTAGTAGTCCTGCCCTACGTGACCTCTCAGTCACACAGTCTGTTTCCACATGTAAAAATGTGTGATTTTCTCTCCCTAACCAAATGTTTGGACAGTTTCCAGCTGCCAGTGTTGGAGGGCCAGCCCAACGTGACCGCGCTGGACCTACAGATCAAAAACCTACGGGACGCCGCCGTGGTCAGTATCAGACAGATGGCCGGACGCATGAGAGAGGAGGCCATGGACGTCAAAGCCACCGTGGGAGAAATCGAAGACTGGCTGGACAGAATCAAGCAGCTGGCAGATGAGGTCAGGAAATGAAACAATCACCATGACGGCTTGTGGATTTAACTTGGTGCTGTGCATGTGTGTGTGTGAATCAAACTTTAGCGTCTCTGCTGTGTCACTGAAATGTCTCCACTTGTACCCGTCAGCCTCAGAACAGCGTGCCAGATGTGATCATCTGGATGTTGAGAGGGGAGAAGCGGGTGGCCTACGCCCGAATCCCTGCACACAAAATACTCTACTCCAACTTCAGCGAGCAGTCCTGCGGCAAACACTGCGGCAGGACACAGACCATCTTCATGCAGGTACTGGAAAATGTGTTTCTTGGAGCGAATTGTCTCGTGTCGCTATAAGACATTTAGCTTAGAAGAGTTCTCACATGATTGTTTCTCTCTCAGTACCCTATGGACAAAAACAAAGGTGTGAAGATCCCTGTTCAACTCCGGGTCAACATGTGGTTGGGTCTCTCCGCTCATGAGAAGAAGTTCAACAGCTTCTCAGAGGGAAACTTCAGTGTCTACGCTGAAATGGTAGCTAGACCAAACACCAGCTCACATATGACTTGTCTTTACTGCTTCACCTCCTGAAACATGTTTGTTTTTGCCGTCTCTTTGTTAGTATGAGAACCAGGCTCAGGTGTTTGCAAAGTGGGGAACCACGGGCTTGGTCGGTCGCCATAAGTTCTCCGACGTCACAGGAAAGGTGAAGCTCAAACGGGAACGCTTCATGCCACCGCGTGAATGGGAGTGGGACGACGACTGGTTTGTGGACCCTGAAAGATGGTGAGCCAAGTTCACAAACACCCCTCAGTACGATGTGACTGGAGGCCCGAGGCTTGTGTGTGATGCTAGCTACTTTCACAAGCTAGCATCACATTATCACTGCAGAGTGTTATTCATATTAAGTGAAACCATAAATCTGTAGTCGTGTCACTGCCTGCCCCAATATGAATCCAACACACAATCAGAGGAAATGAAAATGAGTCTTGGCCTCTGCGTGTGTGGCTGAATGATCTCCACCTCCCTCCCCCATGAATTCCTCCACTTCTCAAGTGCTTACATTCCCCAGCAGGCCTGGTGTAAACCATGCCAGTGCCCCAAAGCCCTTCCTCCTGAGCCATTTCCTCTCTGTTTACCGGGTCGTGCATATCTGCTGCCTGAGTCACGTTGGTTTGTTTGCCCTCAGCCTGCTGACAGAAGCAGACGCAGGACACACAGAATTCACAGATGAAGTGTTTCACAATGAGACGCGTTTCCCTGGTGGGGAGTGGAAGCCTGCGACGGAGCCCTACACCGACGTGGTACGGCCTCCTGGTCTCACACACACACACAAACATACACAGACACACATGTTGGAGTTTATACCTTGTATCAAAAGGTTTCCAGTTGATTGTATCAGCACCAGTTTGCGTGATGACAATTTACATGCAGTGTAAATGAGTGACTGTGTTGTGTTGTGCAGAATGGAGAAAAGACTCAGAGTCCAGGAGAGTTCGAGTGTCCACTCGGGTGGACCTGGGACGACGACTGGAGCTTTGACACCAACAGAGCGGTGGACGAGAGAGGTGAGGAAGCAAACTGTGAAGTCCAGATGTAACATTTCATGATGTTATGTAATTGAAACACTGTTGGTATGCTTGTATGCTCATCTTCTACACTAAGGTTGGGAGTATGGAGTCACTATTCCTCCAGATGATAAACCAAGATCCTGGGTGGCAGCAGAGAAGATGTACCACATCCATCGCAGGAAGAGACTCACCAGGCCGAGGAGGAAGATCTCAGATAAAACGTCTCCTGCGGAGGTGACGAGGAGGACGAAATGGAACATGAGTGGATCTGAAGTGAAGAGGTGAAGGATTCCAGCAGCCATGGAGTCTCTTATTTGTCTTGTCTGCGTTGCTTCCACAGAGACGAGAACCAGGGGAGGGCTGGGAATACTCCTCACTGATCGGCTGGAAGTTCCACAGGAAGGAGCGCACTGCTGACACGTTCCGCCGCCGTCGCTGGAGAAGAAAAATGGCCCCGTCAGACTGTATCGGGGCCTCAGCCATCTTTAAACTGGAGGGGGCACTAGTGAGTCTTATTTAAAGGCTCAAGAGATTGAATCCTAGTAATCAGAAATATAATAATAATATAAACCAGGTGTGTGTGGTATTGTCAGATGTTTGGTAGCCATAACAGAAGTGATTTGTGATATCTGAGTCACGTCCACTTTTTATCCTGCTGAGTCAGCCTCTTCCCGTCATGATGGCAAATAACTCAGCAGGGTGTTGTAGCTCTGTGAAGCCGCCCTGTCTCTCCGTCGATGTTGCTGAAAGATTTGTGCTTTTAAGCCACTTACTCTGTGTTTGGTTAACAGGGGGTTGATGTTGATGAGAAGGCCAGTAAAACGGATGCTGCCAAGTTGTTCGGTGCCAACACACCCACTGTTTCCTGCCACTTTGGCCGTGAGTGTTCTGATCATGGGTCACTGCCACTGATTAAAGTCTCCAGGTTCACTTAAAGCTCAATTTCCGGACTGCTTCTAACGCAAGATAACATGAGATACAGTCTGAGAAGTCTCGATAAATACACTCACATTCCTAATCAGCAGTCCATCAGGAATCCTGTGGCTTTATAGTGTTTTCAGTGGTGATGCATTTTGAGGTGCTGATAAACATAATGTTTCCTCAGGATCTTACAGATATCATCTGAGAGTGTACGTGTATCAGGGAAGAAACCTCTGTGCCATGGACAAAGACAGCTTTTCAGGTACTATCTAGTTTCAGTCTAAGCACAACCCTGATAGAGATGAATACATACATCTGATCTATTCTGACCTTGTCCTCTGCAGATCCCTATGCCCATGTGTCCTTCCTACATGTAAGTAAGACCACAGAGGTCATCAAGTCCACCCTGAACCCCACATGGGATCAGACTCTGATATTTGAGGACATCGAAATCTATGGAGAGCCCGAGACCATCGCACACAACCCTCCTGATGTTGTCTTGGAGCTCTATGACAGTGATCAAGTGGTATGTTGTATATTTAAACACACACGTTTCACATTAGGAAGTGAGGTACTAGCTTCTGTCCTCACCGAGGGGTAAGTCCCTTCCCACCGGCATGAAACCTGCCACCTCCTGTTTGAAGTCGCTCCACAAAGCCTCAAGCAGAGTATCAAGTGCCCCTTACCTAGAAATAGAGCTTCACAAGTCAAATAACACAACAATCTTCACTGTGAATGTTCCAGATTTGTTGCTGCGGGTCTCCTAAAAAAATGATGTATTGCATTGTATATGCAATGCTGACAGTCGGAATTAGCTTGGTTGAACAGGAAATATGTGGACAAGATGCATCCTGAATATGTTACTACTTTAAACACTTTAAGGTCCACATTTTTGCACTTAACAAAGCCTCTGTGTTGCTGTGTTTGTCCCTCAGGGTAAAGACGAGCCTATGGGCCGCTGTATCTGCCCCCCTGTGGTGAAGCTGAACCCCAGTGTAGCTGTCACCCCCAAGCTGCTGTGGTTCCCAGTCATCAAAAAGGGCCGGAGTGTTGGGGAGGTGCTGTTGGCTGCTGAGCTCCTTTTGAAGGACAAGGTAAATAGGATACTGGGGAGGCAAAATATTGTGTTGGAATTGAAACCATACCTACTAGCTGCCACTGTGTTGTCCAGGTGACTGAAGGAGATCTGCCTCTGGTCCCTCCTAGGCGGGGGGAGAAGCTCTACATGGTCCCCCAGGGGATCAGGCCTGTAGTGCAGCTGACTGCTATTGAGGTACACCAGTCAGAATGTCCCTCTGTACTTCCTTCACATACAATCTTGGATCAGATAACACCAGCCTGGGGTTTCTGTTCAGGCTGCTTTCCTTTCTTATCTTCCTTTCATCCACCTCAGACTTCCTTATCATCTGGCTAATATTTGTTTTTGTGTATGTGCGTCTCAGATCTTGACTTGGGGTTTGAGGAACATGAAGACCTACCAGCTGGCCACAGTTTCCTCGCCAAGTTTGATAGTGGAATGCGGTGGTGAGATTGTTCAAACTGCTGTCGTGAAGAACTTCAAGAAGAACCCCAACTTCCCCGGATCTGTGCTGCTACTCAAAGTGGTACAAAAGCCTCAACTCTTGTAGACCAGTGGTGCCCAAACTTCTTTCGAATTTGTCTCTTTTCTAAGTTTAGTCGTGTAGTCATTGACTGATCTATTGTCTCTCACACAGCTCCTGCCAAAAGAGGAGATGTACGCTCCGCCCATTGTGCTCAAGGTGATCGACCACCGACCGTTCGGAAGGAAACCTGTTGTGGGTCAGTGCACCATCGACTGCCTGGAGAAGTTCCGCTGTGACCCGTTTCGCATCAATGCCGAAATCATGTCTGCTAAAGGTAAAACACCCTGCTGCATGTTTGAAAACACACACACAGCATGTTTAGACAGTTAGTATGAACTTCTACTGTGTCATATTTGCAATCTGGAATCTGCAGTGGCAATGATCGCTTCTGCCCATGGAGACGTTGTCATCGACATGGAGAACAGACTCATCCTGAGCGCTGAGGTAAATCTGCTCCCGTAATATAAACAATGAGATTACACCTTTCAAATGGACTTTTCTTTACTAAGTTTCCTCTGTTTGCTTCCCACTTTACAGCTGCAAGCAGAGAAGGTGAGAGATTTTCCTTTGACAGCCTTTGACTGATCAGCAGCCTCTCTAATGAAACTAAGCACATTGACTCACCATTACCTTCCTCGTTGCAGGAAGAGGAGGCAGTGGATTGGTGGAGTAAGTTCTACGCCTCTCTTGGCGAGCAGGAGAAGTGTGGGCCTTACCTGAAAAAGGGATATGACACCCTACAGGTAGGAACATGTCATCCCGCTTTGCCAAAAATGCACAAACGCTGCACTGGTGAGTCATGTGATGTCTGAACATGGGCAATGGACGCCGACATCTGACTGAAAGACATTTTACGTCTTTTGTGTGTGTTTTTTCAGGTGTATAACTCTGAGCTGGAGGAGGTCCCACAGTTCCAAGGACTGACGGACTTCTGCAGCACTTTCAAACTGCAGAGAGGGAAGAGTGAAGATGAGGAGAAAGATCCCTCTGTGGTGGGAGAGTTCAAGGTAAAGACAAAATGCGTCCGCGTCGTACTGCAACATTAGCCATAGCTCCAATGACCCAGCTCATGTACCCAGCCCTTGTCTGCCCTCTGGTGGAGATATATGAGTATCTATGGAGTAGAAGAGTGGTTAGCTGGTATTTAAAGTCACCCACAATGAAAAATGCATTGTTTTTGTACCTCATCTTCAATTCTAATATTGTAACTTAAACAGTCTTACGATTGTGTCCTGTGAATTCTTGTTAATTTGCAGGGCTCGTTCAAGATCTATCCGTTGCCTGATGACCCAGGGGTGCCAGTTCCACCCCGCCAGTTCATCGAGCTCCCTGAGAGCGAACCGCAGGAGTGCCTGGTCAGAATCTATGTGGTGCGTGGCATCGACCTGCAGCCTAAGGACACAAACGGCTTGGTGAGTTTTGGAATTTCACCTGAAGATCCTTCGTCACATGAAGCTGTTGTAGCGATGATGCTTTCAATGATTTTTTTTGCCTTCCCATTTCAGTGCGATCCATACATTAAGATCACTTTGGGGAAGAAGACAGTGGACGACAGAGATAACTACAATCCAAACACACTCAATCCAGAGTTCGGAAGGTGAGAGTGTGATGTTGTCTGCTCATTGGAGAGACATGATTAAAGTGTGTGTGGATACATAGAGGAGCAGCATGATGTCAGCATGATGGCTTTCTTTCCGGTTCAGGATGTTTGAGCTGTCATGCTTCCTGCCTCAAGACAAGGACCTGAAGATCGCCGTCTATGACTACGACTTACTGAGCAGAGACGAAAAAGTGGGCGAGACGATCATCGATTTAGAGAACAGACTCCTGTCCCGCTTCAGGTCCTACTGTGGCCTCCCACAGACCTTCTGCATGTGAGTATCTACTCTCACATCACAGATACCACAGCCATGAGACACCACTGTCCTCATTTGTTTTCATTTGTTAAAGCCAAACCTGAGCAGGGCCGCTATGATCAAAGTCAAGTTTGAACTCTGTGGCTCCATTGGTTTCATTTATCTCCAGCTCAGGGATCAATCAGTGGCGAGACCAGCTGAAGCCTTCTCAGATCCTGCAGAATGTGGCCAGGATGAGAGGAGTTCCTGCTCCACGCATGGAGGGAGACGGCAGCTCACTGTCCTTCTCAGGAAGGCAGTACAACCTGCAAGAGTTTGGTACTTACATCCTATAACTCACTCATTACCTCATTAATAGTCACAGTATTCATGCTTTTAAACCTCTGCTGTATCCTGAGTAGATTAGTTTACCTTAGATGCACGAATGTTTAATCCATATTGTGCCCTTTTCAGAGGCTAATGCTGAGATCCACCAGCACCTGGGTCAGGAGCGAGAGAGGCTGGCCCTGCATGTCCTCAGAGACCAGGACTTAGTGCCAGAGCACGTGGAGACCAGGACCCTGTGCAGCTCCCATCAACCCAACCTGTCTCAGGTCAACACACAGCAGTAGAGCTGTGTGAACTTTGTCATGCAGATAGAAGCGTTAGAAGTGTGTGTGTTTGATCACCATGTTTAAAATAGGCGTCTTTTTCACTAAACACAGGGACGCATTCAGATGTGGGTGGACATTTTCCCAAAGAGCCTTGGCTTGCTAGGACCTCCGTGTGACATCACTCCACGACAAGCCAAGAGGTATAGAATCAAATCATAAGAATGTAGAGAAATATGTTAACAACAGAACACAGTGAAGCTTGAAAACTAAAGACGTATTTTAAACCAGGTACCTCTTGCGCGCCATCGTCTGGAACACGACTGATGTCATTCTGGATGAAAAGAGCATCACTGGAGAGAACATGAGTGACATCTATGTGAAAGGGTATGTGGACAAAGCTGAAGGTATCATTTTGATTGATTGATTAGACATTGACAGCAGTTATTTACAGATGTTTTATTGACTTGTGATGTTTCTCAGATGGATGCCAGGCATGGAGGAAAACAAGCAGAAGACTGATGTCCATTACAGATCCCTGGATGGGGATGGGAATTTCAACTGGAGGTTCATCTTTGGCTTTGACTATCTTCCTGCAGAACAGCTGTGTCTTGTCTCCAGGAAAGTGAGTGTGTGAGGATGTTATTCAACACCGTGTAAGGACTCGCCACTGTGCTGATGATATCATGAGTGGAATGTTTGTGTCTTTACAGGAGCACTTTTGGAATCTGGACAAAACTGAATTCAGGATTCCCCCGAAACTGAACATTCAGATATGGGACAATGACAAGTTCTCCCTGGATGATTACCTAGGTGATGCACCGCCGCTGATAGCTCCAGTCTGTGCCATGACCAGACAGATCAAAAATTAAACCTTTCTGTTCTGTAATTATCTCTGACACAGGTTCAGTTGAACTCCAGCTGCTCAATCTGATCCCTCCTGCTAAGAGCCCGGAGAAGTGCAGCCTGAAGATGTTGCCGGGAATGTCCGGCTCAGCTCCCACCAAAGGACCACCGCCCAACTCACTCTTCTCCCAGAAGTCTGTGCGAGGCTGGTGGCCATGTGCGATTGAGCAGGATGGGAAAACAGTGCTCGGGGTAATTTAACCCAATGCCAGTCCGTGACTAAGTTCAGGTGTAATTTCTGTTTCTTTTCTTCACTCCTGTTCATGGCGCTGTTTTAATATTCAACAGGGAAAAGTGGAGATGAGCTTGGAGATAGTGGAGGAAAAGGAGATGGAGGAGCGACCTGCAGGGAAAGGCAGAGACGAGCCCAACATGAACCCCAAGCTGGACTTTCCCAAGTAAGAAATATGGCTCCTTCAGAAGTGAAACTGTATTAGACAACAACACAAACGTGTAGATGTAAACATGTTCCGTCTCCGTTCCACAGTCGCCCTGACACCTCCTTCTTCTGGTTTACAAACCCGTGCAAGACGATGAAGTTCATAGTTTGGCGCAGGTTCAAGTGGATTTTTCTCGGCGTGATTCTTCTTCTGCTGGTGCTCTTGTTCCTTGGAATCCTGTTCTACTCTCTACCGGTACGAACACACACACACACTGATCCTTTACTTTATTTATGCCTCTTTAAGATTCTTTCATTATTTTAGAAACTTTGTTTATTTCCTTTATTTCACCCTATTTTTTTAGAATGTTACAGTGTTTATCATTCAGTAACTCTGGAACTTATTGCTGTATTGACAGAATTACATCTCGATGAAGATCGTGAAGCCGTTCTCCTAAGCAGAACTGCAAAGAACAAGTCTGGCTGCTCCTCCTGCTCCTTGGGAAAACGCCACTCCTTATCCCTGCTGCTTCCTTACTGTTACAGACAGGATTTCATCCGTCCTTATTTTTGTACTACTTGCACTTACTGCACTATGTATCCCTTATAGCAACTTATAGCAACAGCTTTGTCTGATGTCAACAATGTCTGATGTTAGAAACGAATCATAGACATTTAAAAAAAACAATGAATGTGAATGTTTTTGTAATATTTTGCACCTGATGTATTTCTATGTAAAGTAGCGTTTTTATTGCGTATGAACGTGAGAACTTCAGCATGAAAAAGAAGAAAGAGTAAGAATGGAGTAAGGCTGAGGAGAATTCCTGCACAGTAGACAACACTGACACCATGTGGCGACTTTATATATTGCATATCTTGTAATGTGGTCGCCTAATTTCTCCCCAGAGGAAATTCTGCATGAAAAAATTACTTTTCTTTTCACAAATGTACCGACAGTATCATTTACTTTCTGTTCTATATCTGCAACACTGTGTGACATATTCCTAATCCTGACATCATTTTCTTCAGCTTCATCTTTACATGTGGGCATTTATATTTTAGATGAACATTGTTGACACATTTGCTCAAAAGTCACCGTTTGATTTGATATGATTTAAAACGTCAACATTACACACAGCAAAGGATTTAGTTTTAGTTATTTGCTTACAACCAAGAAACACAAAACCATCTCATGTAAATGTTTGGAAACTCGGATCACATTTCATATAATGTCAACTTTGGGGGGAAATGCTGTATTTGACTTTAACAACCATCAATGTATAAATGAACGATTGACAGATTATGAGTAATAAAAGTTTTACAAAATGAGCATAATATCACCATGAAGCTTTTACGTAATAGCAATGCAAACGTGTCAATTGAGATAAAGCCTATGTGATATCTGATCTGCGGGTTGCACGACAGTAAACTTCTTTACGGTCTCATTGCTAGGCTACCATATCTTAATCCCGCCTCTTTCTCCAAACAAAGCCATCCGATTGGTTCCGGGTCTCGTACCGTCAAGGTGCAGCATTAGCATGTAAAAGTAAAACAATAACCGAGCGGTGACATGTCGGAATGAAACAGCGTCTGACGTGTGTGAAATAAAGCCAATGGAGAGATAGAAAACAACTCTGACGTCTTTCACAGCGAGGGGAATGCGTGTAAGTTGTATGCGGTTTCTTTTTCTCTGGAGACAGGAGCTATTAGCTTAATCAGAGCGATAACCACTGTGCTATCTCTTAGCTACGGTGCTAGCCACCTTCGGGCTAACGCATTGATTTCAATCCAGATGTGCTGAAGCTGTTGTGTGTGTCGGTTTGTGTGTCCGTATGTGTCCGTGTCCGCAAGCAGGCAGCCATTAGTCGCATGTTTCTGATCGTTTAATCGGCCTGTTGACTTAAAACTCAAGCAGTGTTTAAAGTATGGTGCGCTGGTTATTGTTAGACTCTGAGCTCATGTTGGCGGCGTCGACCGGTTCGTGTCAAGAACTCGGAACAGATCGGAGCGGCTTGACTCGGAGACGAACGCGTTCCGCCAAGGAAGCCTTACAACGGAGACTTGTTTGGCGGTTCTGCACCGTACACGGTTTCGTATTCACTTGCGTATTCAGACTCTTTAATGTTGCACAAGGAGAGGCAAATTCGGCAGCCACTTCCCGTGTGAACACAACTTCACATGTCAAATACAGACACGAGCAAGAATGACGAAGACAAATAAGCCTGTTTTCCGCGTCATCGGAAATGTGTCTTACGTGCCCCTCTTACATATCACACACACACACACACACACACACACACACACACACACACACACACACACACACACACAGTCACAATAGTATTACAGCGGGGTCAGCTCAGGGCAGCCATGATATGGCGCCCCCTGGAGCAATTATGGGGGTTCGGTGCCTTGCTCAAGGGCTCCTCGGCAGTGCCCTGGAGGCAAACAGGCAACTCTCCAGCTGCCAGTCCACTTTCCTGGTCCATACTGGGACTCAAACCGGCAACCCTCTGGACTGAGCTGCTGCTGTACCTTATTCTAATATCGCGCTGTCATGGTGATGTGTAACCTTGGTGATCAGAGACCTGACAGTGGCTCCTCCTCCCAGAATTGTTCTAACTGTAGATGTGTAACATTGTAACGTTTCTGTTTTCCATTCTGACGCAGCTTTTGTTTATTCGTCCCCTCTGACCTGAAAGATGGCTGAAGTCATGGATTCTCAAACAAGGTATCTGAGAAAAGTAGTGTATGGGGGCATATTTAATTCGTATTCACTCAGGCAGAGCGTTAGAGCTACAGGATGAAGTCAGGAATGAGTGTGAAGTTCCACAACCCAACACTTCAGCCTGCTGACAAAGCTGCTGCTTGTTTTGTTTGTTTTTGTTTTACAGCGTGACGTCTGAAATGGAGACCGAGTGTGTAAAGGATGATGTTGCAGACGGACAGGAGGAGGAGCTCGTTCATGACGGTGTGAAGGAGTGTGACGCAGCAGAGGAGGGCGTCCAAGACGACCCGGCGCCTCAGAGCTCCCTGAACTGTGCGTCTGCAGGCGGGCGAGACGAATCTGAGCTCAAGACGCAAACGCAATGTTCTAACGGACAGAAAACCAAGAGGCCCAGCTCGCCCGGTCCCCACCCTGTTAAGACCACCTGTGTCTCCACGCCGTCACCCGACCCTAAGCTCATCCTGTGTCTCAGTAAGAGTCCCGGGAAGGGTGTGAGCTCGCCCGGTGACGTGGAGATGGTGAGTCCCGACAGCCCCGTCAGCAAACCGCCAGTCCTCACCGACAACTCAGCCTGTGCTCCGGCAGAGGACTCTGGCGTTGCGGAGGCTCAGGTCGCCGACTCGCAAACGCTCGCCAAAGACTCTAATTCGGGAAGTTCGTCCAAAGACGGAGCGCATCCAGTTGCCGTGGGAACAGAGGATGCCGAGTTGGCGGAGTGCAGTGGATCATCAGATATGAGTCAGGACTTCAGTGGAAGCCAGACGCCTCCAACCTTTGGAAGGTTTGAACCCCAAACACACACACTTCTGCTTACTGTATCTTTAGATAAGAGTGATTTAGCTAAGAGATACTGATTCTATTCATCATCGGTTCACTGACCTGCTGTGATGTTCTGTGCAGCGTTTCATACTCGTCGCTCAACATGGACAAACGTTGGTTGGGGACGCCGATCGACGAGCTGAACAGAATGCCCCAGTGTGCCCCGCCCCTCTCTCACCTGAAGGTCGTGCACAACCACACCATCATCATCAGGGTGAGTTTGTTTGCTTTGTGTGCTTCATTTTGTCAAGGCTGAACAAAGTGCATGCAGAAGTGACGCGAAGAAAAAGGGGAAGAGAGAGAGCGAGCGAGAGAGAGAGAGAGAGAATGTGTCTGCTGGTGTGTGTAGATACAGACAGAAGGCAACCAGGACAGAATGGAACCATCCTCCATCCCCTCAGAGCTTCCCTAAAGCTCATATCAGACATTTCCCTCTTAATTCTAATCCCACAGGAACTCTGTCAGTGCTGCCGTGGAAACAATGAAGGATACTGTTTCTGCCAGAAGTCCAAATGAATTGGGATTAAATTTAAACTACTTACGTCCAGTGTTTCCCAATCTGTGTTCCTTTTACCCTCTTGGGGTGCTTGAGCGGCTTATTGGGCGTGTATGGAAAGAGGATACAGGATTTACAAAGGAGAAGAACCTGGGATTGATGGAAGCAATCCAGCAATCGCAGCAATACATCAGTGTATCAACCTAAATGCTGCTGTCCTCCAGTCTCTGCCAGCTGTCACTGATTTCAGCCAAAATCTTTCTGAATTCAAGTCGTGTCAAGAAAACTTCTGGAGGTCGTTCTATCATTGAGGATCTCAGTCTTTAGTCTTTATCTCTGCAGCCATTGTTGTGAAATATTGAAGAGAAAGCAGCTGAAGCACTCAAGGAAGTTCCATTATGCTGAATTGATGTTGTGTCTCCTAATGATGTCGGACAGAGTGGAGAGGATGAAGTAAGCAGCTCGGGTTGCTGTGCAGTCAAACAACAGACAGTCAGCGAAGAGAACCTCTCTCTCTCTCTGCTCCCGGCCCTCCTGTCAGATTTAGCAATTCCTTCTTCTCCATCGTGACTGTTGTATAAGCAGTAACATGTGGAGGTGTTTGTATCCTTACCTGCCTGTCCCCCTGGTGCAGACAGATCTCCTCAGCGAAGGAGACGTCCCTGTCCCATACCCCACCAAGTTCAAGGATGCCTGGGACGACATGTCTGTGAAGATGCCCTGCTCTGAGAAGAACCTGTTTCCTCTGGAGACCGAGGTAAAACACATTCTCAGGTTCAAACCAAAACAGGAGAGCGAGGAACGTTGTCTTTGTTTGAAACGTCTCCTTTGTTTGTTTGTGCAGGATGGAGGGATCCAGAGTCGGTGGGAGTTGATCCAGACGGCCCTGCAGGGAGAGTTCAAGAGCTCTCTGGATGTGAGGGTGAGACAGAGCCCACACACTCTGCGTCTATCAGTCACATACACACTCAGTAGCAGTGCAATGTTTGGTATCCTCCCTAGACTGTACACATTAACATAAAGAACACTAAAAGTACCAGGATTTACAAAATAAGAGTCCAGTTGTTTACATTATGTTCAGTGTTAAGGTGCAGTCACAGATGAATGTTTTTTTTATAGATGAGTTATTCCACCAACAACCACAGGATGGCAGCGTTCACAACACTCCAGAGTTTATAGATGACAGTTTCTCTGAATGAGACCTGTGTTCCTCCTCCTGTCTGTCCCCCTTATGTCTCCACACCAGGACGCCATATTGAGATACAACATAGCCCACACAAAGAGATGGGACTTCACCGCCCTCAACCTGCTGTGCACAGAGGTGAGACACACGCTCCATAAAGCAAGCAAGACGTTACAATGGGTTAAGATTTGAAACCGAAGCCTGCTCACACTGTGGTTGAGCAATTACACATTAGTAGGCTTTTATTGTTGCATTCTAGAAATTCAGATTCATAAAAGTTTCTTTATCTCAGAGAGCCACATTTTAAAGGCTGCAAAGTAAAGTAAAGTAAAACACCAGGGCCAGATGGAGCATTAAAGGAATACAAACGGACAAACATCGATAACAGAACAAGTCACTTAGTAAGAAAAAGACGAACAATAAACAAGTGTAGTAATAAAGCAGTAAGAGTGATTGAGATCTGAGTAATGGGGGGAAAAGAGGGAAATGATCTTAAATTCAAACCTAATTCGGCAAATGTTAATGCCAAAGCACAGTTGGCAAGGTATTTAGAAAGTTATTTGTGATGTGAGTGTTGTTACTAACGACTCCAGTGAGAAGTAGAAGCCATCTTCACCTAATTTGCCGTCATATCTGCACTTTTCAAGCGAGTTGACATGGAAGTAAACGTCTGCTGCTTCTGTGACAGCCGGTCCCCCGCGGGCCCGTAAGGTTTGTTTACCGCGCCAGGATTGATTTCGTCTGTGGACGTTTACCTTAATGAGGAGTGAAGCTAAATGCTAAACGGGCGGGCGTGATAGGAGGGCGAGCCTGTTCTTCCCTCTGCGCTCTCACAGGAGCAGGATTAGGATGGAGGAGAGCCGAGCATGGCGGCAGCAGCTGTTAGAGGAGAAGCCAGGAGAGTGCAGCTCATTTCCTCTCTGTCTCCGTCCTCTTGAACTCCTAACTTTGCTTATTGAAAGTAAAGTTCTGTCATTGTTGGTTCCTGGAGAGGTCTCATGAAGAACAGAGTGGTGTTTTTGTAATGGAGCTCTTACAGATCAGTGCAGGTCTTTGTTATTGATCAGGATCCCATCAGATTGAATTTTCAGGCCTGATCTTCATCCCTTCCAGTGAACCTTCCTTTCCTTAAGCTCCCTCCTTTTCTGTCATCTCGAAAATAATTTCTCGTGAGTCGGCGAGTTCGGCGGGTCGATACGGGCCTCTGGGTTTTTACGACTTAATCCAATTTAATTAAAAGGAGCCATTAAATCTAAAAGGATGCTAAGTAAGCCCAGAAAGCAAGTACTGCCGCCCTTCCAGCAGAGTGTAGCAGCACTCTGTTGGCTCAACCACTCCCCACTGGCCCCTCGTGGCTTTCAGAGCAGCGTCTCCACCTCCTCTCTGCCAGGGAGAGGAAGGACAAGTCAAGGTGTGTGTGTGTGTGTGTGTGTGTGTGTGTGTGTGTGTGTGTGTGTGTGTGTGTGTGTGTGTGTGTGTGTGTGTGTGTGTGTGTGTGTGTGTGTGTGTGTGTGTGTGTGTGTGTGTGTGTGTGTAAAACAGGCTGCTTCTGTGAGTGCGACCATTTCCCATTTCAATACTGCTCTACTCCTCAGCTAAGAATAACTCAGAGTGATTGTCCAGAGGCCCGTTCCCCCTGCAGGCCAGTGACTGACACTGCACTACAGGTGGAATAGAGACACGCAAATCAGTGCTTGTCAGTAAATTGTCTCGTGTGTGTCCCTCCTGCCAGAGTAAACTGTCACCGTGTCACTTCCTGATGAATGTCTCAAACCTGAGCGGTGAGCTGGTGTGAATCCAGCTCCTGTGTGAGTGCGACACATTCAGCTGCTCGCTCTCCTTCCTGTCCCTTCACAGCAGCATGGAGCTCTAAAGCTAATAAATAAACAAATGATGTCACCATGTAACAAGGTGATGCCATGGACTAAACACATTTAGGAATAATATGAACCTTATTCCTCACTGTTACTACTAGCTGTTACTAACTTATTAATCATCTAGTTTGTCTTTGGCTCTTGTCCACCGACCAATGAGGAAGGACCAGGTCCACTGGGTGTCAGGCTGGAAATCACGTCCATAGAATTGAGCCCGAATTGAAAAATGATGTGTTGATCCTCTTAACTTCTGCTGTTAAATCAAGAGTCAGCTCAGCTTTCTGAAAATGAAAATAACTTGTAGAGCACAGAATGGATGTTCAGAGTGTGATCCATCATTAGCCTGCACAGCAGTAAATCTGCCCTGTCCCTCTGGAACTGGGCACCCTAGTTGATCTATATGATGTATGGATGTCAAAGGTAGTGTGTGTGTGTTTGTGTGTTTTGTGTGTGTGTCTAACCTGTGTGTAACCCTTGCGGCTGCCTGATCCCGCCCGCACTCGGCAGCCCGCAGGCTCATCTTTTCTATCTCATCCTGCCCACATCACCCACTGCCATCTATTAGTCCCACAGGAGCTGCATGATGTCTGCCTGCTCATTACTGGTGACAGCGTTTAGCCCCTAGCCTCTGCCCTGCTGGAGGAAAGACCCAGGGCAAATTACAAGCTTAGACTTCCTGGACCAAATCTCTCTCTCTCTCTCTCTCTCTCTCTCTCCCTCTCTCTCTCTCTCTTTCTCTCTCTCTCTCTCTCTCTCTCCCTCTTTCTCTCTTTCTCTCTCTCCCCCTCTCTCTTTCTCTCTCCCTTCTCCTCTCTCTTTCCCCCCTCTCTTTTTCTCTCTCTCCTGCCCCTCTCCTTCTCTCTCCCTCTTCCTCTCTCACCCCCCCTCTCTCTCCCCCTCTCTTTCTCTCTCTCCCCCTTCTCCTCTCCCCCTCTCTCTCTCTCTCTTTCCCCCCTCTCTTTTTCTCTCTCTCTTTCTCTCTCTCTCTCTCTCTCTCCCTCTTTCTCTCTTTCTCTCTCTCCCCCTCTCTCTTTCTCTCCCTTCTCCTCTCTCTTTCCCCTCTCTCTTTTTCTCTCTCTCCTGCCCCTCTCCTTCTCTCTCCCTCTTCCTCTCTCACCCCCCCTCTCTCCCCCCCTCTCTCCCTCTCTCTCGCTCCCCCCACTCCCTCTCCCCATCTTTCTCTCTTCCCCCCCCTCTCCCTCTCTCTCCCTCTCCGCAATTGGTCATTTGCATCTTTTCCAGAAGGTCCATTTAATCAGGGCCCAGCTTCTCCCCCCCCTTCCCTCCTCTCCCCTCTTACCTTGATAGAATAAGGCGAGTGATTGATGACGGTGACATTCGGAGCCAATACACTCATAAGTGATTGCGCTGTAAATCTGGGGCCTATGATGGAATAACTGTGTGTTTATTTTAGGGGGGAATTGCAGATGGATGCTGAGGTAAGCTATAGGTGGTGAAGTATGGATGCTCCGGCGGTGGCAGGCCCGGCCGCAGATTGATAGTTTGTTCTGAAACAACTTCTGTGTGTGTGTGTGTGTGTGTGTGTGTAGCTCTGGCGCAGGTTTATTTTATTTTTTTTTATTCTTTCCCTGCCGTAGTGAAGCACGATGTTGGGATTATTGATATCTAAGGAGTGGGAGTTCATCCCGTGAACGCTAATAAACCTCTGTTGCCTCTCGAAGCCGGCTCAACCTTCTTCTTCCTTTTATTATTGGTTGCTGGGAGTATTAGGTTTGCTGTCAAATAACCCTTTATTCCCCCAGTTACGCTTTCCATCGCACACTTTGATGTTGACTCTCACCTGTTTCACTGCAGTTTCCTCTCTCCATCTCACAGAAAGGTTATTAAACCGTAGAGGAGACACGGAAACGCCACCGCTCGCATTTCACTTTAGTTCCACTTATAAAAGGATCAGTGTTTTGAAATGCACACACATGCTGTCAAATATTCTGAATTGTTATAAGTGAACAAACTCCAGTTGGTGAGATGCGACGAGAATAAGGAAAAGGAAGGTTTATAATAGAGAACACTCAGATGTATAGCAGTGAAGAGCGAGCAGTAAATATATTACACAAATCTATGATATATATAACTATAATGTGGCCCTTTAAAAGCATTTAAAGAGGCGAAATCCTAACATGTAGTCTTCTATCACTATTCTATATCATGCAGCTATATGGCCCCTCTGTAACTTCAATATGGAGAGAGAGGCGAGGAAGAGGAGGGTTTAAAACTTTTCGGACGGCCCGGAATGTAAAAGATGTGTTTTTTAATTGATCCCACTGAATGTTATATAAATATTTAACAAAACATTTAAATTCTGCTGTGATTTATATCTTTGTGAGACCAAACCACTTCCTGTGAGGAACACACCCGGCTGTTAATCCTCTCAGAAAGATCTTAACTCCTCCTGTATCTGTGTCTCTGCTCCATGTTCTTCTCCTCCCCAGTGTCTTGAAAGCTGTGAGCTCCGGCTCCTGTTTGAGGATATCCTGCCGGCCATGGTGGACTTGGCGCTCAGCGCTCCTCGCCTCTGCACCACGGTGAGTGCTCGCCTATATCTGCCTTTAGGAAGACCTGATGAGGAACAGCCGGCAGGGTTTAAAGGATTGAAGTAATTGGCAGTTTTAAGAGAGAAGGATGCTGCACACACACACACACACACACACACACACACACACACACACACACACACACACACACACACACACACACACACACACACACACACACACACACACACTCAGGATCAGGTGGTCTGAGCCGGGAGCTTCTCAGTTCATACCAAGATATACTTGATTAGAAACACGGAGTGAGAGCAGAGAGGTCTAGTGAGACGGGACGGCTCCTCACATGGAGAGTTCAGTGTTTCTCCTTAGATGCTAAACATTTTTCCATGTTACTGTGAACAATAACCAGTTGTGTGTTTTGGTGGAGCCGCTCGGCTCAGGGAAGAGGAGTCCTCCCTCTGGTCCCTGGAGACAGAACCCCCAGATAGAACTCAAAGCCCCTCAGGATGAACTAATGGAGGCTCTCTCTGGTCCGGGTCTCCTCTCACGTACAGTGACTTGATACTGAGGCGTTCTGTTCCCTCCCCGCTCTTTCCCAGTGTGAAGCGTGCAGGCTAATGTTTATGTGTGTGTTATTACAGCTAGTATTGATTGGCTAACTAGGCAGCCTTGGGAGGCTCTTTAGCCCTAATCAGTGGAGATGGATGGAGCCTGTGGGTCTGACTGAGCCGGCCCGTGGGAGAGCAAGAAGACCAAGACCTTAATTACTATCACCCATTTACCTAATGGAACTCTCCTTGTCTCCTCTGCTTGCTCGATTGCTAAACTAATTATCTTCCCCCCGTTAGCCCTCAGACCAGCATCGCCTGGTGTGTTTCTCCTGTCGCCCTCCTCATGCGTCTCCTTGCCCTGTTCTGATTCCTCCCTTTGACCTCACACCTCTACTGTTTGTTTGTTTGTGGTGACGTTGGCCTCTCCTCTTCTCTCTGCTCCTCAGCCCATTCCCCTGCTGAAGTCAAGGATAAACCACTCGCTCACTCTGTCTCAGGAGCAGATAGCCTGTCTGCTGGCCAACGCCTTCTTCTGCACATTCCCCCGACGCAACTCCCGCAAGTCAGAGTACTGCAACTACCCTGAGATCAACTTCTACAGGTAAAGAGCAAAGGCGTGCGATCCTTTGCTTTAAAACAGAGGGACAGGGAAATGATCAGTCGCTCTGTTAGCAGGACCCGGGCAGCAGTTAGTATTTCATTTACAGAAATGAGATTTTCCACGCAGTCATTTTTGCCGAGTCCTTTAAGCAGGAGACTGAGTCGGCCTCAGCAGACTGAGGTATTGATTGTGCGTTTAGCCTGCATGCGTCCAAAAGAAGAATGAGAGGAGTTTATTGTGCTGTCAGGGCCTGACTGGACTAACGAGTCATCAGGCTCCTCTCTGACCTTCCACTCCTGGAAACCTCAGCAGCCAAATAAAGCCCAGGCACAGATTCTCTCTGTGTTCTGAGGGAAACACATGAAATGACTTTATACATCATTGTTTAAGTACCAACATGTAAAGACTGAGCGGCCCCATTTCAGTGATGCAAAGGAAGGCAGACATGTTTCCATAAGGGGGCAGTACTGCCTTGGAAAACCTTAAACCATCCATTCTACACGGCAAGCTGTCAGTCAAAGCTGATGCCCAGTGGTTGTATCAGGTGTGTAACAAAGCCACAATGTGCACTCTGTACTTTAGACTTTAGGATGTTGTTTTAGTCTCTGTGGGCTGATTCTGCTCGTCTTTGTGGTCCAGTTTGTCCGTAGCGTTTAAGTGTTTTTCAAAGCAGCAAATGTTAAACTTTATCTGGATGGCAGTTGAATGTAGTGGAGTTCAGTGAGTTATCGCTCGCCGTCTGCAGCATCATCTTCTGTCATCGCACTCGTCTGTGTTTGGTAATGAAGTGGCACTTGTTAATTTCGTCCACAATCGGTTTATTCATTATTCCTGCTGGAGACATTTAGTCAGATGTGTTGTTTTTTTGCCAAATCTACTTTGCTGCAGTTTCACTTCTACCCAGTGTGACTCGGGCGCCGTGCTCCTCATTAGTGATGTTAGTCTTACTCAGCGCTCTGTATCCTGATGCTGCTCGGCTCTATGGAAAGATGAAGTGTAGGTTTAGTGTGTGTTGTGTTATTGTGATTTTCCCTGCACTCTTCATTGGGGCCCAACTGTTCCTGTAGCTCTTGGTCTAATGAGCCATCTGCTCTCTCTCCCCCAAACAGCCTCACTGTATTTGATCTTTAATCACACTCTCCATCAGTCATCTCAATGGAATCACATCTCCCTCCCGTCAAATGTCAGTGGTAGGGTGCGCTGTAATAACGTCAGCATCGATCCCACTTGCAGGATTGCCTATTTCAGACTCGTGCCAGCACTCGGTTGCAGACATTTGGACCTGGCTTCACTATCAGCATCCCTTCCCCCCGCCCCTTCCCCCCCTGCAGCAGGAAAGAGCAAGACAAAAAATGTCACGGTGTCTCTGAGACGATAAGACAAGACGAGCGAAGCTAAAACGGGCCCTGGATCGTTACTGGCCCTCGCTCCTAATTGAGGGAGTGTCCGTCACTTTGCTTATCGGCAACAGTAGCGCTCCGTCTTGGACAAGCAGAGAAGCAAGCAATCTGCTGATTGCTGTTTTGGCAGAACTGTCAAGGTTTGTCCTCTGCTAAGTGATGGATGGACGGGGGGGATGAGGAGGAGGAGGAGGGGAGGAGGAGGCTCGTCTCTCCGGCTCGCGTTTTACTGGGAGGAGAAAATGACACGGTAAATCCTGCTAAATGATTTGGATTCCTTATTGAAAGGAGATCGTGGGGTTGCGGTGTGAGCAAGTTGACCATCGGATGGCCCCGCCTCATTTGCAAGAAATAATTGGTAATGCTAAAAGTGTCAGAAGCCTGTCAGAAAGCCTCTAGTTTAGTACTTAAGAAGCAACTTATGAGGGGAGAATCCTTGGAAATAAGTATTGCATTTAGTTTTGAATGTATCCTTTTTAATTAGTGTCCTTTCTGCCTTCACCAAGCAATTATTTGGGTCTAAAACTGAAAAGTTTGCCCTCATCCACGAGCTTTTCACTAAAAAACACAGACAGCTCGTCTCCCAGGGTTCGTTATGCTAAAGTCTCCTTCCTGGCTCAAGGATGGAGGGAGGGGGTGCAGGCCAGGGATGGAGCACTAAGAATGGAAGTTCTAGACGAGTGGGAGGGGGAGGGGAGGGGGGGGCGTTCAGACTGTAGGAGCGGCCTTACTTTAGCCTTTTTGTTGCTTTTCTAACATCGTTTTTCAGGTTATGTTTCCTCTCAGTTCTGCTCTCCTGTTTCTGGGTAGAAAGCGACGGAGAGAAAGACGAGCGCTGACCTGTGATTAGTCATCAGCACAGGTCACTTTTAATGGAGGCAGAGTACTCGCCCCCGCTCTCTCTCCCCCTCTCTCTCTCTCTCTCTCTTTTGTCCGGTGACTCTGAGGAGTCGCAGCCCGGCCCGAGGCGCGGCCCCGTGTGTAAAGGACGCAGGATAATGGGAGCGACATCGTGCCACTTTGAAAGCCGGGCCTCACTGGTGACACGCCATAGCATGGCTGTGCAGCGAGCTGGAGATAACGACTCCCACTGACGCTTTAATGCTTCTCATCCTCTACCAAATGTAGCGGCACAACATTTTATATCCGATCAGAATGCTGTCAGTTACATTTATCAAAGGCTTTAGATACCTAGAGTTCTTTTTAACCCCTTCATCAGCTTATTTATTACAAAACCGTCTTTGCTTTCTCTTTCAGGTTATTCGAGAGTGCCTCATCAAGGAAAATCGAGAAATTGAAAACCCTGTTGTGTTATTTTCGCAGAGTGACACAGACCAGTAAGCACCAACATTTAACACTGTATGTCCCAGAATGCATGTATGTGCTCTATACGTTTCATTTCTTAACATCTTTGTTTGTTTTCCCAGAGCCCAAAGGTCTCGTTACTTTCACAAGACAGGTCCTGAACAGCCCTCCTAACTGGGAAAGGTAATGATGCTGTGCGTTCGTGTATGATTGACTGAAGGACATCCTGATCTATGTTTACTTTACGTGGGTGATTGTTCCGTCCTGTGCTGCCGTGACAAAGCGTTCAACATTTTTCCCGGTGATGGAATAACTGAAGGTGTGGTTTGTTTTGTGTTCCTTCAGTTGCCAGACTCAGCTGACTCGCCTTCACATCACCTGTGAGGGGACGATTGAGGATGATGGATACGGGATGCTGCAGGTAGGATGGAGTTCAGTGCTGTTGTGAATGATGGACGCTTCTTCTTTGCTGCAGGAGGATGTAACTGTAACTGTAATAAAGTAACTGCATCCCTCAGTCTATGGAAAAATAACTTCCCAACAAACCCACTGCTCAGATCTTTGGCCTGAATCCTTCACTTTGACCCATTTTGCAGTCCCACATACTGCCTGCTAGTTCACTCCTGCCCGCTGCAGCTTTGTGCTCATGCCTGCACGTTCTTTAGCTTCATATCTGTTTACAGCGACTCCTCCCTGCTCCTCATTCCCCTCAGTGTTCGGTGGCTGACAGCTGACGTATACACACGAGCGGCTCAGAGAGGCAGGAGCAGAGGAGAGGACCCTGGGGTGGGGGCTGAGGGAGGAGGAGGGGGAGGGTGGAGCCATCTGAGTGGGCCAGTCTCTGGTGGGCCAGGAGTCCTGCGAGGGGATTGATGGCTACCTCAGCACGCCGGGGCGCTGGTTTTGATAGGGTGGAGTGGACTGTCACTCTGTCAGGGAGGTGAGATGAAAGGGTGAGGGGGGTGAGGTCAGGGGTGAACGAGTGAGGGAGGTGAGGAGTTTGAATGATTGGTGGGAAACCGTACACACACACACTCTGTCACACAGACTGACGTGGCTGTGGGCCAGCGAGCACAGGCCTCACCTCTGACAGACGGCTTAAATAGCAGCGCTGGGATTGAACCGACTCTGCGACTCTGCTGCTTTATTCATGCTCCCTACAAAAACAACAAGCAGAGAGCCGGCAGAGCCTCGGGAGCTCCAGCATCAAATCCTAGCATTCCCAGCATTCAAACAAAACCTGAGGCATTTGACGTCCTTAACAGATCTCCAAATACGTTGAGTCAGGAAAACGGAATGTGGGGATTTCCTGTCTCCCTGTGGACTCGAGTGGATCCCTCACATGGGATGCCAGTGACATCGCCTGACCCCAACCCCCCCTCCTAGATGTGTGTCAGTATTTGAAAGCATCTGTCGTGGTTTAGTTTTGACAGATTTCATTTGCTTTATGCCACAATCTCCTGATTTGATTATGGCGAGCAGGAAGCAGCGCTGTGATCCTGAGACATTTATCTGCCTTACAGAGCCACAGTGGGTGACACACACACACACTCACACTCACAGTCATTAGTTCAGATGATGGGAGGGGACGATTGGTCCTACCATCTCAATCAAAGGGCCAATATGTCATCTTTCCTGTCCGCTCAGGTTTCTTGTGTTATGGACGAAAACTTGAAGTTTATGATGTCATTCTGTTTACAAACCCCCTCAAAGAATCCTTAATCTTTAAGGTGGACTTTGCAAACAAGATGGTGGGTGGAGGAGTGACGGGCCACGGGCTGGTCCAGGAGGAGATCAGGTTCCTCATCAACACCGAGCTCATCGTCTCACGCCTCTTCACCGAAGCTTTGGAATACAACGAGTGCCTCATCATCACAGGTTGGTACACACACACACACACCGTGTGGACCTGTTTGACTGACCCTCCCTCCCTCTCTCCCTCCCTCCCTCCCTCCCTCCCTCTCACTTTGTATCTGGTGTGCGTTGTGTTGCTCTGGACAACAAACGGCAACATGTGATGAAATTTAAACTATAGCGATACCTTCATTTCAATTGGTCAGTTAGGTCATAGTTGCAGTTTGTTCTTCTTCTCTTTGCGTTCCCCTCCTGTTCCTCTCTTCAGTTAATGGCTGAATATGAAGATGAAAGCTTCTTAGTTGTGGCAAATGATGAAACGTCCTGAAATCATGAATGAAACTCATTTCTAACCTTCCTCGGTTGAACGTTGGCCCTGGTTGTGTGTGGTGACGGCAGCAGAAGCGTCACCTCGCCGCTCGGTAAGTCGTGTGTTCTAACTTAGCAGAGGCACGTGGCACGGGGAAACTCAAACGGAGCCGCCTGCCACGCCCACATGTCTGCGCTTGATTGATTTCCGTCGCCTCGCTTCGCCTTCGTCGACGAATACGCGCAATCAAATGATGTAGAGACTTGAGGGTCGGTGTGGTCTGATGTGCGTCTTCTTCTTCTTCTATCTTTTATTTTGGCTGTCGCTGCTCTGCTCCTTTACAAAAACGCAAAGTGACGACTGTTTTCGTGTGGCGCCGTCTCGTCTCTTCCAAGTCACCTTCAGTGGTCACCGCCCCCCTCCCCCCTCCCTGCTTCCCATCATTCCACCCTCCTCCCTCTGTCCCTCCTCCTCCTCCCCCTGTCCACTTAACTTTATTACATTTGGACAGAGAGGAATTTATAACCCAACTAAGGTCATCGGTTCACTAATGGAATGGACCAGTTACGCCATAGATTCATTAAACCTCGCGGCGTATTCCTCGCACGCGTTCCCCGTTTCCTCTTTAAGACGATTCCCTTTTTCCATATCTGTCTCCCCCCCTTCATACTTTAAACTCATATTTAATGGTGTGTCCTTCCACTCAGAGGTGTCCTGGAGTTTACGCATGCAACGGGAATCTGCCCCGCCCTGCGTCACGCCGCCGCCTCTTCTTCAGGCTCAGATCTGAATGTAGATGTCCAGGATGTAATCTACTGATTGGCAGCCTTTGTGCGCCTGGATGCCGTCACCGGGGGACAAATGGGATCAAGGTGAAGGAGGAGGAGGAGGAGGACGGCCGCGTCGATGGAGGGGGCGATACGAGCCGGGGCCTGCGTTTCGGACGATAGGAGTCGCTGGCGTCGTACGGAGCAACGTAGCGGGCGGAGCGGGGATGCGGTCTTTGCTCGCTCGGCCCCCGTCTCTCTCTCTCTCTCTCTCTCTCTCTCTCTCTCACTCACTCGGCTCTGAGACGGCCCCATTAGCTTGAGTCATACTTTGGCACGAAAAGTCGCAAACTAATCATCATCTACGGCGAACTGTTGCTTTTTCGCTGCGTCATTACAAAATTATCTTGAAATTGAAAAAGTGAAGCCAGTTAGTAGAAAGCTTCAAGCGGTGGTTTCATCCTAGCTTCCCCTCATATGAAGCCGTATGTCAGCTGTTGTAAACGTACATGAGTCGCACTTTGTTATTAATCCCCATTGAAACTCAGCCCACACACACACACACACACACACACACACACACACACACACGACATGATGCATTAGCAGCGGAGACATAAATAGGCATCATCTTCCCCAATGAGCTCATCTGTATTTGTCCTGATGAAGTCTTTGAAGCCCTAAACCTGCAGCTGAGACTGTGCGGCGGTGAAAGGAGGCCAAAGCTTCTGTGTTTCTCTTGTGTCTCCAGAATCCTGTTTGATGCTTTGTAAGCTTTTAGTGAAGGCAGCACAGTGGGCTTCTGCCATTCTAACCATTTCTTTCCATTACGCCTAAAAGCTTTTCATTTCAAACCTCCAAATTGGATTACTTATTTAATCAATGGCCTTTATTTATGACAATCCAATACACGCTGATACCGCACACTCGCCCGGGGAGGATAAAAAGAACCAAATTTGATTTAAGAAATAAGCCGCTACACCAGGTTTGTCCCCACTGTGTGCTCCGACTGCTGAACACTGAGTGAAGCCCCGTTTCTCCCTGTGGCCCTGCAGGCACTGAGCAGTACAGCAAATACTCAGGCTACGCCGAGAGTTACAAGTGGAAGGAGAGCCACAAGGATGAGACCCCCAGGTAGGACTTTACTTTACTATACTTGGTCTTTACGGTAACAGTGATGCGTTCAGGTTCCTGCTGTGGGGATTGAAACACCGGGTAACAAAGCAGGACAGAGGAAAGAGTCCGTGTCTGTGTCTGTGTCCGTCTCAATCCTCTCCCTGTGTTTCCTGTGTGCTTGTCCAGGGACGACTGGCAGAGGAGATGTACGGAGATCGTGGCCGTGGACGCTCTCAAGTACAGGCACTTCCTGGAGCAGTTCCACCCGGAGAAGATGACCAGAGAACTCAACAAGGTGAGCCAGACGACCCAGACCTGCCAGCTTCCCCTCCAGAGAACGTTCCAAATTAGTCTTTTTTGGGGGACTTGACATGACGGCAGCTGTCAGTTCCAGTCCACTGGATTGTCACAACTGCCCGGGTATTAGTATTCCAGCTGTCAATCTGACGGCTCAACAATGCAAATGGCCTCAACGAAGTCACCGTAATTGTCTGGTATATCAGTTTGTCACACAGATTTCAGGGGAAATGTACAAAAAGTACAGCATCAACATGAGAACCACCGGGTAAAAGTGTAAACAAACACACCAACTCGGACCCTCTAAGGTTCATTTTGGGCCTCAACCAGATTACACAGATGGGGATTTCCTCTCCACTCCACACACACACACACACACACACACACTCGCCTGCTTTACTCACATGGAGGAGCTGCAACGAGATAAATGAACCTGATAAATGTCACCACATCTCTCCAAAATGCTCCTACTTACACAAAACCATGTCAGCGACCTCCTAAGGGCAGAAATGAACTGAACAACCAGCCGTCTAAACATCAAAGCTGCGTAGTAAAAGCAGGTAGTTCAGGACGCTTTGTTATTTTCCTTTAGAGGGTCGTAGTCGTGACCTTTGACATATGTGTGAGGTAGCACCTTCAAAGATCTTAATTAAAGACTCGGTGATCTGTAACACCAGCGTGTTTAGCTCAGGGCTACTAACGGCTGATCTGACTGTTAAACACACACTCACACACACACACACACACACACACACTCAGAGAACCCACAGCTGGAGCCTTTCCACTGTTCCTGCCTGTGTTATTAAAGGAGAGTGAAAGTAATAAACTCTTTTCTGTGCGTTGCTTTCAGGCGTACTGTGGATTCTTCCGACCCAACCCCAACAGACAGCACTTATCTGCTGTCGCCACCGGCAACTGGGGCTGCGGGGCTTTCGGCGGAGACACGCGGCTCAAAGGTAACGGGCCGCCTTCATCTGAACACACACATGTACGCAGTGTCAACATCAGACCTCCAGACCTCATGAGTGACGTGTGTCCCAGGCCTCTGGACGGGAGGTGATTCACCTCTGGGCTTTGGCTTCACACCGCTCTGTATGTGCTCTATGTGCTCTACTGTGTGTGCTGTGTGTGCTGTGTGTGCTGTGTGCGCTGTCCTCCCGGTGACACACACCGGTCCCCTCTGGTCAATTAGCAGCTCTCCCAGGGTGTCACTCAGCCGTCCCTCCCTCTCCGTATTGATCAGCTGACACACATTTATGTTATCCATTAAAAGGGCGATTGATTACCGGGTTGAGACTCCATAAATCCAGGCTGACGCAGGTTTCTGCTGGATTACACAGCATCACTCTGCATAGACGGAGGCCTTTTACCGTCGACAGGCCGCAAATCTTCCATCAAACGTAGCAGAGTGGCGTCGGCTGAGTTGTGCTTAATGTTTGAACGCATTCTCAAGGCTGTGAATTAATTTCCGGGATACGTAGGCCAACAATTATCATAATGATAGTGAGATAAAAGGATCCTCAGCTGTGTTGCACTCAGATTCAGCCAATCCCATTCATGTCCCTGGTGTTTATAAGATGATTGTTTGAGCTCGGAGTTTCTGCATTTTTACTCTTTAATTGAGGGCTGAAAGTGTTAATTTCCTCTGTGCAATGCTATGAATAGAGCCACTGGACTCATTGACAAAGTCCCTGAGGATGGTATTAGCTTCCGGGGATCCCCCGCCCCATTTGTACTGGAATTAGCATAGCTGGTATTTTTAGAAAGCCATAAGTGTGTTTACCATCAGGCCCAGTGTTTGACTTCAGATGGGGCTGTTGCATAAGAAGGAGCCGCTCTGTTGCTGTAAAGACTGATGTTTGTGTCATGTGTTCATTAATCTGGAGTCAATCTCCATTCTGTTAAATATTTAAAGGTGTTAACATCTCATTTGCATAGGGCAGAAAGATTGAGGGGATTATTTACCTTCCTGATATAAATGCCTCCTGTCACTTCTGTTCTTTTCTGAGCAGACTTTGCTTTATCGCTCAATTCTTTCCTTTCCTTTGCTTATTTTCACTCATTAGTCACACATTTATGTCTAAAACTTAACAGTTGAGGTGTGAAAAATGATTTCCTCTCCTGTTCTCTCTGTTTCAGCTCTGATCCAGCTGATGGCGGCGGCCGAGGCAGGCAGAGACGTGGCCTACTTCACCTTCGGAGACGCTCAGCTCATGAGGGACGTTTACCAATTGCACACGTTCCTCTCCAGCAGACAAGTGACCGTGGGTAAGACTGGCACACAGACAAGTCCAACCAGAGTGACCAGAGCGTTATCGGCTGCTCACACACAGGAGAGAGAGTCGCTCTGTATGTTTACTCTTAATGCTGTCCATGTAAACGTCTCTCACACTGACTCCCAGTATAGATTGAGTGCTTGTGAACGTAACGACTGTAGGAATCCGAGTCTCCACAGCCGATTACATAAGGAACAATGTTGATTTCAGGCAGCGTGGCAGTCAAACAGAAGGATGGCGCTCTGGAACGTTCCTCAGCGCAGGTCGTCCTTGCCGCTGCGCCCACAGGGGACAGTGTGCATAAATAACTGTCCGTGTCCATCTGTGTGTTAAGTTATTCCACCGTACAGGGCCATCGCTCTTCTTGGGCCCGGCCGCTCAGGCTCGGCTCAGAGTGGATTACTGCCTGAGCTGTCCCCAGCCCCTCCCCTCCCCTCCCCCGCCTTTCATTTTTCTTGGGCCTGACATTTATTGAAGCCTTTCAGAGAAATTCCCCTCCAGCCATCCATTTCCTAAAGTGGAGCGAGAGAGAAAAGGCTCACGACTCGCCCCCTGCCGTGTGTGTGTGTGTGTGTGTGTGTGTGTGTGTGTGTGTGTGTGTGTGTGTGTGTGTGTGTGTGTGTGTGTGTGTGTGTGTGTGTGTGTGTGCGTGTGCGCTTTATAGTTCAGACCAAACACACTTTCATTTTTCCTGTTTTTCCCCGTTTGCACACTCTCTTATTTTTTTCTTTTGCTCTCAACCCTTACCTCGTCTGTTTGTCTATTTTTCTCAAATTGTGTTTGATCTCCCTTCCCGCCCCGTCTCCTCCCTCTCTCCCTCCCTCTCTCCCTCCCTCTCTCCCTCCCTCTCTCCCTCACAGGGCGCCTGTACAGCCTCTTGAACCTGTACTCCAGCATGGTGTGCAAAAACTGCCGCACCAGTCGCCCGGACGTCAGCCTCTACAGTTTCATCTACGAGCACGTCTCCTCCCTGTCGCCCGCCAACGCCTCGGACGCCGCCAAGGACCCCGGCATGTCCCCGCCGACGGCCGACTCCCATTAAACCGAGGAGAGCTGCGACTTTGTCACGCCTCCCCACCCCCCCTCCTCCCCCTCTCTCTTTAAGGACTCCAGGTTCAAAACCATAAATTAGCTCCGGAGCCTCGTGCTCACAATCAGCCCTCCTCCCTTTAAGTTTGCGACGCCAGCGCAAACTACCAAAACACGACTTTGCCTTTGTTGCTGGCGGCGCTGCAGGGGCCTTGTAAGTGAATCGCCAGATGAGGTGAAATGTGTCAGAGACTTATAGCAATAGTAAATCCTGGTTGCTGTTAGACCTTCCTTTAGCCTAATTTGGATGTGTAAAATTTAATTTTTACGTACCGTCGTTTGATAAAAATCCAATTATTGCCAAATACTCATCAGACGCATGGTTGTGAGGAAACCCGACATTGTTCACCGTCACGATACCCCAGGCCATCATACTTCTTATCCTCCCTGGGCATTCTGTCTCTTGTTGTGTTTGCTACTTCACTGTATTCACCACGCGCAGGCATTAAGGTCCCTGAACGCACCACTAAGGCGATGTCATACTGTAGTCTATGCATGGGTAACGTTTATTTCTCAGATATTCTACAAATATATGCTGCTCTTTTCTATCACCCAGGCCATCTTAAAGTGTCAACGCTCATCGTAATTATGACTTCAGTTTTAACGAGCGGAGGTTTGATTCAAAAGTACGAGAGTCGTTTCAGATCCGAGAGTTTACGGACGACTCTGTAATCATCTTTAAACGAACGCGGCACGTAAAGGAACCGTGAGCGGAGAATGAAAGAATTGCACGCAAATTATTTTTGTTAATGTTTTTACTAGCGTTTGCTTTGATGATGTGGTCGTGTTTGTTTTTGTATTATTTACTATATTTCTGATTGACAATATGGGGGGTAATATTTAATGATGTTGATAAAATAGTTTAAAGATCTTAAATGTATGGAATGGTATTGTACTATTGGATTTATGTTATAGGATTTTAGATTATACTCTTTCTATTATTTGGTAATTAAAGTATATCCTGTTCACAATGCTTTCCTTTGCTTTATTGCAAAGTTACCAAAGTGGTTTTGGTCGCACATTTCTCTGACACACTCGTTTGTTTACCTTAAGTATACCTGAGTGTTTCCAGTGGCCATGTCGCTGTTCACCCTGTGTTTTCTTTACATTGAGTTAATTGAATTATTCATAGCTCATCAGCTTTTATTGCGGCCTCTTTTCGGCCTCATTAGAGTGAATTCCTTCCTGCTCCGTGTTATTGTGTGATTGTACCATCAATTTGTCAGTCAAATGCATAAAATTGTACATTATACATACATTATCTAATCATTTGAAATGTGTTTGATTTTCCTGATAGCCTGTGTATGTCGAGCTCTCAGACCGATGTAATTCTGTACCCCGAACATGCTTTATTAGATCAATAAGGCTTCCTGAATAACCTTGTGACGTGGACTTCCTTTAACGGTGTGTGTAGGCTCGGCTCGGGTAAGTGGATTACACATTATCTGCTTCTCTCGCTCTTTGTACTGAAGCCTGGCGTTGCATAAATAAGCCGTGGTCTCGGGTACAAAGTCAATTTATCTTGGCAGAGTGAGCTCCTGCTGCTGCTGCTGCTGCCTGGGCCGGGCCGGGTCTGGACCTGGACCTGGACGCTGCAGATGCCTCCTGGGGTAAATCAAATGTTTATTTTGGGAATGAAGTTTAAACCCCCCAGCAAACACTGTCCACCTTATTGACCTTATTTATTTTAACCACTTAGGCCCTGACAGAAAGGTTCTACATTTACACTGATTGGATACGTCTTGTTCTCTGGAGCTGATTCTGACAGTAAGCATCACATATAATACATCTTTTTATTTAGAAAACCAGCGGTAAAACATCTGGAACATTTTAAGTGATGATTGTTCCATTAGACCTTGATTTTTTCCGGGCAAAACCTGGGACTGATTAAGTTTTAATATCATAATTTCACAGCTAAAAAAAGCAAACAGGGAAGGACTGATGGTGAAGACAGTAACCATCCCCCCTTCCTACAAAATGCTGATTAAATTGTTTTAATGCATATACAGACTTTCAGAATACACGTATAACGTTTCAACGAAGGAACACGTAACGCTACATCCGCTACGACAATAGGCACGCCTTCAAATAACCGTCGTCTCAAAAACACAAGCTGCATCAGGAACCGATCATCTGTCAGTGCAAAGTCCCGCCACGCCGCCGACCTCCTGCCCGTGTCCTCTTTCTGCTCAGTGGATGTGTGACAGTAACTTATGCATTAACCAAAGCCACATTGAAGTATTCGATTACTTGGAACAGTAGAACTGCCTCTGATATACAGTATTTCCAAAACACCTGGTACATCAGCAGAGACCGGGGAGGAGGTGGGATCGTTCCCATTTGTTTCATATCTCCATATAGACAAGCATTCTTTTGTAATATTGAACAGTGTTGCCTGTGCTTGTCCCCTATAGTGATGTGATTATTATAAACGCTGTGTAATTTACCACAAAGCCCATCATGTTACCCAGTGGCACAGGTCTTTCCATCAATGAACACTATTAATAAAATGCCAGAAAGAAACCGGCCTTCGCTTCGTCTCTGTCAGGCGGCGACGTCGCGACAAAACAAAATGGCATTTCAGTTCATAATTGCCTGACCTCGCCGTCTCCAGGTCAACAGAGAGCAGCGACACACACACACACACACACACAAACACGATGCAAATAATGAAAAGGGAATCATTAGTTTCCAGGGAAGACCGAGCATTTAGTCGGAGAAAACCTTTGTAGAATGTAGGAATGAAGAGTATAATGTTGAAACTAGACGTGGCGAGAAAGTGAGATGTTGTCTTGTGTTCCTATTACTGTTTTGAATCCCATACGGTATTTACTCCTCTTCTGCTCGCTTGCCATTTGTGCTCGCTCCATTTTCCCCCTTCTCAGTGCATGGCGTGTTTGTTTTGATTGATAACGCTGCTTCCTTCCGTGCCAGCAAGTATGAATGATGAAAATCTGGATAAGGAAGAGGGCGGGGATGGAGGGATGGAGCGAGGGATTGAGGGAGGGAGGGAGGGAAGGAGGAAGGGAGGTCCAATTATCTTATTGTTTAACCCACTCATGATAGAAGCCCATTAATCTGAAACCACTTGCTCTAATGACTCATGCTCAGCCTTTATAAAAGTTTAATTGGCTTATATAATTAACACTGCAGGGAAAGACATATGTATGATTTAACTGGGACTGAAAAATGATGCCTTGCTTGATGAGGAGAGTGGGCGGGGGAGGAGTGTGTGTGTGTGGAGGGGGGGGCTCATAGAACTGACAGGAGTAAAGAGACTAATCTGATGTGACAGAATTGATCACTGTCATCATTTAGTTAAACACAGGCTGTAATTTTCCACATTAACTTTTATACTTATCGATTTTAATTGTACTTAAAAGTTCACTCGAAGGAAATGATGTTTGGAGATTCGGAAGAGGCATTTCAAAGAGAGATTCCCCCTCCACTGGGTGTGCAATAGGAATGTCCAGTGCAAAGGTACAACAAAGTAGTAAACACAAACACTCATGCATCATAAGTTTTTATCAGTAGCCTTTTTTCGCATGGTTGCTATGATATAGCTTTGTTTTTGTGGATAGTTTAATATAAACTGTATTTTGTTTTATCCTCATTTAGTTTGTTGGTCTAAGCATGATTTGTTTTGATTTATCTCCACTTTTAGATGAAGTTCCTTCCCTTTTGCTTTGCACTTTGTGTTGTTGTGTTGCTGGTTACCTGGGCACCACGCGCACCTAGGGGCCCAACGCAGGCAGGGGGCGTGTCTGAGGCGGCTGCGCTCGGACGCGCGTCACCTTCACGGCCACCTGTCGCACCGAACACCGGGGAGATGACGGTGAAGTCAAAGAGGCGCCGGTGTTTTTAAAGGTAAATGTGAAGACTCAGCCTGAATGTGACGTTTATAAACCTCTTGTCTCGTTTACGTGACGCCAGTAACGCGGAGCTGCAGAGATTATCAGGATTATTTTGACGTTGAGGGATTAGAGGCGCAGGCGGCCGCGACAGAGCGGAAAGAGACGGAGAGTCGCTGCTGCAGCCTGAGGAGCCTTAACGCGTTCTGCCCGCGGCGACAGGTGAGGAAGACGGCGGAGACGCGGCGCGTTGTTAGCGGAGACGTGCGGGTTCATAGACGCAGGAAGTTCGCGCAGTCAGGCCGCCGGAGCCGCGCTGAGTCCGGACGGTCTGATTCTGTAACATCCACGCTTAGTGCGACACAACCTGGGATCTTTCCAAAATAAACGCCTTGGACGTGAATTTAAGAGTTAACGCGTGTTTCTCTGCGCATCCCGCTGCTCTCTGGTGCGTAAATACAGTTTGTGCGTCTGACCTCTGCGCAGCTTTAAGTCACAGCTGAATCCACGACTGATAAACAACAAGAATGACACAACGTCCATGCAGGATTTTGCAAGGATCACGATGACCTATATATGTGCAGTCATTCTGGAAAACAGCAAAAACAGTGTCTGGATCTAGGCCACACACACTACCTTTTTTTTGCAATTTGTTTTTATTGAAGCAGATATTGTACATGACATTGTGCATAAAGGTGTAGGGTATTTCAGAGATCATTTTTTGTATAGAAAGAGGGGAAAGAGGAGAGAGAGAGATAGAGAGAAGGGAGGAAGGTTGTGATATCCCTCGATGTTGTTGAACTTTATACATAGACCCTGAGGTAGAGTACAAGTGGGCTGGAGTTGCAATGATGTCATAGGGTACATACAGAACATACAGGATGATGTCAAACAGCAATGTAGGCTAGTACAAATCGCATCATAGGTTGTGATAGAGAGAGAGAGAGATAGGGGAGAAACAAACAGGAAAGGAAAGAACCAGAGAGACGGCATCCCACCCCGAAACCCCACCCAACCCCACAGTCATACAACCCCGTATTCACACACCCCTGGACTGCCTGAAATGCAAAATAAAATGATAAAATAAAATAAAAAGGAACTGATCTGTGTTCTGGTAATCAGTCACTGGTGTGGCATAGCCTGTAGGTCTGTGAAATAGGAGAGGAAAGGTTGCCATCTCTGATAGAATTTATCAGTGTGGTTCCTCATAGTGTATTTGATTTTCTCGAGTCTAAGAAAGTACATTGTATCCTTAAGCCATTGCGAAATAGAGGGAGAGGTGAGGGATTTCCAATGTAGGAGCAGGCGTCACCTGGCAAGCAAAGAGGTGAACATGATGATTTCCTTTTGTGGGGTGTTAAAACGGTGTAGGTCATATGGAGTACCGAAGATGGCAATATAAGGGGAGGGTTGAATTTGTATTCCCAATATGGTGGACAGTATGTTGAAGTAACCCGCCCAGTAGTTGAAGAGCCTGGGGCAACATGTGGCTTAAGTTACAGTGAGGCATCGAACATCTATTACATTTGTCATCCACGTCTGTGTACATTTCGGCCAATCTGGCTTTAGAGAAGTGGACCCTGTGCACGACCTTGAACTGGATGAGAGCGAGACGGGCACAGGATGAGGCAGAGTGCAGATTGCGTGTGATAACGTCCCACCAGTCTATGTCCAGATGGAGTTTGAGTTCAGTCTCCCAAGCAGCCCGTGTTTTCGAGTTAGATAGGTCCCCGAGGTCCAGAATACGGCTGTAAATCTCAGATATGGTCCCACTTGGGGGGGCCCTGAACGATAGCAGGTCTTCCCACATGAGTTGAGGGGAGGGGAAGTTTTGGAATTGGCTGCAGGCAAAGTGTCTGATTTGCAGGTACTTAAATAATTGGTTAGCAGGTAGTCTGTGTTGAGTTGACAGCTTGGAGAAGCTGTTAAAACTGCCCTCAGAGTACAGGTCAAGGAAACATTGTATGCCTTGGTGGTGCCATGCTGAGAAGGAAGAGTCCAAGAATGAAGGCGGGAACAGGTGATTATTGCGTACTGGACCCAGGGGGGAGGCGTTTACGAATTTAAAGTGTTTCCTAAATTGGTACCAAATCATTAGAGTATTACGAACAACGGGGTGTTTAGTGAATTGGGAGATCTTGGTTGGGAGGGACGAGTAGATCAGGGCGGTGGCGGAGGAGGGGAAGTAGCACGATTGGGCTTCAAGCCTGCACCAAGGTAGCTCAGGAGAATTCACCCAGTAGCGGAGTTTGTCAATGTGGAATGCCCAGTAATAGGATTCGAGATTTGGCAGGGCGAGACCCCCACTGAACTTACATCTTTGTAGTAGTGGTTTGCGGATCCTTGGAGGCTTCGCACCCCAGATGAAGGCGCTGATCATTTTGTCTAAAGAGTCAAAGAAGAGTTTCGGAAGGAATAGAGGAAGAGATTGAAACAGGTAAAGGAATCTTGGCAGAACGTTCCTTTTGATAACGTTTATTTTCCCAATTAAGAAGAGCGGCAAACTGTTCTATCTAAGGAAGTCAGTTTTCAGGGTTGAAGTGAGCACGGTAAAGTTGGCGGGTAGGAGGTCAGATTGGTCACATTGATGCCGAGATACTTAAACCCCGAGCTACTGAGGTTAAAGGGGAGGTCTGTTTGGCAGAGTTGCAAACTTAAAGTGTTAATGGGGTAACACTCGCTCTTAGAGATTTTGATTTTGTAGCCAGAGAAACTGCTGAATGTGTCAAGGATGGACAGGACAGCTGGAAGTCTAGATATGGGGTCAGTTAGGTAGAGCAACAGGTCATCCGCATATAGCGATAGTCTGTGTTGGATGCCATTACGGATAACGCCTTTAAAGAGAGTGGAAGATTGTAATGAGATGGCCAATGGTTTGATGGCCAGGGCAAAGAGGAGTGGAGATAGGGGGCAGCCCTGGCGGGTCCCCCGTTGTAGTGTGAAGTAGTCTGAACGAATATTGTTTGTGTGGACACTGGCCTGTGGTGATGAGTATAATAATCTGATCCAGCTGCTGAATTTGTTTCCGAAGCCAAATTGCTTCAGTACTGCAAATAGGTATTCCCATTCTACCCTGTTGAAGGCTTTTTCAGCGTCCAGGGAGATTACAATCTCTGGTGAGGTTACGGAGTGAGAGGAGTGGATAATATTGAAAAAATAAATATATTGTCGCCCTTTAATAAAGCCATTTTGTTTTTGCGAAATAATAGCGCACACACACTTCCTTTGAAAAAATCTATAAATGAACTTAACTCTACAATATAGAAACACACAGGCAAGAATAAATAAACATGTAGAAATGTGTTACATTTTGAGCCACTTGTCTCTTCTTCAGTGTGTTACTGTAACAATCAGACATCATCTCAGCTTCCTGTCTTTTCCTCTCAGCCATGAGTCATTTCCGGGCGCTGGTGGGAGTCCTGAGGGTCGGGGGGAGCCGGTGGCTGCAGGGGTCCGGGGTGGGGACGGCCTGGCGCTGGGCTGGCGGCAGGAGACGCTGCTCCTCTGAAGCTGCACCGCTCCTCCCAGCTGTGGCCGGCAGCTCCAGCTATGTGGAGGAGATGTACTTTGCCTGGCTTGAGGATCACACCAACGTCCATCAGGTGACAGAATGTGTGCCTCAAAGACAGAGAGAAGACACACACACACACGTCCTCTTTGTCCTTTGGGGAGGAGACACTGGGATGTCTCGGGCCAACATACCTGCAGTCTGGATCTTTCTTAAACTTTCCTTCACATTGTGTCCCTCAAACGTAAAAGCAAGAACTCAGACCTGATTTATAACTCAGTAAACCTCAGCTCTTCCTCTCACTGATCTGTTGTTTTCCCGCTCCTTCCAGTCCTGGGATGCGTACTTCCGTAGCATGCAGGCCTCCGGTCCGTCTGGTGAGACGGGTGAGGGACGTCCCTCCACTCTGCTGCAGGGCCGAGCTCTGTCCCAGGCTCCTGGCATGGCACAGAAAGTGGTGGAGGACCACCTGGCTGTGCACACACTCATTAGAGCCTACCAGGTACTCCAGATTACCAGCTGTGATGAACACACACACACACACACACACACACACACACACACACACACTCTCTCTGTCTTTCCATCTCGCCCCCTGCCTATCTGTCAGTGTGTCTGCCCCTCTTTCTGTCCGTCTCTTCCACCCTGAGCCACAAGCGGCTGGCTGAATGTTTGCATCGATGTGTGTGTGTGTGTGTGTGTGTGTGTGTGTGTGTGTGTGTGTGTGTGTGTGTGTGTGTGTGTGTGTGTGTGTGTGAAAAATGTATCCCATAAACCTCTCTTGCCTCGGCAGAACAGCGAGCGATGGGCAGCCGGAGCTTTGTATCTGTTCTGCTGTGCGTCTTAGGAGGGAAAGCACGATTTGTTTGCCGCTGTTGGGGTTACGCAATTTTGCAAGATTAACTCTAACCTACTTAGCCCGGCTTCTTTCTGAAAATGGAAATATCAAAGAGACTGCTTAAGCAAAACAGGTGGTAACATTTCCCCTCGCCCTCAATTAAATCCAGAGAGCTATCACAGGGATTTATTAAATTCTGTGTTTTGGCAAAGGTGTCCACTTGATACCCTCCTTGTTGCAAATCCTTGTGTGTGTGTCTGTGTGTGTGTTTGCTTGCTTGCTTTCAAACACAATTGCTCCCCTGAGACTTATCTCCTCACTAAGGTCGACCCGTTCCTGAACATCGGCTCGTTCTCCAGCTGTTTATCGTCGTTATCATGACAGTATTCTTCTTTCCTCTCTTCCTCTCCCGCCTGTCACTCTCCACCTCCTCTTCCTCTTCTTCTCCCTTTACGCTCTTCTCTTCCTGTCCGGCTGTATAGATTCGCGGTCACCATGTTGCCCAGTTGGACCCGCTGGGAATCCTGGAAGCTGACCTGGACAGCTTTGTTCCCTCTGACCTGATCACCAGTATCGATAAACTAGGTGAAGCTCCCAACTCCATCCTAAAGACAAGACACACACAAACAAACACACACATACACAATCCTAATTGTGGCCAGAGGAAGAAAGATTCAGTGTAATATTAAACACATGAGCAACGTCCCTGTGATACAATATTTCTGGTTTTATAATAAAAATCCCCACAGTTGGAGTTATTCATGAGTGTGAGCATCCTTTTATCTCCAACTTTGTCTAGAGTTCAGAATGAAATCTTAAGTTCTGCTGTGAAATAATGCAAATGCCTGAGATATGAAGTCTTTCACCCAAACACGGTGATGTGAGGAGAGATTGTCATTCTTGTTCTGTTGAAACGTGATGGCCTTGTTGTCTCCTAAACCTGTTGGTGTCCATTTGGGGCCTCACACACTGATCACACACTCACACACACATACATGACACACACACCTCCTCCGGTCCAGGCCTGTGTAGCTGATCAGTGCTATTCTTGTTCTCTGCTGCGTCCGTGCGCGGCTCGGCCTGCCTGCCTGCCTAATGCCGTCATTAATCTCAGGCCGAGCCGCTGTCATTCTCCATTTCATTTAGCGGACTGAGGGTCGAGCGATGCGGGTCGGCCTTAGAGACCGATCGAAGTCTACTGTAATAGCTCGTAAAGAGGAGGGGGGTGGGGGTGGATGGAGAGGGGGGGGGGTTGTGTTCCTGTTGGCCGCCGTTATCGGTGATCAGTTGTGTCAGGACGTGGCTTGGCGTTATGTATTGTCACCAGGCCCTGAGCCAGCTAATGAAAGCTAATGACGGCCTCGCCCGCCTCTTATTTGCTCTGCTGATACTACACCAGTCTATTCTGGGCCCCCTTTGTCTTTGCTGCTGGCCCTAATATGATTTGCACCTGTCTCCTCTTATGTGGCCCGGGGTTTTGAGCCTGAGCAGCTCTCTTAGGTGGGATTTATCTGCTGCGTCTTGGATCATTTTCTATCCCAGCTTTCCTTCTTCCTCCCAGTTTGGACCCTCATGTCAATGATGCCCACTGGTCAAAATGTTGAGTTAAAGCAGAGTGAGCAGAACCTTATACCGCCTCCACTACTCCTCCCACCTGAGAATATGAGACATGATTGACAGCACATATAGTTGAGGGATGAAGATTCAAAACTGATTTATAGGTAGACATTCTTGATCAAAGCTGTTTTCCCTGTGTTGGTATCTAAGGGTTTTATGGTCTGGATGAGTCGGATTTGGATAAACGCTTCCGGCTGCCCTCCACCACCTTCATCGGAGGAGGCGAGACCACTCTGCCCCTGACGGAGATCATACGCAGGCTAGAGGTGTGTTGTTGTGGCGTCTGCATTTTCTTGTGTGTGTGTGTGTGTGTGAAAGGGGGAGGTTGTTTCCCACTATGACGTTTCCCTCTACATTCTTTCCCTCTACCTCTTCCTCTGCAGGCGGTATACTGCGGTCACGTGGGGGTCGAGTTCATGTTCATCAACAACGTCAAACAGTGTCAGTGGATCCGGCAGAAATTTGAAACTCCCGGAATCATGCGGTTCACCAACGCAGAGAAGAGAACGCTGCTGGCTCGGCTCGTCAGATCCACACGGTCAGCTATGGAGAAACATCTAACACACTCTGTGCTTCTGTTTAAGTCATTGCTCTCATCAATCAATAACCTCAGATCTGTCTGTCTTTAGGTTTGAGGACTTCCTGGCCAGGAAGTGGTCTTCAGAGAAACGATTTGGTCTGGAAGGCTGTGAAGTGCTCATCCCTGCTCTGAAAACCATCATTGACAAGTCGAGCGCCGCTGGCATTGAGAGTGTGATCATGGGGATGCCTCACCGGTACTTTGTTATAACTGTAATACAAACAAATACTTTGATTCACAGTGGATGTAGAACTTATTAATGTTTCCTCCAGGGGTCGATTGAATGTCTTGGCCAATGTGATCCGCAAGGACTTGGATCAGATCTTCTGCCAATTTGACCCCAAACTAGAGGCAGCAGATGAGGTATGAAAACCGTTAAGACCAGAAAATGCTGGAGAGAAGATCATGGAGACTCTGGTGCCTTATTTCCTCTGGATTTCTCCTCTTAGGGCTCGGGGGACGTCAAATACCACCTGGGGATGTACCATGAGAGGATAAACCGTGAGACAGGCAAGGACATGACGCTGTCCCTCATGGCAAACCCCTCCCACCTGGAGGCGGTGGACCCCGTGGTGCAGGGCAAAGCCAAGGCCGAACAATTCTACAGAGGAGATGCTCAGGGGAAGAAGGTAACACTTATTTTATTTGTCGTGTACAGTAAATGTACAACATGCTATCCGATCCTGAGGCATTGGTCTGGTCTTGTCAGGTCATGTCCATCTTGATACACGGAGACGCTGCTTTTGCTGGACAAGGAGTGGTTTATGAGACCATCCATCTGAGTGAGCTCCCCTCCTACACCACACATGGTACGATCCACGTGGTGGTCAACAATCAGGTACTAAGGGTAGAACATCAAGTATTATATATTGAATATCCCTCTGGAACTTGACTGTATTATATCGGTGGTCTCTCTCAGATCGGTTTCACCACAGACCCTCGCATGGCCCGTTCCTCTCCCTACCCGACCGACGTGGCTCGGGTCGTCAACGCGCCCATCTTCCACGTGAACGCCGACGACCCCGAGGCTGTCATGTACGTGTGTCAGGTGGCTGCAGAGTGGAGGAGCACTTTCAACAAGGACGTCGTCATCGACCTGGTTAGTAAAAGGCCAGGTGTGCTGGAGGGATGGAGATAGCTAGCTAGTTGCGTGTTTGTAGACCTGCTCGGCACTCGTCTATGCCTGGATAAACATGGCGGCCATCTGAAAATCACTTTCTGACCACCAGGTCCAGTGGGAGTGAGTGTTTAGGTTTGAAGACTGGCTGTACTGTCTGCTGTCATGTAGTGAAAAAGCTAGTGGCAGGACAAGTAGTCTGAATGGTTGTCTAGGGCCTAAACATGATGTAAACAAAGTGTAATAACTTCAAAACTATGATCCCGTGTGTGTCTGTGTCTGTGTCTTTGTCTCTCCATAGGTGTGCTACCGACGTTTTGGCCATAACGAGATGGACGAGCCCATGTTCACACAGCCGCTGATGTACAAGCAGATCCGTCGGCAGGAGCACGTGCTGAAGAAATACTCTGACAAACTCATCGGCGAGGGAGTCGTGACACTGCAGGAATTTGAGGTTTGTGATCTAAAGCTTTCCGCTCTTGTTAAATATATATTTGTAGCCGCGGCCGTACGCAATTTTATTTGTATCGCTGTCTGCCGGACGCGGCGCGTTAAATCATCCTTAAATATTACCCCGGCCTGCGAGCGAATGTGTCGTGCCAGCAGTGCTGCGGTTTGAGTTTCAATTTACTGCCTCAGTTTAATCACACGGCCTCACAATCCCTCACGTACAGTTTATACAGCGCTGAATGAAGCTGAAGCCGTCTCCAGGTTCAGCTGCTGTTTACTGGGAAATCACTCAATTTCTTCATCCAAAACGTAAACTGTGATCGCAGCATTCATCGTTTTATACCAGAGTGTCAGAAAAATAATGCAGAATCTCCACACGCTGCTGCTGCTCGCCGTTTGATGGACATGGTTTTCTATTATGTGGTCGGCTATTTAGAAACTCGCAAAAAAAACATTTGTAAAGTGGTGAACCATTACTGCCTCTCTCTCCCCCTCTCTCTCTCCCTCTTTCTCTCTCTCTTTCCCTCTCTCTCTCTCTCTCTCGCTCTCTCTCTCTCTCTCTCTCTCTCTCTCTCTCTCTCTCTCTCTCTCTCTCTCCCTCTCTCCCTATCCCTCTCTCTCTTTCTCTCTCTCTTCCCCTCTTTCTCTCTCTCTCCCTCTCCCTCTCTCTCTCTCTCTCTCTCTCCCTCTTTCTCACTCTCTTTTCCCCCCTCTCTCTCCCTCTTTCTCTCTCTCTTTCCCTCTCGCTCTCTCTCTCTCTCTTTCTCCCTCTCTCTCCCCCCCTCTCCCTCTCTCTCAGCTGTAGTCTTTAATGAAGTTAAACCTACTGTACATCATGTGTCGTATGGCTTTGCTCCTCTGGCTGCAGGAAGAAGTCGCCAAATATGACAAGATATGCGAGGAAGAGTACGCCAGCTCCAAGGATGAGAAAATCTTACACATCCGTCACTGGCTGGACTCTCCTTGGCCTGGTAGAAGACATTTCATCATTTTGTGGTCATGCAGTGGTGGACACAAGTGTGCATAAACACCAAGGTGTCTAAAGATGGTGTCTAACGTTGTGGCCATGCATTCCTTGATCTGATTCCTTATCTGTGCGTTACTTCAGACTTCTTCACAGCCGAGGGCGAGCCCAGGAGCAGCAGCTACCCCCCCACAGGCCTGGAGGAGGAGGTCCTGCTGCACATCGGCCAGGCGGCCAGCTCGGTGCCTCTGGAAGGCTTCAATGTCCACCCTGGTGAGTGTGTGTGCGCCGCGCGACACACCGTAGACGCTGCGAAACAGTGTGTGTGCTCCTGAATGAGACAGAAGTGTTCATTATCCAGATGAATACCAGTATCAGGAGGAGCTGCTGTCATTTCCTTCCTTTTATTGCTTTGTTTTTACGGCGTGAGCTTAAGGAAGTCGATTAAAGCAGTTCACCTGTAAACACATCCCATCCTAACAGCAGGCGTCTGCTCGCACAGCTGCTGAGGTGCAGGCAGCCGCCGCTCAGGCTGCCACCAGGGTGTTTAACTTTATTTACAGTACAGAACACCAGTCCATTGCTTTTTACGCCTCTCTCTCCGTCTCCCCAGTGCCACTCCTAAGGTATCGCTTCTTTTTATGTTTGTCCCCCCTTCCTCGCTTCTCGTGTGTGTGTGTGTGTGTGTGTGTGTGTGTGTGTGTGTGTGTGTGTGTGTGTGTGTGTGTGTGTGTGTGTGTGTGTGTGTGTGTGTGTTCTCCAGGCGTGTCCCGTATCCTGCGTGGCCGGGCCGACCTGGTGAAGAGTCGGCAGGTGGACTGGGCTCTGGGCGAGTACTTGGCCTTCGGCTCCCTGCTTAGAGACGGCATCCATGTGAGGCTGAGCGGGCAGGATGTGGAGCGAGGGACCTTCAGGTGAGCTCCAAAACATTACCAGACATAAAGAGGCAGATCCCTAAAAATTGTCTGTTTTCACTCAGTGTGCACAGCAAAAGAGAGGGCTGTTTTGCTCATTAAGGCCAGTAAATGACAACAAGAACATGGAAGTGTGTATAGAGTGTGTGTGCGGCTCCTTCAAAGCTCATTATCTGCTCGCTGTGCTGCTCTTATCTCTGCATACTGTATGGTGACATGAGTTCGCAAGACTCCGCCCCCAAACTGACAGAGACGTCTTGTTTTGAAACCAAATTGACACATTTGCGAGCACACGGAGGACGGCGTGCGCGGCGGCGAGTGAAAGGGCGAGGAGCTCCCGGACACGCTCCGTGAAGTAACGGGTGCCGGGTCGCGGGGGCCTCGGCGAGTGTGACAGAGCGAAGACGTCAGCGCCGTCTCCTGGGAACAGCAGAGCACACATGGCGTTGTCATGGCGCGGAGGGAACGGGTGACACATGAACGAAGCCAGCACCTCACCCCCGGCCCCGCCCTTTTTACTGCGCGCCTGTCTCATCTGTCATCTCTCCGCCAGCTCCCCCATCCCCCCGCAGGCTCGCAGCCCCATACATCACGCTCACTAACCAGCATCCTTCTCGTGCCGACACACAGGCCCCGCCCCTCCCCGTCCACAGATCACCTGTTGTTTACTCTAATCCACTAAACACACCATGGAAACTAAAGTAAAGTTGTAGTTTTCCGCTGCTCCTCATCATCGCCCCCCGCCTCTTCCTCACCTCCTCTTCCTCCCCCCTTCTGCCCCTCATGGTTCTGAGGCAGCGAGCATATTGGCGCGTCACAGTCGAGCGGCCTGCTTGTGTTTCTGTGACGTACGTAACGGCGTGGACTAATGGATTCAGTCGTCTCGGCGTTGGGGTGTGGTGTGTGTGTGCGCCCCCTTTTCCCTGACTAATGGGGCCCCCAGGCAGAAGAGAGGTGTGTGTGTGTGTGTGTGTGTGTGTGTGTGTGTGTGTGTGTGTGTGTGTGTGTGTGTGTGTGTGTGTGTGTGTGTGTGTGTGTGTGTGTGTGTGTGTGTGTGTGTGTGGAGAGGTGGGGACACAGTTTATGAGGCAATCCCAGAGTAAGAGCTCTCTGCTGTGTGAGGTTTCTGGGGGACGTCCTTGGATTAAGATGGTGTGTGTGTGTGTGTGCTCTGTGTGTGTGTGTGTGTGTGTGTGTGTTCCCTCAATTAGCATGGAATTAGCAAGGATTGATCTTAATTTGGTTCTCACATCAAAGGATCTTATGAAAAAGAGGTTAATATCCCACAAATGTAGAGTAAAGGATGAAACGGCTCTGCCCTCATTCTGCTGTAGTAATGTTTGGGAACATTCACAGATCTGAGTCGTGGTTGCCTCGTTGTTTAGGCCGTAATATTTCAGATAACAATCAATCAGTTTTGGTTATTTCCTCAGGCTTTTCCCTTCGACCATCCACTGTGTGTGTGTGTGTAGACATCATTAGAGTAATGTTAAAGGGGGTTTAGGCGATTGTGTCTCTTCGTGCCGGTTGTGGCGGCTGAGCCCTGCGTTTGGACTGGCAGAGCTCGTTAACCCTCGGCTCTTCGCTCCCGTCGGTCCCTTTTTTTTACCCAGCATCCTCTGCTGTGCCCTGGAATCTCTTGACAAATCCCTGTCACCTACTTGTTTGCAGCATCATCGTTTAAGACGGCTTAGTGTGGCGTCCTGCACAGCCCGCTGGTTCCCAAACGTCTCAGAGCTTCTGCCTGCCATGGAGTCTGAGGGAGAACTCCTTCATTAACGTGCCAACACACCATTGTTACAGTGCAAAATAACATAGATCAGCCTCAACCAATGTGCACAGTGAGTGAAAACACACTGTTTCAGGTGTAATAAAGGTTTTGTTTGCTGAATATGAGCTGTCAGTCCTTGTTATTTTTCTTCTTTGTTACAACTTTAAACAACAAAAACTTCTTCCGATTCTGTGAATGATTGTTTCTGTTTGGCTCTTTCCTCTCCATGCCACGCTCTTGTCTTGTAGTCATCGTCATCATGTTCTCCATGACCAGGAGGTGGACCGGCACTTCTGTGTTCCCATGAACCACCTGTGGCCAGACCAGGCTCCTTACACCGTCTGCAACAGCTCCTTATCAGAGTACGGCGTCCTCGGTAAGAATAAAGCACAGCGAGTCACTTTCTGCTTAGTTTCTGATGATGATGGTGATGATGGTGGTTGCCGTTGACTCCCAGGTTTTGAGCTGGGCTTTGCCATGGCGAGTCCCAACGCTCTGATCCTGTGGGAGGCCCAGTTTGGAGACTTTCACAACACGGCCCAGTGCATCATCGACCAGTTCATCAGCCCGGGTCAGGCCAAGTGGGTCCGCAACAACGGCATCGTCCTGCTGCTGCCACACGGCATGGAGGGAATGGTGAGGAGGAGGAGGAGGAGGAAACACAAGGATTTCATCTTTAAAGTACCAGATGCATGTTTGCCACTTTGGTTGGGAGTGAATTCTTCCTCTATGCTTTTATCCTCAGGGTCCAGAACATTCCTCAGCTCGACCCGAACGCTTCCTGCAGATGAGCAAAGACGACCCCGATCACTTCCCTGTACGTTAAAAGGAAAATAACATTAAAACAAGATTCCCCCTGATAAAGAGTAAAGGGAGAAGTTTGCTTCTTCCCACGCAGCTCATCCGACCCGACAGGAGAGTAAATGTGTTCCATGATTTCTTGGAAGTGTCTTCTTCGGCCTTGCCGGCTCAATTTAATCGATCGTCAATTTAACAATGGAGGTCATTTAGCGACACATTTCCAAGAAACAGGATCTACTCTGCAGCCGTTAAGCCTCCAATATGTCCGTCTCCTAATGAGTCACGCTGACGACACCAGCGCTCTAAGTGATGGCACCGAGGCCCGTCTGTCTGGAGCAGAAACGGCTCTTCATCACTGAGTGCAGCGATAAGTCGAGTCCCAAGGGTGCAGGAAGGTTTGAGAGGGGAAACCTCAGCGGGCTGCATCAGCAGAAGCCCACAGATTCATCTTCAAATGGGATATTGATCAAACTATTAGTGGGAGAATACTAACTGATTAACGTTCTCTCTCTCTCGCCCTGTGTGAGTGTGTGTGTGTGTGTTCGTGTGTGTGTGAAACAGAGAGACATTATTTTACTTTTGTCCAAACGTGAAGTTGGATTTATTTTCGTAAACATGAATCCTCTCCTGATCTCTCTGTCCTTCCTTTCTTCTGCAGGAGTTTGTTGGAGACTTTGAGGTCCAGCAGCTGTGTGAGTGTAACTGGATCGTGGTGAACTGCTCCACGCCTGCAAACTACTGTCACGTGCTGCGCCGGCAGATCCTGCTGCCCTTCAGGAAACCGGTAATGTGGCCCAACTTAACAAACACGCATCAGCGATTCGTCCTAAATCAGTTGATGAGTCGGTTGACCCGATCTCACACACATTCTCCACTGGGCCTCTTCCTCAAGCTTCAGCCTGTGCTCTCAACCTGTCACTGCCCATCCATTCCCCCACACACACACACACACACACACACCATGCGCTCACTCCCCTGCTAGCGAGTGTGAGTCATCAAAACTTCCCCAGCTGCACGTCAAACCACATCTGATTAGGCTAAAATTCTCCTTGAATTGATCAATCGTAACCGAATTTGAGGTCAAATCGGGGTCAAACTCATACAGCGTCTCAAACGGCGTGACAGGGTTTTGGAGAAGACGTGGCTCAGGCTACTTAAGGTATTTATCTAACTTAATTACAAAGTAGAGGCATAAAGTTTTGAGTGCGCACACACACACACACACACACACACACCTCTTTTTACAGTCTCAGTCTTCAGCCACACTGAATGTCTTAACTGATCCCCTGTTGCACATAAATGCGATGCTTTGTGGAGCATGAGAGAACGACTTCCTGAGCAAATTAGAGCCGCGGGCCATCAGGGGATAATATGTTCTGCTTTCGATGAACAACTCTGAAATTATGGACGTGCTTGGTCGAGCAGCAGAGGATTTTATTTATTTGATTGTTTGGAGAAAATGTTTTGTTTTCCCAGCGCTGGTGTTGCGTGTTACACGGCGGCCACAAATTAGCACGGAAGGGGATTGGAAACTTTCCTCTCTAGGGTAAAGACGCGGATGAAGGCGTCGCTCGTTGACTCAAACTTCTTTGCTTTCTTTCGCAGCTCATCATCTTCACCCCCAAGTCTCTGCTGAGGCACCCGGACGCACGCTCCAGCTTCGACGACCTCGCTAAAGGTGGAGTTAGGCCGGGATCCGTGAGGGCAAAGTGTGGCGTAAAGTTGTGTCGTTAGTTTGACGGAAAAGGTGTCGTCTTTGCGTTTGTTGTCTTCAGACACGAAGTTCAAGCGTCTGATCCCTGACGAGAGCCCGGCGAGTCAGAGCCCGGGTCAGGTGAAGCGACTCGTCTTCTGCACAGGGAAAGTCTACTACGAGCTGGCGAGGGAGAGGAAACGTCTGAACCTGGAGGCCGACGTGGCGATCGTCAGGCTGGAGCAGGTTTGGACGTTCGGACGCAAGACCTGCTGAAGGATTTGCGTTGTTGTCTGCTGAACTATTCACGCTGGTGTTCTCCCTTCAGATCTCGCCGTTCCCCTTCGACCTGGTCAGAACCGAGGTGGAGAAATACGGCGAGGCTGAGCTGGTGTGGTGTCAGGAGGAGCACAAGAACATGGGTTACTATGACTACGTGCGGCCTCGTTTCCTCACTGTTGTGGCCAACAAGAAACCCATATGGTGATTCTTCTTCCTCCTCTTCTTTGTATTAATTTGTTTGAGTACTCCACTAAATGGTTTGCGTGTCTTCCAGGTACGTGGGTCGCGACCCTGCAGCTGCTACGGCCACAGGAAACAAATCCACCCACCTGAACGAGCTGAAGAGGTTCATGGACACGGCGTTCAACCTGAGCGCCTTCCAGGGGAGGAACTTCTAATGTCTCTTAGAGAAACCCAAACAGGAAGCAGAGCGGAGGTGCAGTATCATCTCCAACTACCAGGAGCTATTTATGAGGTTTTCACACTTGGAGATTTGCTACATTTTATAGATTTTTTTAGCCTTTGAGACATTCTGGATGAGTTTCTTTGACTCTGACAGCTGTAGCACCCTAGATGTCTCCATTGCTGCTCTTCTGAATGCTATAGAAACATATTAACATATCGCAATCGTGTCCGACGCACATGAAACACCACAGCGGTGTACTTATGCAACGCAATGTGCAGATCTGACATATCACAGGTACGACTGAAGTCCAATAAATCGGTCGATTGATTTCCTCCGTTTGCTTTGGCCGTCTAAGCTGTGAGCGTCTGTGTTTACGGTCACGCCTGACTTCGCCCAGAGACGTGAGCCAGCTGGCAGGGAGACAAGCGGCCATGTTTGCTGCCGAGGACATACGGCTCGGTTTCCTCTTCGGAAGCTGAGGGACGCGCACGTAAACACAGCAAAGCCGTGGGACAAAGCTTTGATGTTTGGCTGTCACATTTAAATCCCCAGATGTTGTTGATGCAGGAGTTTATTAGACGACGTAGAGAAGCTCCATGAATGTGAGTGTGTGTTAGAGCCACCTAAAGCACAAACACACTTTTACTGACTCCATCATTTAAGCTTTTGACTTTGTTACTGGAATAATGATAGGATTCTGCCAAAATCAAGGTAGCTTTTCAAACGTTTGTTCAGACTCCAGGTGATCAATAACCAACATGTTTCATTGTGTTTTGGCCGATGAAGCACAATATTATAGCTGTTTAACATTAAAATGTGAAATACTTTCAACCTTAACACGTTCATGCCACAGGTGGAACAAAGTCACAAGGTCAAGACTCCACAAGTCCGAAACAAGTTATAATGCACTCTACTCTAATTCTTAATGTTAGTTTATACAACCTGTGTTAGCTTTTTAAATGTTATCTTTGATTTTCCTGTTTAATTATAGAATTAGATGAAAATACCCAAAAGATATAATTCCCTCCCAAAATCTTTATTTGACTTTAATTGCATTATTTTTCATTATTTCCCAAGTCAAAAGTCAGAGTCGAGTCACAAGTCTGCAGATTTGTGACTTTAGTGCTGAGGCAACTGTGAAATGTAACAATAAAGTGAAAAATAGAAAATATTAAAACTGTTTAAGGGGATTGAGATGACTATATTTTATTTATAAGCTGTGTGTGTGTGTGTGTGTGTGTGTGTGTGTGTGTGTGTGTGTGTGTGTGTGTGTGTGTGTTCAGTAAGCATCGTCCACAGCAGTCACCGCTTGTTTGCATAGTGGGTCCAGTTTCCCGTCTCCTCCTGTGTGGTACACACACATACATACACATACACACGTGTTTACATCAGTTTGACTCCGCAACAAACAGGAAACTCGTGTGACGTCACTCCCAAACTCACCGAACTCCAGCTCCTTGATGCAGCACTTAAACACCACCTGCCCGTGCACCAGCAGCTCCACCTCGTTCCACTCCAGCGTCTCCTCCAGCACGCACTGATGGCCGTGCAACGTCAGAGCAGCTACACACACACACACACACACACACACACACACACACACACACACACACACACACACACACACACACACACACACACACACACACACACACACACACACACAGGGCTCGTGTTTTGTAAGCTTACACCGCATGAAAGCGCGTCAGTAATGTGTGGTAAAGGGAATGGAACGCACCCCGCAGGCCCTGCAGACGGAAGGTTCTGTGTTCGACGGTTCCGCAGGACTCATACGGGCCGTAACGAAGCGTCACGAGCGCGTTTTCCGGCATTGTTGATGTCGTTGCCCCGGTAACGAGCTCTCCGTTCACGAGCCTTTGAATGGCCGCTAAGTCCCACTTCCGCTCACGAAGTAATTTATGAGATACAATGATGCAATAATGACCTATGAGCTTTCAGTAGGGATTGATATTGTGACGTCACATTTATCTGAAGTAACATTACGAAAGTTTTCAAAATGACAAACTGCTTATTTGAATGATTGTCACATTTATAAAAACTCAGTCATTATAAAAACGTCACAACATAAATTAATAATTAAGTCGCATTTATGTAATTCTGGAAAATCTTATTAACTAATTAAAGCAATAGATTTTATTAGTAAACAATAACAAACTTCTTAGAATGTCTTTGATATTTGAATTGATTGACATATTGACCTGAAAATTCCTTCCATTCTTGATCACATGTTGGTAAAAGTCATTTGTCCTGAAGATAAAGAGACATGATGTCATGATGTTTATTGAGGACTTGAGTCAAACACACAGTGAACACCTCCGATACATTATAATTTAAATAAATACATTTGAATTATATCTCTAATTTACATTTACACACTGAACATTGAGCTATATCATAAAAAAGTAAATAACTCAATACTTTTCCATAATAGAGTTACAAATACAGACTTTTGATCACATTTATCTTCTGATAATCATCTTACAATACTAAAGTATTTTCGTCACATTTTGTTTGTGTAAACTTGCACAGTTTCCCAGTATACAGCACTAATACACACACAAATATGCACACACACACACACACACACACACACACACACACACACACACACACACAGGAGACACAGCAGGTTACAAAGACAACAGAAATCATGTTTGCATAGAATCTCACAATGTAATCGATCATAAAACCTTTATGTAGCAGCATGCAACATCTCAGCAGGCACACGGCCGGACAGCTATACGGTCATGATGATGCGTCTTTATTATATCCTAAAACTATTGACTATTGCCTATTTGACCTCTGACCTTCGCTGCAACACCAGCAGCCACCAAACTGTAAATGTCTTTGGCAATTTCACCACAATTTAGTGCAAAAAAAGCATCATAATCTCTTTTATCTCACCTAAAAGCTTCATAGTGCGATGTTTGTGAAAGATCTGTGTGCCAATTCATATCTTGTCTTGAAAATCAGGTTAATTAGAGGTCGAGGCCCAGAATGCATTGGGTCTGGAGCGCCATCTTATCTCCGTTATTGTGAACCGGGCGTTGCGGCTTGCTGTAAACAGGAAGTAGTGGCTTTTATACTGTAATAATTTAATACTGCAAAGTTTCTGTAAGAATATTCAGCACACAGCATTTTACAGCAGAATGGATCACAGAACATGTTGACACTAATGAATCTATATGAATACACCATTCTATCACACTGCTGATGATACCAGATGACCTCTCCAGTCTCTTATGTCTTCTTCAGCGCTCCAGCTGTGTCTGCCTGTGATGGCGTCTGCGTCTGAGCCTCGGCTTTGCTCTGATCTGCCGCCCTCACCAGAACCTGTGGTGGGGTCTGCTGGTTCTTGTTCAGGTCGGTGGGTCTGGACTGCGCTTTGCTCTTCCAGTTTGTCTCCGTTTGCGTCTCCGTCTCCAGCATCGGAGCTTTTCTCCGCTCAGATGGTTTGGAGTCGGAGTTGCATTTGCTGCACAGGTCCCTCATGTCCAGCAGCGCCTGCTCCAAAGCCGCCACAAACTCAGCGGAACACGTTTGCGGGCTTTCGCGGAAGCTGGACACGCAGAATAAAATATGGTCTGACTGAGGGTTGTAGCAGGCCCCGTAACCGTTGGGGACCACGGGTCCATAGCAACAGAACATCTCCACGGTTGTGGGCACCTAAGAGAAGATCAAAGTAGGAGGAGAGTTTAGTTTGTCTGCTGGAGAATTAGGTTATTGTTATTGTTTATTTCCCTTCTTTTTCTCCCAATTTCATTATCATACTGTCACCACTCATCTCTGTGCAGGAGCTCCAACCGATCAGTAGGAGTCAGTGGTTAGCTACATCTGAATTCCAGTTTTGTTAGATGAAATGTTCTAGGAGAATGTTGCCCCTAGTGCCTGAAGCATGTTACCACATATCAGTGCTGTTTAGTAATCTGACGGTCGTACCTGACTTGTGGAGAGAATGAACTGGTTGCTGATGAGATACGCTTCATCTTTGAATATCTCCGGCGTCTCCATCTTCAGTTCGTGCGCCATTTCACGCAGCCCTAGCATGTGATTGTCTATAGCCATCCCTGTGATCGCCTGAGAAGGAAGGATACGGACATTTGTTACTGGATTTACTCCAAAAGCAACATAATTCATAGTATCAACATGGTGAGAAAGTTTATAGGCAGCTTACCAGAATCGTATACTTGGTCTGTGCGTTGATAGCACCTCTTAACATCTCCATCTTCTCTGTATCCTGTGGAGGAAAAGGACAGAAGCAATTTTAGCTCCAACACAGGAGATGAAACCGTATCAATTAGAAGAGAGACGTCTAATGAAGCTTCTTACAGTTGCGCTCAATTTGCCATCGGTCATCGATTTGGAGAAGGCCAGGGCCTCGGGCGTGGCCGAGCGAATGTTGTCCACCCTGCCCTCCTGAAAACGCCGTATAGAAGCACTCTCGTAGGTGGACACGGGTCTGCTGTGACACCTGGAGGGACATACGGGGAGTGAAGGGGATCTGAGGTTATGTGGTTGTGATTATCGGTTAACCGTGGCGATTTGAATCAGCCCTCTGACATACCGGTAGTATGCTAACTGAAGCGCGACCTGGATGTAAGCATCTGGACTCATCTTCTGCTTCTTGATGAACTCTTTCCCGTGTTGGCAGAACTTGTGCACGTTCATGTCCAGATTTTTGTCTAGCCTGATCAGACATGAAGAGAATGTACATTAAGCTTCAAGTGGTTTATGTTGTTTAGATTTAAAGCGTGAGTGAAAGCAGACCTCTGGAGTTTGTCAGCCGAAGACCCGAGGAGCTTGTGGACCTCTGGCGTGCATTTCCAGCGCAGTCGCCGTGGTGCAGGCAGCTCGCTCACGCTGGCGGCCCTGACCAGCTTTGACGGGCTGCTGATCCTGGTGAGACACAGAGATCATGTGGCTTCGGCCCTTTTTGCTGTTCACAGTGATTAAAAGCAGGCACTGTCCCTTTAAGGCCCGCTCCTGAAGCCCTGAGTGGCTGGTTACTGCATGCTTAGTGGGCGTGTCTAAGATAAGATGTAGACAAGTTGTGTAGGCAGGTAGACATAAATATTATGTTATCCGACTAGAAGCTGAGCCATTCTAACACTTAATGATGTTAAAGTCCTCACATGTATTTGAGCAGAAACTCTGTGCACTGAACCAGGACGATGCCCTCAAAGGGTGAATGTTCACACACGACCCCACAGCAGCCGTCAGCACCTACGACAAACTACACACACACACCAACAACTCTTTGGATCCCAACTACTGCAACAAACACACTGAAATATACATTTGATTTGAACCTGATGTGATTTTAATGCAATGTGTTAGAAAAAACTTGAAAAATTTAAAAATATGATAAATAAAGCAAATTGCAGACTAATACAAAATTGTTTAAGAAAAATAAATACTTAGAAAAATTTATAAAAAAGAACAGTCTAAAATGAAATTACATAATATAAGATAGAAAAAATGTTTTACAATACAAAATGTTAAAACAGTAGAATGATCAAAGTCGGATCAGCAGATATCAATGGATAATATTGATTTGAGTTCCATCGCTCTGTTGTGTTCCTCTGTGACTAAAAAGGTGAACTGCCCCTTTAATTGTGAACTATGAATAATCTTCTTGTGATTCTTTTATTGATACATCCTCAGACTTTCTCAGCTTTATTGATCAGTTCTCAGCGCCGTAGAGTCTGACTCGCTCACTGACCTGCATGGGTTTGTCGTACCAGCGGTTCCCTCCATTCTTGCTCGCCCCCCCACCGTGCAGCAGCATGGCGGCTCGCCTGGAGTCGCTCAGGTCGAACCCGCACGGCTCGTCCAGGCAGACCAGGCACAGGCAGCGCTCGATCATGTCCAGAGAGTCCCTGTTTGTGGACTCTACACAGCAGAATGAGTTAATTCATCTGCACAGATTAGATAACATTCGTTTAAAAAAGTTATAGCTACTTAATTTATGCGAAATACGCAATCAAACAGCAAATCCATCCTCACTCAAACCCCATTGGAGACCCACCTCTCATCAGCACCCTGCGAGACTCCGCCCACTCCGTCCGCCCGTCCGATGTGAGCAGACCGATGGGTGGGAGCCGCTCTTCCTCGCTGTTAGCCATCTTGACAATCTTATCCAGCTGAGTCAGCAGATCTCTTTCGTTCAGTCGGCGGAAGTTGATCACCACGTCCAGCACGAAGAACTGCACAGACCAGCAGCTTTAGGTGTGTGTGTGTGTGTGTAGGGGCCCTTAAAAAGACAGTGCCTAAAAATCTATCTGTTTTCTCTCAGTGTGCACAATGGTACATCAGTGTTTGACATCTTTTGGAAATGAATGAAAATAAGAGCATGTAAATCTCTTTGTTGGTGCCTTTGTAGTTTGAGCAGGTTTGATTAATCGGGTCTAACTGATGATCTCCTCTGGGAGCGTTGCCGCGGCGCTGAGGGTTGCCGGCTGATTGGCAAATGTCACAGGAGCCGCAGCTAATTAAGTTAACGGAGAGTCTTGTCACCAGGCTGTGGCTGTTAATTAGTCACCGAAAGAAACCTTAGCATAGAGCCACAGAGTTTGTTTACCATCAGACACAACTGAGTGCTGACGGCGTGACAGGCATGTGATGTGCGGTCCAATATGTATCTTAGGTGAGAAAAAAACACATGACATTGTTCCCTGAGATTCTTTCTTCTTTGCTGCTTTGTTTTGATTCTTATTAGTTGCAACTTTGTCTCATGGATTTCCTCTGAGACTCTGTCACTCTGTGAACACGCTAGAAATCCCCCTGTGTGTGTGTGTGTGTGTGTGTGTGTGTGTGTGTGTGTGTGTGTGTGTGTGTGTGTGTGTGTGTGTGTGTGTGTGTGTGTGTGTGTGTGTGTGTGTGTGTGTGTGTGAGAGAGTGTGAGAGAGGAGGTTTCTCCCCGTGCTGACCTGGTTTTTGCAGGCCACGATGATGTGTTCAGGCTCTGGCATCACGCAGCTCTCCTGGGCCACCAGCGTGTCTCTCTCTGGCCCCGGGAGGCGGAAAGACGTGAAGAGGCGATAGTACTGCTCCATGCACAGAGGGGTCCCAGCCAGCTGGCCCCGGGCGTAGTCCACAGGGAGGGCACGTCTACACACACAGACACACACACAAACACACACTTCACATTCTGAAGCAAACACGAGATTCAATTATTATCATGAAATCAACTCACGCATCAAGAAGCGTCTTATACTCCAACACTCCAGATATTAAATGAGCAGCAAACCTAGAAAACAGACAAAACACACACGTTTCATCTGTAAGAGCCCATTGAAAGGTTGAGGAAGGATGTGGGGATAAGGTTTGGAGGATTCCCAATTCCAGCACCGCTAATGTCGACTCTCTCTGTGTGAACATGACTGAGGGGGCCCCTGAAGCACCGAAGCCCCTCAGGCCGGCTCTGCGTCAGACTGTGAGTGTAATGATTCTTCTTGTTGATTTATTGTGCAGTTGTCGTACAGTTAACAGTGTAAATGCTTTATGTAAATCATGTGGTTAAGGATGCAGACCCAGATCAATACCATGTTAACCCAACCACAACCCTCGCCGTCTATTAACCTTGGCACCAGCGCACTCTAGGCCTTCAAGGCATTCTGGGTAATGACCCTATCAGTTAAGGTGTGTGCTCAGAGGAGGAGTTCAATCAGAATTCTCAAATATATCGATATGTTTCAATGAATTTGTCCCACATTTACAACCCAAGAAACTGGTGAGGGATAAAAACGGGCAAAATTAATTAAAAAACCTTTCTCGATTTGTATTGATTCTAGAAAATTTTAAAACATTTTTCCAAATAATTCTTCAACATTTACTGACCATGAAACAGGCTTGTTCATGTTCGACACACTCAAATATGCTTAACTCACAATTAGATGCAGCTGCAACGGCATGTTGGCCAATTCAACAGAAATTCAGCAAATTGAAACAAATTCCACGAAATTTAAAACAAAACAATCAACTGATGATGTAATGACCATTGGTGGAGCGTCTCTTACCTCAGTGAGTCAATGGGAGCCCTGAAGTTCTGCAGAGGGAAAACCATGACAGGGCTGGAGTTTACAGGCAGAGCCATTCTGTTGTTCAGGTACATGTCGCTCAGCCAGAAGTCGTACACCTGGAAAATAGAAAGATTCCCTAAAAGCTCCAATATGGTCTTTTGTTTATATAAGATATGTTAGAAACGTGAAGACAATTCTTGTTTCTTGAAAGGTTTTTGAAATTCTAGCAATTACGAAGATGGTAAAAATAAATCTGAAAAAAGTAAAATAAATAAAAATCTAAAATAAAGTCTTGATCCAGTCGATTATTTTCGAAAATCCAAAGAATCAAAAAACATCAAGGACATTTTCTAGAAAACATTCTGTCTGTCTGTTGAATTGAATTTACCCAGTTTGCTTTGCTCTCCCTCCGCTCTGTCAGTTTCCCTTGCAGTAGCTCCCCCACGCCACCAGGGGCACCAAACTGCTCCACGATGCCGTGCGTCTTTTTGAACTGTTTCTCGGTGAGCAGGTGCTTCACACACCGCAGGTACGTGTCCAGCGTGTCCTGCAGGGCCGGCAGAGGCAGCTTGGGCAGACCCTGAACCCAGAGGTGGGACGGAAACACTCACAACATTACACATTTAATCAACAATCTATAAATCTATAAATGTAAAACTAAATGCTCATATTAAAGGACATGTTTAGATCTCTGCATGGTTTCTAAACGTTACTGTTATCCACCAATGCTGCTGGGAATATTTGGATTTATTTTGACTTTTGCACATATTAATGAGCATTTCTGACACTCATATCTTTACAGGTGGACTTTGTGACTTAAGGGCCTTAATTAGTCAAATTAGATATTTCTTTAATCAAAGCTATACTTCTGTATTCTAAAAACACTTTGGGATCTACTTGAGAACAACTTTAAAACTGTTTACAACCTAATACCGAACAGACTGACGAGCATCCTATAGTAATTAAACGTACAGAACTGAATCTGATCTATTCATGTTTTCTGGTGTTTTACATTAGGATCGGTTGAAAATTCACGCAAATCAACGCTCTTTCGTTTGGTTTAATGTTATTCCTTATCTGGAAATTTCACATTTCAGTCATCTTGGTCTTTGTTAAAGGTATAAGTTAGAATACGAGCATCTATCATATCTAAACATCTTTATAGCTCCTGGGGGCCTCCCAGCTGGGGGCCCTGGCACCTGTCTTCATACTCCATGTCCACCCCTGCATATTCCATTTAAAAACATCCTATATCTATATCATAGAGCAGAGAAAGTAAGATATTTACATCACCGCCCCCTGAGTCTCTGTCCAGCACCGGCATGATGCAGCCGATTCCCTTTGAGACACAATCGCAGTCCACACAGATCAAAAGGCGACGAAGTCAGGAGGAGAAATCAGCTTTGAGACGACTGACGATCACTGTGAGTCATGCTGAGGAGGAGAAGCATGAATGAATCAAGCTTTAACTGCTGAACTCTAAGCTCAGAAGATCAAAAGTAAAACGACTCACAGCTTCATTCATGCTGCAGGGATGCACGTAGGAATTCTGATTAAGTAAATGTAAAGAATGAAAATGAGACAAAAGTGCATCACTTACCAGAAGGCAAACAGGTTCCTGATGTCCCTCATGTCTCTTATGTCCCTCATGTCCCCCTCGTGTCCCTTATGTCCTTCAGGTCCGCTCGCTGAAGGAGTTTGCTCCTCTTGAATTCCATTTTCAGATCCAATGTTGTAACATCTCTTCTCCTTGGTCCTCTTTGCTGTGGAGCATCTCTCTGTTCCCTCCATGCAGCGGAGCCACCGAGACCCCCACCCCCCCTCCCCCGGCAGGCTCCTCCCACAGGTCCGCTATTCGCCCAGAAGTTTCCTCGGCATCTTTGGCATCTTCACGCCGCCCTTAGGTAGCCACACACACACTGACACACACTCTCACACACACACACGGACGCTCCTTCCGTCTCACTGCGTCTGATTGACTGTTTGATTGATTAACTGAGAGATCGGGACTTTAATTTACGCGCAAAATGCGAGGAATAATTCCCGTATTTTATTCCAAATTCATTGACTTTAGAAGACGTCACCTTATCGCTATAAGCTCTTTTATCTCATCAATTAAAAAAAGAGAATCTCCTCCCTTTACGCCCACAGCTTCATTGTTTAGTTGCTTTATAATTTCGTCTCTAAATGTTAAAACAAAATCCCCGGATGTAAATAAAGCAAAATTATAAATATATCCTCCATTTTATAGATAATCATCATTTTCTGTTTCTGACTCTTTATTCCTTCAGCAAAGGAAAACAAATCTCAATAATTAAAGAAACAATTTACAACATGATTCTGTTTCACATCATATTGATTTAATTCTGTACATGAATCTACACATATGTACAGGTCAAAGGTCATACAGTGAGTTACGCATTCCAGAAGCACATCTTCATCCTCAAACAAACACACACACAAGACGCAGGTTTCAGCTCCGCTTCACTTCTTCTCTCCACGTTTCCGTGACGCAGAATATTGCATATCGAGTTTAGCAGCACGACTCAACACAGTTTAAAGTTTACATGGAGGGACGTTCACGTTACAAGAGTTCATTTATTAAAATACATTTCACACATGATCCCTGAATATGATAGGAGTCCATTAGTGATAAATAGAGTTAATGAGCAGACATTTATCTCACGACACAAACGCCACAGCGCAGCGCGTCTCTCTGATGCGCCGCGCTGCGTGGCGTCGCCCCGAGGAATTCAGAAGCAGTAAATAATTGATGTTGTTACGCAATACTAATCATGTTATGCGGCTGATTGATTCTGTGGCGCGCAGACGTCTCGACTTGGGCACTTTGATACTTTGACGCTCGTCGTCTCCGGCTCCTTTTACGCGAACTCTCCCCCGGATGATTCCTCCTCGGAGTAGGAGCGCTGCGCGAAGGTGTTCTCCTCCACGCTTGTGCACAAACCTTTCCTCTTCTTCTCGCGTTGCTCCATCTTGATGGTGTCGTACAGTCCCGTCGGCCCGTCCTCCAGCAGCATGTTGCGCTCGGAGTAGGACGGTTTCATCTGCGTCACGTTCTTCAGCAGCAGCAGCGCCGGCGCGTAAAGCACGTTGGCGAGCCCCATGCCCAGGTTGAGCTGGACGAAGCCCAGGTCGTGCACGATCTGTCCGGCCACCACGGGCCCCAGGGCGTAGGCCAAGCAGTAGGAGATGTCTGCGATGGCGTACACGCTGCCGTACACGGACACGTGGCGCACGTCCACGAGGAACGCCAGCGTGGGCAGCAGCGCCGTGTCCACGAAGGCGATGCCGAAGCAGATTCCGCACAGCGGGATCATGAGCTGGCCGAAGTTCTTACAGGCGGGCACCGTGCAGGAGCTGGCGCCTATGAACACCATGCCGATGGCCCCGTAGAACCACTGCAGGTGCGGGTACTTGGCTGCGAGTTTGACGGTGATAAACACACCCAAGACGTGGGGGAAGAAGGCCGGGAACCACGTCATGCCCACCTGCCACTGGCTGGCCCCCATGGTCTCCTCCATCCAGTTGGCGATGGTGGGCTCCAGGAAGGCCAGCGGGATGTTACAGATTGTCAGCGCGCCCGCCACCACGGCGATGTACGGATCGATCATCAGCTTATAGATCGGCGTGCCCACGGGCATGTTCTCCCTCTCTTTGTTGGAGAAAGGCTTCAGCACCAACAGGCACATGATGCCGTCAGCCAGGCAGATGCAGGCCAGGATGACGAAGGGCACCCGCTTACCCGCGAACTGGTAGAGCACCCCTCCGAACGGGGGCGCCACCAGGCTCCCGAAGGAGATGAAGGCCAAGGCGATGCCGAGCGCTCTGCTCCTCTCCTTCTCCTCCGTGTATCTGTCCGCGATCAGCGCGAGGCCCGAAGTGTCCGCGAACGCCGAGCCGAGGCCCTGCATGCTGCGCGCCAGGAACAGGGTCGCGTAGTTGTCAGCGAAGGCAAAGATCACAGTGGAGAGGAACATGATGCTGAGTCCGATGCAGAGCGGGATGTCATAACCCACCCGGTCTATGAAGGTGCCGCTGAGCGGGTTCACCAGCAGCTGCACGATCGCCTTGGAGGCGAACAGGACCCCGATCTGCAGGTCAAAGTTCCCCTTGGGTGTCCTGCTGAAGGTGCTGTTGGTGAAGTTGTTGTGGGCCACAATAGTTTGCGCTTGGTCCGCCGCTTTCTGGAGCCCTTCAAGGTAATCAGGGATGATGGGCACGATGACCATGTACAACATGTTGTCCAACAACAGGACGACGCAGACGATCACCAGGATAATCCGCTTCTGCCGCTCCGGGTCCTGGATGACGGAGCCCAGTTGTTTAGTTCTTTCGCTCATCTGGGACAGTTTGGAGGCGGCGGACTGCGCCAGATTAGCGGCGTGTCCCTCCGTGTGTCCCTCCGTGTGTCCCTCCATGTGTCCCTCCGTGTGTCCCTCCGTGGCTCCCTTAGGCTCCATGCTTCCTCTCGCTCACGCACAAGTCTCGTCTTTTGAAAAGTATAAAGTTGTGTCCCCTGCAGCTGGTTCGGTTACAATCAGACGCCCATGTGCTGTGTCCGTCACTCGGGTCCCTGGTTGAGCAGCGGGGTCCCCGCTAATGAGCCGCTCCGCTGTCCCCTGCCTCGCCTCGTCTCTGTCTCTCTGCCTCGCCGTCCTTCATCATATGCAGGCGCGTCTCCACTCTCGTGACTTGGACTCGTTTTATCTCCGTCCTGTCCGCTTCCTTCATCGTCTCTTATCCCGTCATGCAGGTGACGCGGCGGCCCCGGACTCGAGCTCGCAGGGTTCCGGGGGGTTCACCGGCTTCATCAGCTCACTTCTCCGTCTCCGCTCTGTCCTCTGTCCTCTGCGGCCCCTTCCGCTCCCAACGCTCCCAGCTGTCTTCGGTCACCTGTGACGCTCTGAGCTAAGTCATCATTTCACATCCAGCAGAGTGTTTTTGTCTGCCGGGGAGGGAAACACAGCGCAGTGTGTTGACTCCCTGGGTAACCCCCCTCCACACACACACACACACACACACACACACGCCCCCCCTCTCTCCGTGACGCACAGCCGCGCCGCTCTCCAGCAGCTCCTCTATGCTAATTAAACACAGAATCCCGAGTGGAAACCCTCAGTTTCTCCCAAAACCTCCACCGAAATGCTGCAGCTGATTTAGTTTGTTGGTTTTTTAACTCGCATGAACAAATCCAGTGCGCGCGTTTAAAAGTAGCGCGTATCCATCACTACATCGCTACAAGTCTTTATGTTGAGGTCTTTACTTTAAGACGACTCTTTAATGTGTGTGTGTGTGTGTGTGAGAGAGAGAGAGAGAGAGAGAGAGAGAGAGAGGAGACACAGCAACACACACTAACAGGTCCACACGTCACTTCATTACAACAAACCGAAGCCATTTTCAGAATCACAATCCAGCGGAGAGAAAGGGATTTAATGTTTTTGTTATTTCTCCATTGATATGAAAGCAGAGCCGCAGTGAGTCGGTTTAAGTTTCTACATCCAGTCTGCTGAAGTGCCACTGAGCAATGCACACGATATGAAGGATGTTACTCTAACCTAACAGCCCAATTACAGCATTTCATTTTAGGTATTGATTATTTTGCGCCCAATTTACACTGAAACAAATCAATCTGGTCATAATTTGATCTCATCTGGTTTGCGTGTTGAAATACTTGCAGCATCGCTCACAGGCTTAAGTCTTCATTTGACTGTGTGTGTGTGTGTGTGTGTGTTTGTGTGTATGTGTGTGTGTGTGTGTGTGTGTGTGTGTGTGTGTGTGTGTGTGTGTGTGTGTGTGTGTGTGTGTGTGTTCAGCACCGCAGCCCAGTGGACAGCTCCGCTCCACTACAGTAGACGGGAAACTTAGATTCTACTTAATTATCTACATTTTTCAGATCTATTTTTATTTTGCGCGCGTGTGTGTGTGTGTGTGTGTGTGTGTGTGTGTGTGTGTGGGGGGGGTTTTCATTGAAGACATTGGAGGCTTTGACACAAAAAACCTGTAAATGAAGTGTCACTGAGCAAAGCACTGAAGCCCAGATTCAGAAAGGTTCCCCTCGTCTACATGAATACACAAATAAATAAATGGATTCCTTGTCGTCTCCTCTTCATCATGTCAAATCTCTTCATCATCCTTCTCACTTCGCCCTCCGTGAGAGGACTCAACAGAGAGTTTGATTGTAGCTCGACGCCGCCATCTAGAGACGCACAGAAGCCACAGCAGCTTTTTACAGCTTCAACAAAGTCTAAAGAAGCTATTGCAGATATTTACATTTAAAATGCAAAACATTTTCAGTAATCACGGGGTCATATTAGTGCACAACAGAATTTACACGGGACACAACTTAAATAACACACTATCCATCCGTTCTTGTAGTTGTCCCTGAGACGTGAGACGGAGCTCTACTGACATCTAGTGGAAGAAGAACTACAAGGTGGAATGAAGTTGACTTCCTAAAGATTCAGATTCCAGGTGAGTTCAGCTTCTTTAACATCTGGTAGCTGAAGCTGACTGCATCTCATTCACACACACACACGCACGCACACCCACACACACACACTCACACATTTTCTCAACTTTGCTCTGATTGCAGCGCAGAAGAGTTTAAATGGAACCCAAGAGCAGAGGATCAGCTGAGGAACGACAGAGGAATGACGGTGAGTAAGTCAACCTTTTTCTATCTGGCACATTTTCTATCTGACACATTTGCTTATGACGTGCAAATGTGTGTGTGTGTGATACATCTGTATGTGTCTTCGTGGGTGTGTGTTTGTGAGCGTGTGTGTCAGTGGTCTCACTTTGGCCAGCAGATGTCCTCCTATCCACACACATTTCCACTTGTAAATGACCGCTTGAACATAGTTGAGTCGTATTTGTCACGTTTTGGATTGTTGGTCCTTGGCAGAGGTATGAGCTCAGATGTCATTTCTGTCAGTTGATGAGTTATTGAGTCTTATTGTTATATATTCCCAACTGAAACAGGTAACAATAAAGCTCTAAATAAATCCCTGTTTTGTGGTTTGTTTAGGTACATGTTGCTGTTGTTGAGTAGAAAGCTCATCTCTCACGTTTTCAACATTATCTCAGATGTTTCAGGGTCGTTGCATTCATAAAAATAGGAACCTTGTATCTCCAAATTGAATGAAGCGATCTTTACATCATTGTGTGTGTGTGTGTGTGTGTGTGTGTGTGTGTGTGTGTGTGTGTGTGTGTGTGTGTGTGTGTGTGTGTGTGTGCGTGTGTGTCAGGGGGTGCACACACACTGTTGTCCAGTCTATACAGGTCAAAGTGAGCGATTTAATGAATTAAAACAGTGCAGTGACGCACATGTGGCCCTCTAATCCAGATTACACTCAAACACTAATCCTTCAAAAATACGGTTTCTTATCAACAAATTGTGTTTTGTGTAGCATTTTACTGTCAGTGTGAAGATGAAGTGTTTGATCGATGTGTAAATGATTTTAATGAAGTGTTGACTTGAGTGTAGAGCGCTGCTGCTGATCCATTGTTTCCTGTGATTGCTTTGTGTTCAATGCATTGATTGGAAGCTTCAGCAGCTGTGTTCAGCATTACAATTGATTATCCTGTAGTGTGTGTGTGTGTGTGTGTGTGTGTGTGTGTGTGTGTGTGTGTGTGGCGGGGGGGTTATATAATCATCTTCACATCACTAGAAGAGAGGGCGTCTGACATTTCACCTCGTTTTTGCGCCCGGCCGCTCACAGGTTGAGCACGAGTCGAAGCGATGCAACTGCAGACGGGAAACAGTGACAGGAAGTGACATCAGGGTGCGCGTCCTCTTAGGGTGAACAGCAGATCCTTGGTTTTGTTCTTAAGATCAATCAGTCAGTCAGTCAATAAATATACAGAAAGACACAAATAAGTAATAAGTTGATTGGGTTAGTGTCATTTCATATTTGTAGATGTTTCGTGAGTAGATCCCTCAGCGCTGTGTGTGTGGTTGTGTGTGTGTGTGTGTGTCTGTGTGTCATCTGCACATGTGTGATTACAGCATAATTATGCAACAACCCGGTCCGCAGTTTGACACATTAATCAGCTTAGCAGCACAAACTGGAGGCTTCTGCTTTGTGTTTGAACTTTGGCTGCGATCTTCATCTTAATTTATAATGATTAACAAACACACTGACAGTATTGATTCTTTATTGATCAAACAAACAGATGGATCTTTGCATTAGAAATCATTTCCTTCACACATGAATTACATCAGAAGAAATTTGTGTTTTGAATGTAAAGCACTTGTAGACGCTCCCTAACCCCACACTGAAACTTAGACCCTTAAACAGAGTCTGACATGTTTACTGTTGCATCCATAGGTTCAGGACTCAGATGTCAGAGTGTTTCATGTGTATGGATGCGGTGACGAATGAGACTTAGATCTGTGAATGAGTCCAAACAGAAAGTTCAGCGTCGTCCTTTCTGATCATTTGCTTTGTATCTTGATCAGTAATTGTCCTCATCTTGAGCTACAGTAGGATATACATTCAGTCCAGGCCACAAAGAGGCCGTGTTGGTTTTTGAAACCTGTAAGAATATTGATTATATGATAACCAGTGAGTGATTGTTTATTGTTCAACCGCAGAGGTCAGACAATATCTTCCTGCTGTCCTTTTTGGATAAAGCTGATGGATCTCATGTTAATTCAGCTCATTGATCAGTTGTTTTCTCATACTTTTACTTTAATTTACCACTGAATTTTGTCTCGTTGATCTTTACATAATTGTACTTTAGTAGTGAGCGAGTAAAGGTAATTTATCTGCAGATGTTGACTTCCTTAGGTAGAGTTATTAACCAAACAACACCTTTGATACACATTTTGACTTTTTCTCTCTAAATATTTCAACATTTCTTTTCCTACCGAGGTCCTAAAACTATGGATTCGACAAAAAATAGTGTAGTAGAAGTATATATTTCATTTCGGATATGTAGTGAAGTAAAAACAAATGAGTTGAAAATATAAATATGCTGCTAAAGTACAAAACATACTTCAGTACTGCATTCAAGTATACTGACTTCATACTGATGTTTCTGTGCCTCTGCTACTAAACATCGACCTCAGTAGATCATGTGGTCTCTCTGTTCTCCCCTGCTGCAGCACCAGTGTGCACACTGAGTGAAAACAGGCCCTTTTAGAGTCCTGTCTCTTAACGCCTGAGGTTGAAACGTTGATGCTGGCGGTTGTGTCTAAGCTGGTGTGTAGGCAAATTAGGTAAATAGGTAAATTCATGTTACAGGTTGATGTCAACATGTTATTGAAGTGAAGGACCAATCAGGATTAGGGTCTCAGGTTTGACTCCCAGGATTCAAACTACAGGGAGGGAGAGTAACTAAATACATCCGTCCTCTTTAAGGATCGGTGCGTTCTACTCTAAATACATCACACACACATACACTCACAAACACAGACATGTTGGTACCTGTGAGAAACCACCAGGACAGGAAGTGTGTGTGTCATGATCGCATGCTTATACTTTATTTGGACTTGTTCTCAATTTGAGGCACATCAATCTTTTCCCCAGTAAGCAGCTGCCAGATGCCTCCTCTGTAGTTCTCGTTGCCCAAAGCGTACAGGAAGGCATTGATGGTGGGCGCCGTCTTGGCCATGATGGGCGCCATCTGCAGGAAACAACAGGACGAGGCGGATATGAGCACTCTGACAGGTACGACTACACTGATTACACTCATCAGAAGAAGTGAAAGAATAAATGGTGTATATACACACACACACATCTTTATTTACTGTGTATAAACTATAAATACATATTTTAAACTGATTATTTTATTTGTACATTTCAATTTTAATTCTATTGTTTGACACAAAGAGAATACTTTGCTTTGTTAGCGCAAAGATGTTTGGAAGAACGTAAACAAAAGGCTCATTCATGTGTAGAACAACTGGAGGATTAAAGACTTCAAGGCTGAAACAAGCGTGTGACCCTGAGCAGCTTACACTAAACGCTGCACTACTCTGTCTGTGTGTGTGTGTGTGTGTGTGTCTGTCTGTGTGTGTGTCTGTCTGTGTGTGTGTCTGTGTGTGCATTTGTTGTCCTCACCATCCTGAGCTTTGGAGAGACCAGGTTGGCGTTCTCCACAGCGGCGTAGAAAGACACGAGACCATAAGGACCCCAGCACAGCAGCAAGGTCTTCAGAGGGATGTTAGTGTTGAACTGCAGAGAGAGGGGAGCAGAGGGAGAGAGAGGGGGAGAGAGAGAGAGAGGGGGGAAAGGGGGGTGGGTGGTTATTTGTAAGTCACAAGTGAGGGATAATGGTGCAGCAGAGTTCTGTTGGTTCCTGCAGCTTGTCTCTATAATCCAAAGGTCAAACTCGCCGTGACCCTGAAAGCAGGTTACAGCATTATAAAGATTCCTGTGCTCTTATTTCCATTTAGGGTTTATCTTAAAGCCCATTGTGCAATTCTACTCTCCCTTGCAACAATGCCACTATGCACACTGAGTGAAAACAGGTCCATTTAATTGAGGCTTCCACCCCTAAGAGCTCACTGGGTTCAATCTTTAACCAGACGCCAAACGTATTAGTCTCATATTGTGTGTGTGTGGGTGCAAAATCATATTGCTATCCCCTTACTGCAGCACTGCTGTGCACGCTGAGAGAGGACAGGTTATTTCATTTCATAATAATTTACGTTGCATCTCAATCGAGCCCACTCTGCTCTGATTGGTCGGTTACAATCAAAGGACCAAAGAGCCAAACACCTGCTGGTCTCCTCACATCTCACCGCTGAGAGACGGAGCCATGACTGGACCACTCCTCGGCCTTGGCAGAGGTATGCACTCACACTGAGAGCCTCTGTGTTCCAGATGCCATTTGAGGATGTTCAGTGAGAGCAGTAAAGGCGGTGTGTGTTTTCATTTTAAGGCGTTGGAGCCTCAGGGCGTGTGTGTGTGTGTGTGTTTCCTCTTCATACGTGTCATGTGTCTGAGCGTGTGACTACAACCTGAATCAGATCATTACATAATTCTCTCATTCCGGCAGAGAGCTTGAGGTTTCCACAGCAGCAGCGGCGCTTGAATGAACGCGTCTCCGTCCTGCTCGGATGACTGAGTAAGGATCTTACGTAATGTAACAGTGCGCTAACCCCACTCAACCCCACAGGATCTCTGCTCATGTACTCCTCATCCTTTCATGGTGGAGCAGCGAGTAGCTAACCAGCATTCCCCACTGAGGCACCCAGCGTTTCCCCTGTGGCTGTGACCTACATATGTGTGTGTGTGTGTGTACGCTGCTCTCACTGGTTGTTTGGCTACTCTGAACACGACCCACGTGCTTCTGTTACAAAGGAAATACTCCACACATGGGAGAGGGCTGCTTCCTATGAGCCTGTTTAAGGGCTTTAATAGGCCCAACTCCCAATGAATGTTTTATAGATCTGGAGGAAGCTATTAATATGATTATGGGGTTGCCAGGTTGTGTAGAATTGCTTTGTAAAGAGCATAATAAGCTGTCGGGTCTGTGGGCTGAACATTTAGATGTTCACAGGTTATTAATATATTGATTTTCATCCTGATTGGTTCTTGTGGTTTTTAGAACAAAATGTCATTCTTTTCATTCTTTTATTTATTACTCTAAACTTTGATTCTAAGCACTTCATAACCGGTACTACACTCATTATTGTTACTATTAAAGGCTCCCAACTGGGTGGAGCCAAACCAGTTAAAAGGATTCCTCACACCCTGGCAACCCAAAAGTGATTCCTAATAATGCCTTGTCACTAATAGATAAACATATTTGAATTCATTCTTTATAACATCTTATCTCATCTTATCGTGTTTTGCAGGAAGTGGACTCAGATGTTTCTTACCCTGGAGTTGCCGGTCTTCTTGAATTTCTGTCCGATGGACTGGTAAGAGGACATGACCACAAAGACCTGGATCACCATGTTGAAGAGGCTCATGGGGATCAGGTAGGACACGTAGTTCCTGCAGAGTGAGAGAGAAAGAGTAAGCTGATATCTGACTTGCCCTGCTTGTAGAGTGATGGGTACAGGTTGTGTGTGTGGTGTGTAGTCACCGTACCTGTCTCCCTTGCTGTAGTCCAGAGTGCAGCAGGTCCTGAGGGGCTCGTAGTCGTACGTTCCCCAGCCGATCAGGGGCATGGCGGACCAGAAGGCGGAGAAGAGCCAGATGAAGACGACCAGAGTGATGGCACTGCTCCACTGCAGCTTTGTCCCTGGGAGAGGAGGGGAGCAGGATCATGTTCTGCTCAAGGGCTCCGGTAAAATACAACTTCACTGAGTATTTTCACTACATTTATCTGACAGCTGCAGACACACATTCACTTTGTTTACATTTTAGTATGAAACAGGCGAAGAAGACTTTCACTGTGTTATGTCACATTCCCATTCCATCCCTTCAGCTTCAGCATTGATATTATTTCATTCCAAACGCTCATAAATGGGAGATAAAAGCCTGAAGGCCTGTTCACATACATGTTTCTGATCAACAGGGGCTGCTCAATACAATACACTGATCAGCAATCACGATGATTCAAAGTCTGCACACTGTCCTCCCTTATCTTCATGTGATAATCTGTAGCATGATGAACATAGTGGACTGTGGTTGGATCATTTCAAGACAAAAGCCTTTTGTGGACCAGCTGGCCTCTTAGGAAGAAGAGGAGCTGCAGACAAATACTAGGAGTCTGTTGAGTGGACGGATGTAATGGACAGGGGAGGGAAAAGAGAAGCCTGTGTTTGTGTTTGTGTTGTGCGACTCACGGGTGCAGTACTGGTGGTATCTGTCCCAGGCGATGGCGGCTACGAAGTGGATGCTGGCGAGAGCCGTCAAGAAGCCTTGGAAGCCGTGAGTCTGGCAACCCTCGGAGCCGTATGGCCAGTACCTGGAGACAGAGCCAGTGTGTGCTCAGGTTCATTCACTCAGTCAAAGGTCACAGCTTGATGAGGCCCTGGTGTGGTTGAGCCAGAATAATCCCATAACTCAAGAACTACAGCTCTCATTTCCTGATTGCAGCTTGAAAATCCTCTGAATCTGATCAAATTCAGCCTCTCTCAATCAATTCTGTATGTCCATGGATCAGGGCTGACTTTACTGTGAGACAAGGTAGCCTGACCCCGCCCCCTCCCCCCCCGCAACACACACATAGGAGGGCCCCACCCCCAACCATAGGACAACAACACATATTTCGTTCAGATATTAGATATAAGACAATCCTGGGTTATTTTCTAACTTCTACGCTACAAACCCATGAAAATGCTCCAAACCTGGCAGGAACTGAGATGATTTACACCTAAATAAACCTCATTTGTTCACAATTACAGTTGAAGGCTGAGAAAGTGGGACCCATAAATCCCTAAGTGCGCCTCTGCCACCATCACCTTCATCATTCCATTCCACTTGTTGACAATATGAAGGATGTGGAGACGCAGGTTACATCACTCACCTCAGGAAGCTGGAGAAAGCAGCGATGGTGGCGTTCATGGAGATGCCGATGTCGGCCATGGCCAAGCTGAAGACCAGGAAATTACTGGGGGTCCTCAGCTCTCTGATCTTCAGGAAGGCGACGATGGTCAACAAATTCAGACAGAAGCCGAACAGACCTTTGGAAGAACGAGAGAGAGGTGTGAGTGTGTGTGTGTGTGTACATGTGTTTATGTGTCTGTGTGCGTGTGTGTGTGTGTGGTAGCATCGGTAGCTTTTTGACACACAGGATCTTTCTTATTACCAACAGATGATTAGAACCAGGAACCTGCTGGTGTTCGGTTCCATCACTCGCTCCTGTCACAGGTTGGATCGCAGCCCCCCTTTCCCGGATCAGCTGTCTGAATTCCAGCTGAGGGGGGCGGGGTGGTCAAACCCACAACACACAAACAAACAAACAAACAAACACACACATAAACACTCACCCTCGACCATGAGACACGATCCCAGGGAGAAGACATCAAACTCGGAGAAGCCCTCCGGCAGCGGGTAAGACGACACCATCCTTACAGGCGATTCGATACAAAGTGCAGCAACCACAACACAACAGCACGTCCGCTCACTCCTCACTCAGGTCCGCTGCTCCCGATGTGTCTCCAAACGAGCTGAGGGATCCCGCTTTTAAAGGCGCATTTCACGTGAAAACCATGCATGTCATTATGTAAAGACCCCCTCCCCCCCCACACACACACACTTTCTATCCCCCCTCCTCCTCTCTCTCTCTCTCTGTTTCGCCCCAATCCGAGCAGGAATTTCTTAATGAACACCACCACACCGACCGCAGCTCTTAATACGCGTTTGAGCCGCGACGCTAAAGCCCCGCAATTAGTTACACAACTGAGCCTTTGTGAGGATGATGTTGATGATAATGTTGATGGTGATGATGATGCTGGTGATGAGAGCCGCACGTTTCTACGCCTGCAGCTGTTGTCTGCACTGATACCGGCTGGCTGCAGGTCGTGAGGAGGCACTGCAGGGTTACAGGTGTTTCATAAGCGACCTTCATCAATAATCACTGCGTTATGTGACTGATGGCTCTATGTTATAGATCTATACTGTCAAGATCTTTAATAATCCTTTTCTAACTGTCATTTATTGATAATTTCCATGTACATTCATCTCAAACAGCATTATTTTCCCACATATTAATCCTGCAGACTATGATCCCTAAATGTAAATAATGGACTGATATGTAAAAAAGGAAACCAAATCTTAATCCCTCTCTCCATCCTCTCTCTCTCTTCCCTGCAGCATTATCAGAGGAAGCGTGCTAAGCAACAGAGCCCAGATGTTCCCCTGCCTGATCTCCTTCTCCCCGGCTCTTCCCGTGGATTGTAGGTCAGATGTGATATCTGATCCCCCCCTTCTGTATGTCCTGGGTCTCCTCCCAGCTGGATACATCCGAATCAGCCGGCTCCTCATCCTCTGCTCTGAGAGTCTGGGCACCCTGCGGAGAACTAAAGCTCATTTGAGATGTTTGTATCCAGGAAGAACAAAATGCATGATCGGTATAGACAAGAGCAGGCAGGACAGAACAGGAAGAAGAATGTGTTACCCTCAGTTTCACATCTGGTGTACAGTAATACTTGAAGCTGTTGGAGATGTTGTTTATGAGCGGTGCAGTGGTTTACAATCCATATGTTTGGTCTCTGCCCAAGACATGCAGGTAGTCTGATCTGGAAATTCTAAACTGTCCATAGGTGTCTTTAGCTGTGTCTCATTAATGGGGTGAAAGTGGTTATTACAGCGCCACCATCAGGCCAACTTGTACCAAAATGAACGGGTTCTTCCCTGGATTTGGTCTAACCTGCACACCAAGTTTGTTTGGGATCCGTCAAAAAGGTTTTCAGATATCCTACAAAAAGTGATACAACCACAATCTATGCATGCAGGCTATTGGAGGTTATTGGTCAAGTAAGTGCAGAGGATGGAGGGATGGAGACATAACCTGATGACATAACCCTGATAAACCTGTGGATAGAATTAGATCGATTAAAAATCAACCTGAGCACACAGAAGTATGAACTCGTAGGATTTACTGAGTGCTGAGGGCAATAATGCGGACCAACGTGGGAGTGTGTTGAAATGGGGCTTGAACCTATAGCGTCTGTACATTAACGTAAATCCTGCCACTTTATTCAGTGTGGTATTCATGCTTGAGATTGCGACATCGTGGGCAGCTTTTCATACCACAGGGCTGGAACAAGGCGGACATTGTTCCCGCTGAGGTCTGTCTCAGGCTGCAGATTATCAGATCAGGCGCTTTATTGGGAAATATAGGTGACGATGTGTGAAGTGCACAATCATATGACACTGCAAATCATCACTTATAGAGAAGTTTCTGATTTTAGCACCGCATACGTCTGCAGGAGTCTAAAGTCAAAGGCTGATTCAGCATCATCATCAAATACCTATTTATATATGCTGATTTATAGACATACGATAATAAATCCTCTCTCTCTCTTTCTCACTGTCTCTCACTCTCTCTGTGTCTCTCATTCTCTCTAATTCTCTAACTCTGACTCTCATTCTCACTGTCAGTCTTACTCTCTCACTCCCTGTCTCTCATTCTCTCTCTCCAACTCTGTCTCTCTTTCTCTTTCATACTCTCTCTCTCTCACTCTGTCTCTCATTCTCTCTCACTCTTTTTTTTGCAATTTGTTTTTATTGTAGCAATCATTGTACATGACATTGTGCATACAGTTGTAAACTCTGTTCTCACTCTGTCTCTCTCTCATTCTCGCTCAGTGAGTGTCTCTCATTCTTACTCTCTATTACTCTCACTCTCTGTCTCTCTCACTTTCTCTGTGTCTCTCATTCTCTCAAATCCTCGTCTCTCATTCTCACTCTGTCTCTCTTTTTCTCTCAGTGTGTGTCTCTCATTCTTACGCTCTATTACTCTTACTCTCTCTCACTCTCTGTGTCTCTCATTCTCTCTCTCCAACTCTGTCTCTCGCTCTTACTCTGTCTCTCAGTGTGTCTCTCATTCTCTCTCTCTCTCACTCTCATTCTCACTCTGTCTCTCATTCTTACTCTCACTCTCTCTGTCTCTCATTCTCTCTCTGTCGCTCTCTCACTCTCATTCTCACTCTCTTTCTTACTATCTCATTGTCTCTCTTTCTCTCTCCAAGGTGATAGGAGGAAGAATTTCCCTTTTCTTTCCTCAGTCGTAATTTCATTTAATTGCCCTGTCTGACCTTTAAAACCTCTCAAGTCACAGGTCTTTGAGAATGTGTGTGTTAAGAAGCGTGTAGATCTACAAAGTGCTAAACGTGTTGGGCAATCGTAGAGGAAAAACTTTAATCATTCCACGTTGCATTGCGAGTCGTTAATCTCATTCACTGAAGCCTGTAAAGCCTAAAAGCCGCCTTTACATACATGTGTAGTGGCAAAAGACGTTGAGGTGCAAAGTCATTGTAATGCTGCAGAAATGGAATCTAGCATTAATGTGATAATTACATTGAAGAAAGGTTTCTCTCTTCAATGTCTCTATTTGATCCTGAGTTTGTCAAAGCTTTGGCTCAAGATCAAAGCCTGTTTGTATTTGAAGGTGATGCAGCAAATTGGGGGCTAAATAAAAGTATAACACGAGGAATTCAGGCTTTGAAACTGTGAGTAAAACCTGGAGAAACTTGTCAAGCTTCAAACGCGGCCCCGTGTTCAAATCTGGCTCATGATCCGTGATTGCCAAGTCTTTGTAGGCCTGAGTGGCTTTGTTTGCACGCATTACTGTGCCAGCCAAGTCAAACACTAATGCAACACAATGGATGGGTGCCAATGTTTACATCCGGAGAACAAACAAGGCTGCAGGTGAAAGAGCGCCAGACTGTGGAATTCTCTTAAAACGGTTTATTGAGGCTAAAATGCAAAGGAGTCTGCTGTCAATCAAACTGGTTAAAGATGCTTTGTGTTTACTTACTTTGGATTCATATGATCACAAAAATCCTGAAAAAGTTTTTTGTTCAGAAATTGTTGTTTTCAAACACGTTTCCGTTTACTTTTGAATGTATAGAAAGTTTAGTTTGATGTCATGGAAACTCATTGTGCAGAATCTGTATGAACTCTGAGTATTTTGTTAAACTTAATTTACATGCAGATACAGACTAAATGTGTGTCTCATTCTCTTTGTTGCTGTTGTTGTGCAGCTCATTAACACATTGACGTGTCTTATCTTTACATTGTTGTTACATCAGTGTTGTTTGATTCTGATGTTCTGATTTGTTTAAATATCAGTTTTGCTTTGTGACGGTTCACTTCCACTGAGATCCTTCTTTGTAGATGTGATGTGAGCCTCTGGAGCCCCGGTCTGTGCTGTTGAAGCCCCTGGTTGTGGTGTCGAGGCCCCGGGCTGTGGTGTCGAGGCCCCGGGCTGTGGTGTCGAGGCCCCCTTGTGGCTGAACGCGGCGCCATCATAGATTAACACATCCACAGCAGCTCAAGTGAACAAACCACAGTTGAGAGAAAGAGAAAAAAAATCCGAACCTCACGTGGATTGTGAGCATTTCGGGAGTGTTTTCCTCTGTGATGCTGATGATAATGACCCGGCGCGTCTCTGCGCAGCCTATCGGATCCCGGGATGAGACGCGTCCAAACGCAAGGAGCGCCAGTCCTGCGCTTAATCCGCGTCCATCCCTTTTATCTGGGGACTCTGTGCGGTGTGGTCAGTATGGGACAGCGGAGCGGCGGGGCAGAGCCATGCGGATGACGCCCCAGTGAAGGAGACACGACACGGGTCAGCGTGTGCGTCAAAGTGTCCGACATGCTGCTGCTCCTGCTGCTGGGGCTCTGCGGGGCCGCGGCGAGCGCCTGTCCGCCGCTGTGCAGCTGCTTCTACCACAACCTGAGCGACGGATCCAAGGCCAGGTGAGAGGTTTACACACGGGCAGAAGCGAACATTAGGCCCGGGACACTTTCACTTAAGACTGGATTAGAATCATAAACCACTTTAATACTCACTTACTGCGCAAGTTTGGATTCAAGTTTGTCATTTTACTGCACATTTCGGTGGCGATTACATCATGAATTTGAACAGGTGTTAATAGCGGTAAATATGCAAAAAGTTTACAAAAAAGTTTACGATTCTATTTGTGTGCATACGAAATAACTCGTGCTTTATTAACCCGTGTCGTTTTCTCTCCAGGAGCGTGATTTGCGATGGCCCCCAGATCTCTGCTGTGCCCGCCGGGCTCCCTGCAGACACGTCCAAGCTGCGGATCGAGAAGACGAACATCCAGCGCGTAACGAGCGAGTCCTTCAGCTGCCTCTCCACTCTGGAGTTCCTCTGGATGTCCTTCAACTCGCTGTCCGCCCTGAGTCCGGACAGTTTCCGGGGACTCTTCAACCTGGAGGAGCTTCGTCTGGACGGGAACTTGCTCTCCGCCTTCCCCTGGGAGTCTCTGGCGGATGTTCCCAGCCTCAAACTCCTCGATTTGCACAACAACCAGCTCAGCTCGGTCCCCGCGGAGGCCACCGCCTACACGAAGAACCTCACCTACCTGGACCTGTCCAGCAACAGCCTGCTGACGCTGCCGCCGGAGGTTCTGCCCTCCTGGCTGGGTGTTAAACCCGCGCAGGGTCCGGAGAGCTCCAGGATGATCCTCGGTAAGAGACATGTAGCTAGAACAGACACCAACCATCAGACCACGGGTTGTGCCTTAAGACCGCAATGTTATTTAAATTCTATTATAGTCCCGAACAGCAGCTGGACAAACTGTTGCCTAGCAACAAGCATGCTGTAAACTCTGTTGTCAGAGGGCAGTGGAGAGGCGCTCAGCATGTCAACATGTCAATGTAATCCAATGCGCTCAACAGAATAGTTAAAGATAATTAACATCATAGCTTATACTTCAAATTAGAAATGCAAAGTTATCAATCAATTATTCAATCAAACCAGTCCAGCATTATTTTCTTTACACCTTTTATACAGGTTAGTTCATAAACTGCTAAAGTAAATAGACAGACTAAAGTAAAATGCAGAATAAAATATGCAAAAAAATTAAAAACTAAAGTTGAGTATTTTCTGTTACTGAACACTGAAGTGGCAACATTAGGAAGCTTTCCATCTTTCAGTTTCGTCCTGTTTGTCTGAGACGAGAAGCTTAAATTCAGGACTGAACACTGGGAAGTGTTTTTTTTTTAAATAGCATATTAACACTTAAACGCTCCACAGTCTACTGTGTGTTTACAAGAGAGGAAGAGTCTGGTTTTTCCTTCATCCAATGAAAGCATCACTCCTCTCTTATAGGGACCAAGAGGGGAGAGAAATTATCATCATCATCATCATCCTCATCATCCTCCTCATCATCATCATCCTCATGGTGGCAACAGTCACAGTGATGTAGTTTATGAATTAAATATTAATCCTCTTACAGGATTAACAAGCTAACATCCACACCCTCCATCTGTAGGCTCTGTTGTCTCTGTCTCTCCACACTCCCGTAAACCTCACCTCTAACCTCAACCTCAGGTCTTCATGACAACCCCTGGGTGTGCGACTGTCGGCTCTTCGACCTGGTGCAGTTCCTGAGGTCTCCCACACAGTCGGTGGCGTTCATCGACACAAGGCTGCGGTGCTCGGCTCCAGAGAGCCTTTCGGGGGTTCTGTTCGGGGATGCAGAGCTGCGACACTGCCAGCTGCCACGCATCCACACAGCTGTGGCTCGCGTCCGCAGCGCCGCAGGAAACAACGTGCTGCTGCGCTGCGGCACCATCGGTGTGCCCGTCCCTGACCTGACGTGGCACAGGGCCGATGGACGGGCCCTTAATGGAACAGGTGAGTCGACTTCTCTCTCTCTCTCTCTGTCTCTCTGTCTGCATCCATTTATAACCACAAAAGAAAACTGATATTAATGTAGTTTTCTTTTTCCATATCAACATTGTGAGCATTCTTTCTTCTGTCCTCACAGTTCAGCAGGAGACCTCCAAGGAAGGAATCACCTGGTCCATCCTGAGTGTCCCAGCTGTGTCCTACCGTGACTCTGGGAAATACATCTGCAGGGCCACAAACTACGCCGGGAATGCCGAGGCTGTAATCTCTCTGGTCGTCTCCAACTCACCAAAACCAGGCGGCAACCAAACCAGCAGTGAGAGGAGATCCAAAACCAAAAAACCCAATGAGATGGGCAAAGCTGCCTATCAGGAGAAACTGGTGGCCAGGTATGTGGCTCCAACCTCCTCTGCTCCGCCCCCTCCTGCTGTTGCTCTGGATTCGGACCTTCCTCGTGGTCCCCAGTCCGTGGTGGCCAGTTACAGCCCGGCTGACAGAGCCACCCCGAGGCCCATCGCTCCCTCCGACCCCCAAGCGCTGATAGATCTGGAGAAGACGAATCTGAGCAACCTGGAGGCCAACACCTCGTCCCTGCAGCAGGACCCAGACAGGGTGGTCCGCTCGGTCAAGGTGGTGGGAGACACGGACAACACCATTTCCCTGAACTGGAGAGCCCCCAAGGCCAGAAACACGACGGCGTTCAGCGTGCTGTACGCTGTGTTCGGAGAAAGGGACATGAGGAGGATCAACGTAGGTGCCGGGCAGAACCGCGTCACCATCGAGGGTTTGGTACCCAGGACCAAGTACATCGCCTGTGTGTGTGTGAAGGGTCTAATCCCCAAGAAGGAGCAGTGTGTCATCTTCTCCACCGACGAGGCAGCGAGTGCCACCGGAACCCAGAGGCTGATTAACGTCATCGTGATCACGGTGGCGTGCATCATTGCCGTGCCGCTCACCGTCATCGTGTGCTGCGGCGCCCTGAAGAGACGCATCCAGAAGTACTGGAAAAGGAAATCCAAGGACATCCAAGACTCCTACGTGACTTTTGAAACGCTGTCGCCTGGCACGAAGGCCAAAGGTCTGGAGGGCGAATATCTGCACAAGGCGAACCCAGAGGAGTCCAACAGGCTGCTGTCGTCCCGCTCCAGCCTGGACTCCGAGGCCACGGCCAAGATTGAGGGACAACCCAACGAGTACTTCTGCTGACGCTATGCTCCAGCTCCAGCTCCTGCTCCACGCCACCTCCCCCGCGATCAACCCCACCCCCCACACGATCAACCCCACCCACACCCCAACACCCACCCGCGTGCCCATCGGCCCCACCCAAACGCCAACGGCCACCCTCACCCCCACTACCACCCGCACCCGTACCCTCATCACTACTCGCACTCTCACCTGCCGCAGCATCCCGACGTCAGCCCGCCCCCCACACGCCCTCCAACTCCCCCGCCGTTGGATTCTCCCCGACCCCGCCCTCCTCGCTGGATCGCACCGCCGACTCCGCCATCGCTGAGACCCAACTTCTATCAAAGGACGTTTGCACGCTGCACTATTATGGAAATATCAGTTTAAGAGAAAATTTTACATTTTAATTCACTTCCCCAAACATTTCCCCAAATCTCAGACGTATAGATTTCAAGCTAAAGAATGTTTATGGCACCGAACCTCCCCTGTCCCTGATGAAACCTTGGTAACCCGATCTGATTTGAGGGGAACTCAGCAGTGGATTTTCTGTGGTGTGTATCCGATGTGTATGTGTATGACCTGTACATACTGTCCTGGCTGATGAACACACACATATACTGCGAGCTGGTGCCTCTGTATGTATCTTTATGTATCTATATGTTCTCTGAGGAGTAAAGCTGGAGCTGGAGTGAAGTACAGGAGGGACTGAAGGACGCAGTGTAAATAGGCTGGAAGATGTAAACACTTTCTATTCCTGACGATGAGAGGAAATATCCCCCCCCCCCGCAGTATAGACTCATTACTCATTCAGTTTGTCATTGGAATTGAAATAAACTTTTATATATCCATACGCAGTGGCATTATTAACCCCTTAAATCCCAAAGTGTCTGTCTGTCTGTTCAGGATCAGGACTCATATGATAAATTATATTTATTTATGATAAAAGTGTTGTATTTAGGTGTTGTTTTGTTGTATTATTGTGTGTGTGTGTGTGTGTGTGTGTGTGTGTGTGTGTGTGTGTGTGTGTGTGTGTGTGTGTGTGTGTGTGTGTGTTAGTGTGTGTGTGTGTGTGTGTGTGTGTGTGAGTGAGTGAGTGAGTGAGTGAGTGAGTGAGTGAGTGAGTGAGTGAGTGAGAGAGAGAGAGAGAGATACTGGGCCATACAAGCAAACTGGAATCGACAAGTTGGAAACGCAACAAATGAAAGTTTTAACTCAGGATAGAGTCAAAGTTCCCCAAGTTCAGATTGTTGCAACATTAAACATGTTCAGTAGAACACATTCTTCTCTAAAGTTACACTCTAGTATATAATGTGTGATACTTATATGTGGCTGCTGTGGTCTCATGAAGGCTCTGCAGAGCATCCAGGATCTTCCAGGTCATGGCTGTCGTGGCTCAGACACACTGACACTGTCAGGACTTAATCACATGTCGTCTTGCTGGTTTCTTACGCAGTCACACCGGGGATTAGACCTCATAAGCTTCCCCTCGCCTGCCTGCCTGCCGTACTTTATGTCTCCAGCACGAATGTAGCCCAAATTAGGAATTTCTTCGGACTATGGACATATTTGGTAACTTTCTGCTGATAGTTGTGTTGCTGCATCAGACACATGAAAGCTTGGCTCAGTGTTTGCGTGGATGCAGCTGCGTGGACGAGCGCCATGGAAGGTAAGAGCTGCTCACATAATCTCATCCTCACTCAGGTAGAGGACGGACTTCTAACAGTGTTGCTGTGTCAGAGGGTGACGTTAGCAGAGTTGATTAGAGGTTTTGGTGAAATTGTGAAATTAATGAGAGTTAAATTAGGGAGACATTTGATACTAATTAGCTTATTAAAAAAAGCAGTTTTGATATTTGACAGCAGTAGAAACCCTTTAACTTGTCTACACATAAGCAAAAAATTTTACATTTCATCCATATTGGAATATGGATGTCACGTTCAAGCATGGGGGTCACATTAAAGGAAAGAATGATGAGAAAAAAAGATCTGAAACACCTGCAAATGTGGGCAAGGGCCCCATGTATATTGTTCCAGCTACCTTTTCTCCATAAATGAATGATGTGAAAGTTAAAGAACATGCTGCCTGATTCAGCAATTGACAATTTGAGGCATATATCATAGATTTGTGCTAAATATCTGGTATAGATGCTATTTATGAAGGTCCATGTGAGGGTCTGTTATGTAAGTATTTGCTTATAAATATACATCAAGTTCTGTTCCCTTCCATCAGGTCGCTCATCTGTATGGAGGAGAGTGCGTTTGGGGCCATACCTCAGAACCTCTCAGGTGATGTGACCAAACTCCGAATCGAAAAGTCTCGCTTCACTGAAATACCTCAGGGGTCCTTCAGAACAACACCTGCCCTGGAGAACCTCTGGCTGAACTTCAATGACATCACCGTGATCAGCTCAAAGGCTCTGGAAGGTTTAGGGAATTTAACCGAGCTGCGACTGCAAGGGAACAAGCTTCGTTCAGTGCCATGGACGGCGTTCGAGGACACCCCTGCCCTGAAGGTCCTGGACCTGAAGCACAACCAGCTGGATGTGCTGCCGGAGCATGCCTTACGCTTCCTGCCAGGTCTCACCTACTTGGACTTATCGTTCAATCAGCTTACGGTCATTTCCAAGGAGGTTTTCCTAAACTGGCCACTCTACCAAAAACTCCAAACCCCAGAGGAACAGGAGGGGAGCGCTCCTGGGCCAAACGTCGTGCTGGCACTCCACGACAACGTCTGGCTCTGCGACTGTCGCCTGAAGGGCTTCGTGGAGTTTATCAGGTCTCTTGCCCCCCCGATCATACTGATGAACTCCTACTTGACCTGCTCAGGGCCGGACTTTAGGGCGGGCAAGTTCTTCCACGAGGTCGATCTGCTGCCGTGCGTGAAGCCCGACGTCACTGCGCTGTCCTCCAACGTCAGCGTCGCTCAGGGTGGAAACGTCACCCTCCGTTGCCTCGCCAAGGCCAGGCCCCATGCCGCCATGTGTTGGACGTACGGCCTGAAGATGGTCAGAGGATTTCATGGTGAGAGTCGAATGAGTCAAGATCACGGGGGAGAGAAACAGTAGACAGACGTTCACCTTATGGGATCAGATGAAAGGCAGGACATACGCTAAGTACAAAGGGAAGAAATGAATTGTTTGAAGGAAAGGAAGGACAAGGGCAAGAAAGGCAAAGACGGGAGGAAAGAAGGAAAGGGAGAAAGGAGGATAGAGGGAAGGAAACTAGGAAAGAATAAAGTCGCTAGTTTTGTATCGTGAAAAGCAGAATATTTTCGTATAAAACACCACAGCCGTCTTTGTTTCTATTCATTCATTCACACTAACATCTTCTCAACACGGGGTTGTCTTTCTCTGCCAGACTCCGAGGAGCAAGTAGATGAAGACACTGTCACATCCTTCCTATTCATCCCCTCTGTCCGTGCGTCTGACAGAGGCGTCTACACCTGCAACGCTGTCAACTTCATGGGGAACTCCTCAGTCAGTGTCCTCCTGGATGTCCGCTTTCCCACCAGCCCCCGCTCCTCCCTCATACCGCCGGCGCCTGCCGAAGAAAACGTCTACATCGACATCCGCATCGCCAAACAGACGGTACGCGGCATCGCCATTGAGTGGTTCGCCGCTTTGGAGAACCCTGCGGAAACCTGGTTCACCGTCCACTTCGGCCTTGCAGACGCTGCCAGAAGGGAAACCGTCTACATGGGCCCGGGGATTCGCACCTACGCCGTCTCTGATCTGATGCCCGCAACCAAATATGAAATCTGTGTGACTCTAAGGAACCAAGCGCCACGACTCGGCCAGTGTGTGGTGTTTGTGACAGGAAGCAACGTCGCTGAGATGGAGCAGAGGGAGAAGCTGATTCACATGGTGGTGATCGTTCTGGCCATGGTGCTGGCCGTGCCTATAGGTATGTACGCCTGCACTGCTGACAACAAGCTGGCCTGTCTGGAGGGGCTGGTGGCGTCCTGGAGGAGGCGGCAGAGAGGCAGTGGCGGTGGCCAGCGGGAGAGACAGGGCACCTTTGATAGCCTGCAGGCTGCCAGCGACGAGGGCCTGGTCCAACGAGAGTCCACCGAAGACCTGAAGGTGAGGAGGAGGTCAGAGGACAAACCCAGAGGCAAGACGGACCAACTGTATTAAAAATGAAAACTCTTTTGTTGTTACTCTTTGACTTAATGGTACCTCTTCCTCCGTTCTAGGCCGAGGAGCTCAATTCAAAGACGTTGAGTGATCTCCATATGTCCAGCTGTACTTGAAGGATTGACACCAGTGTGTAGAATGTACCGCAGTCTGTGTAATGGTGATGTTAGCGTCATATGTGTTTGTCAGTTCCTTTGTTTGCTGCTGTATCTGAAGCCTTTGTGATTAAAATGAAATGGTGCCCCAGTGCGACCCATGGTTTCATCTGGTTGTTCTCCTGTGGATTTGATCCTCGCATCCCACCAGGGACGGCAGATCAAAATGCTCCCAGCTAAACAAGCAAACACGGGAGTCCGGCAGCATCTACTAGTCCTGTACTGTAAGCGTGCATACATTCATCTATAAATCTATCCGTTGTGTAAAGTACGAAAGTTCATGTATCAGCCAGCGTTTCTATCAATCAGATGTTTGGCCTCATCAACAAATGTGTAATCCTTCCTGCGTCACTGCACACGTCCATGCAACGCGTGGACCGAGCCACCGAGACAGATGGCACACGGGATATAAGCGTCGGCCAATGGCATTGTTCATTTGGCATAATACTCAAACAGTGGCTCCCCCCACCCCTTCCCTCCTCTCAGCTGTCCATTTATGATGAAATCGCTACGACCTCGTGCGTGCATCTGCTCCGTCCATCCGTCCTGTCGCTTTAACACACTGTAGGCTGAGATTGGCAGCTCTCGTTTTCTGGGCCATGAACCCATCTGCTTACGATTTGTCCGTACAGGATTGATTGATGTTTTTTCTTGTTACACTGATCCACCATGTCTGACATAACGCCATGACGCCCAACAACCCAAACACGGCTTAGGTTTATCTTGTCTTTCCTCTTAAAGATACCTAATACAAAGTGTATGAAGCAGCGTATTAGATCAAACATTCTGCTCTCTGCTGTAGCCATTTGTTTGCTCAGACTGGGAAGCAAATATCTGATTTTATGTTTTAGATCTTTGGCTGTCAAACATAGCTTCCACTCATCCTTGTGGCTCGATGCTCTTTGCGACTTCTAACCTTGTAATCCTCGGTCAAATAGCTCAGTAATCCCGACTACCTCTTACACAGAGTAATACACCATCATTTGGGCTGCAGCTCGGCGCTCATCAGGTCACTTCAGGAGCATTAACGGCAAATGTGACGTATGAATGGGACAATTTTGGCCTTGACACCAGAAAGTAAACATGGAGGTGTTACACTGTGTCTGTGTGTGTGTGTGTGTGTGTGTGTGTCTTTGTCTCAGGGAGCTGCAGCCAATCAGTCGTCTTATCAAGCTCATGCATGTCACCTGGACCAGCTACTTAAGGTCCTTCACCTTTCTCAACACATTTAAGTTTATTATCAGTTAGGGTTGTGAGTTTCATCCTTCATACTGCTTCCCTTTGAGACAGAAATGGTTCAAACGAGTGCGTGATTGTTTGTTAGTGTGTAGATCAGGACAGATATGACAGATATTTATGTAGTTTTGGGATCGTGTGCTAGTTTGGAGATTGTCAGATGGACATTGGATCCATTGTGCAGTGAATATTCATGAGGTCGACCTTCGACAAAGAAGGAAGACAAATCAAGCTTCTAGGAAACCAACAGAAGAAGAAGCGTGGACTTCATTAAGTGCCCGGTTTTCATTCAGTATGCACTGCAGGGAAAAATGTGTGATGCACAAAGAAACCAAACACACACTGAAAGGTTGTGAATACAAATATAATATCTTGGTGATACAGAACACAAGACAGGCGATTGTTCATTACAGGAAAATGGAATTATTGATCCACACTGTTGATAAAAAAAAAAAATCTCCATCTTATCAAGTCATTTAAATACCCAACCATAAAAGCTTTGTGTTGTTTAGATTTCTGTCACATTATTTCAATGTGTTTCCAAAACAAATCACCTTGTTGAAAGAGTCCTGATCAGGCAGATCTCTGCAGTACAATCGATGAGGTAATGACTTCAATCAATCAGAAAATGAGTTGATTTTTAATAGAAACAGAGGGAAATTATCTGCATAGAGCTTTAAGCACAGACAAGATGACTTAATAAAATGGCAAAGAGGTTTACACATAATTTAGAATTTTCTGAAAAACACAGTCTCTCTCTCTCGCTGTCTCTCACACGCTCACGCAGTCACACACACACACACACACACACCCTAGTGATGCGTCATCATCCTCCTCTGCTCGAATCTCATTTTGAGCTCTGTCACCAACGCTTTGTTCACCGTGTCCCGTCTGCCCATCAGCGGCTTCTTCTTGGGTCTGGCTGCCGACACAGTGGGCACGGCAACCCGTCTGTCCATTGCCACGTACAGGGGTGGAGGCGGGGGCAGAGCCGGGGCGCAGGGTGGCGGGGGCCGGACGTTGTTGTTAGTGTTGATGTTCTCCGTAATGACCTCGGGCTCCGGTTCCTCCTCTGTGACCTGGAATTTCTCCCCGGGATCTTGCTGTTTCTTGAAGGGGTTTCTGAAGGCCCAGGCGTGTTGCTGACGCGGCCTCCTCCTCACACGGCGATTGGGCAGAACCCGGTTAGACTTTTTGTTGCGCATGAACATGACAGTGGAGATGATGAGTGTGACTACGATCATGAGAACAATGAAACCAGCGAGCCCGCTTAGGATTTGCAAAGGCTTGTTTCTACGACGCATTAACATGGAATCCGAAGGCCTTCCTTTGAGTTTGGTCTGTAAAAGAGCACAGGGACAATTCACACCCATGGGGCTGAAGTTACTGACTGACACACAATGAGAAGTTGGCCAGAAATGTAATTTGAGGTGCAGAATGTGCTTCCAAAATCAAACACGAACCAATTTAGCATATTTTAATACTTTATCAAGACAAGATCAGAGAGATTGATTGGGGGAAACCCACAGCTGAGACCAGTCAGTGTTCCATTTCAGCCCAAATTAAGAAATGTTGGTTGATTTTGGTTACTTCTTTGGGTATGGGGTCGATAACTTTATGAATAAATTAATTAGAAGAAGGGGAAGTGTTGGCTCTCCTGTGCTCCTTTACAGACGCCATCGTATTGTAAATCTTTCAAAACAAAATGCCCAACAAATATTAGAACCAGAGTAAGAACAATCACACTGCTGTGCTGATGATCTTCAGGCAAGCTCCATGTTATGGCACAGGCCTCCTTGTAATCTTTCTGATCTTGCCATGATGTCGGACACGTGACTTTTTCACAGAGTTCCAGTACATGATAGTCGAAATGAAGATTGTCAACGCAATGGTGAAGGTGACAAGAGTCAAACAAATCTTAAACACAGTGTGTGGATGCTTCTGAAGGCCCAGGAAGTACGAGAATAACCTGGATTTGACCTGGAAATGTGACAGTGACATTGGTGTGAGATTTATGTTCAGAGGAAACAACAGAATTTGAAAACACAATTTCCAATAGTCTGTCCATGAAGAAAATGAGGGAAATATTAAGAGGAATGTGGATATTTGGAAGAACTGGTCACTGAGAGGATTGATTGATATGATTGATGTTGACAGAAATTGAACAGTCCCAGTTAATACACTTACATAGTTTGTTGTAACTCTCTGTCCTTAATCTTCTTAATCTCAATCTGTCGCACAATTATCTCAGTTTCAGCTTTTTAATATGGTGGAATTGCTACAATTATCACCCATAATCAAGATTAATCACCTTCACCTACAACATGTTAAATAATCAAAATCAAATTTGTCAGGGTTCCTAGACATTTTTCACGTATTTTTTGTGAGTTTTACTAAAAAAAATTTGCCTAATTTTCATGCTTCTCATTGAAAGTTTAGAGGATATTTGCTATTTTGTAAAATGTAAATCCTGAATGTTCCTTCTTTGCTGCGTTGATTGAGAATTTGTTTCTTTCCTTTTCCCCAATTTCCCCAAGCCCAGAAATGCCCTAAACCTAATTCCATACTTTTCCTTACAACGTAGGAACCCTGACTTATGAAAGAAGCCATTTTTTGTATTGTCTTGTATTCGTTATTGATTAAAATTTGGGTATGAATTGTGTGGGTAACTGTTGTCTCTGCTCTGGTGTAACTTACGGCCTCTGTGATGTCGAGCTTGAGGACGGCGGTGGTGCTGAAGGAAGGCTGTCCCCGGTCTCGAGCCTGCACCACCAGAGACCAGGTGCAGTCCTTCTGCTTGGTGATGTTCTGAACGATGGCCATCGACTTGACGTAGGACTTCAGCACGATCTCGCCTGTGTCGGAGTTGATGTCAAAGATGTTGTCCGGCTCGGTTTCCATGATGGCGTACTCGATGACGTTGTTTGGCTCCTCGGCGTCTTCGTCTATAGCCTGTACAGACGCATTTCATGGAGGATTAACAGCCGTGAACTCACTCTGGGCTTCACTTTAACTGAACTTACAAGACGCCGTACCTCTATTTTCACAGGCACTCCGATGACCATGGTGGTTTGGACAAAGTTCTTGCTGAACACAGGCGTGTGGTCGTTGAGGTCGAGCACGGTCACAAACACCTCCGTCAGGCTGTACTTTCCCTCTGTGTCCTCTGCCTTCACGTAGAAGTTGTACTTGGACTTCACCTCTGCGTCCAGGGTTGCCCACGGCTGCGTGTAGAGGATTCCAGACGTGGGATTAATCAGGAACCTGGAAATGACGATTGTATATTGGGAGCATTTGTGTTACTCTCGTGTTGCTACTTTCATACCACTTATCCAGAGTGACTCGCTCACATTTGTTACTATGGACCATTTTAATCATGAGCCCTTTCTCAGCACATATTCCTAGAACAAAGCAGGACTACCTGGTGCCTTATTCACTTCCCCTTTCACACAGTTCTGCTGGCAAACTGGCAACTTGGCCTGAAATTCCCTGACAGACAACTGGTGTTAATATCCCTTCAAACCTGCAGGTGCCGACGACGCACCCTAAAGCTACCTAGCCAACATGTAGAGAGCAAAGTAGAAGAGGAATCTTGGTCATTTGGTCGCACATGGTTAAATCTCTGAATCCTGCTTGTTGGGTTTTTGTCGCAGGTGAGTTGCGAGACAAATACGTCCGATGAAGAATAGACTAGAGTGCGTGTGTCAAAGGGGCTACAGGAGCCACATCCATCCAGTCATATGTACCACAACTGAAGCTTAAATGTAGCAGGTATTTGTTGTGCTTCCAGCGTTCATCTGTTTGTGTGAGTTGTTTAGTTACCATGCCGTGACTTTGGTAGAAGGGAGCAAAGAAGGTTCTATTTTCATCTCCAATCCCATTAAAGGATTTAACAAAGACACAAGCGAGCAAAGATCAGACCTCTACGGATCTCTGTGTGCAAAACCAAACACTTGGTATACTCACCGCTCAGCTCCGGAGCCGTAGATGGAGTATTCTACTTCTCCCCATGGCCCAGTGTCTGGATCTGTAGCCTGAATGCAGAGGAGGCACACAGGAGACACAGTTACAACTTTGGTCAACATACTCTTTACCATGTTCCCTTATTTTAATCTTGTTCTTTCTTGTACCATCATTTAAGACCTGTGCAGCAGTTAAAGGAGCAATTTCAAGCAAGTGATTGTAATCCACAGACCTGATATAGTGAGTGTCTAAAATAGGATCACACACTGCACGATATGGGTATTAGTGCAAAGCAAACCTGTTACTGTCATTACTAGACGATTCATTACTGAATTGAATGCTGAGCAGAAAGTGACTGGCATCGGTCAGTAAAATGGACGATCAGGGCTGGATTGGAACACGATGTGACAGGGCTGAGCTATAAAAAGACTTATTTTGATGTAACATCATGGCCTCAGCTTATCTGTCTGCCCGCTTGCCGTCTCTTCGCATCCCCAAGGTCACTGGCTGACTGATTCATTTAGTTATTTATTTCTTCTGATTGAAATTGCCTGGGATCAAGGCAACGAGCCCGTGTGGTGTTCAAAGGACGGATTCATTAGTGAGGCCCCCCGGAGCTTTGAGCCTCCGCCAGGCGGATGAGCTGACAAGGGAAAGGTTCCAATACCAATGAGCAAAACAGTTAACCAAGTCCTGTTTCATATCGCCACAAAAGTACAAATACCGATGTATCATAGAGCTTTTTAGGTGCCGCCGGATAGATAGATAGCTAGGTAGATAGATAGATGTGTGGCTCATCTTTTGTTCATATTTCTGAGCTGCAGCTTGGTGTGTCGCTGAGCTTTGGAAATGAAAGCGATCGCCATCTGGCAGCTTATATCTCCTTGTTTTATATACACGTTCTCACACACAATCCCGCCCGTCCACGTTTTGGGAGCTAATGGCTCTGGTGGCCTTTTTTGCTAAACTCGGTACTCCTCTCAGAGCAACACTAAGCTCAGCGTTTGTGTGTATTTTAAGGTCGGATGAGCGCTCACTCACTGTCACCGTCACCACGCTGGAGCCGCCGGGGGAATTTTCGGGGATTTTAGCAACATAGTAATCTGAGGAGAATTTGGGAGCGTTATCGTTGGTGTCCAGGACGTGGATGATGATGTCTGCCGTGGCGCTGAATCTCTCCGGTGTGTCGATCTCCACTGCAAGAAGCTAAAAGATGAAGACGATAGTTTAATGAAAGAAATTAAAGCCCTAACAGGGTCTTAATTTACATGCAGTCAATCAATAATGCGAGTAAGACTAATATTCTGTGACGTGAGGGTTAACCTTGTATGTAAAAAATTGTTGTTTCTCAAAGTCCATGGCAGCAGAGTCCTCGACCAAGATTGTGACTTGGGCCTCATTAAGAACAGTCTGAGGGACCACACGGAGCATCCGCCCTGGTCCAATCAGCTTCAGGTTGAATTTAGCGTTGGTGCCCTGCAATAACACCTCAAGACAGTCAGACACATGTAACCTCGATTTGGTTTGGTTTCACATAAACTCTACAGACTCTCTCTGTGAGAACGTAAGTACGGCTTGCTTTACTTATTACAGCATGGAAAAGTTTTTTAACTGACCGTATGATGAGCAGATATAGAACAACTTCTCACAGAACCTGTTTGGAATTGTTTCAGCATATCAAAGTAGTTAAACAAACCTCCTCAAATGAGTCTCGCTGTGGCTGAACCATAACACGTGTGTTCTAAACAGTTGGACTAAGCAAGTATGTGTTACGGTCATACATGATTTTCTGAATTGTTTCATCACAGAAAACGAGTTATTTTAACATGAACAAAGGTATTTATAGCAATCTGTGTTTGTTAATCTGCATGGTATTGTCCATTCAATCACAGTAAAAGCATGATACTGCGCTGCATTAAGCTATGTGACTTTAAACAATCAATGTCGGTTTTAAGTCACAGGAATATTATTTTTAGTAGAAGCTGGTGTGAGGGCTAATGACTTACATAATCAAACAGAGAAAGAGAACATATTTTTGGAAAATCAAGAATCAAGGTTTAAATCTCTCATTATAAACATTATTTTTGAACATTATTTTTGAACGGTGAAATATGGACTGCTAGAGGTTGTTGCACCTGATCCGAATCCTTGACTGTGATTTCCAGCCCTCGGAGGATCTCCCCCTCTGGCGGATGCTCGTTGACTGTCAGCTCAAACACGTTCTGTGGGCCCGACTTTCCGTAGAACGTGGGTGGGTTATTGTTCAGGTCCACCACGCGGATCACCACTGGGGCCACGCTGTAGTCCAACAGTTCGCCCTTAGGACCGACTTCCGAAGCCTGGGTACAACAATACAAAAAAGCTCAAGCTGAAGTCTGAATCTTTATAGACAAGTTGAGCCGTAAAGGTATAGTTGGGAATCTAATACATGTACTCGTATTTGCTGTGTCTTGATTGTATCATAGGGGCCTGGAGATCAGTGTCCTGCAGGTGTTCTCAGGCGTATGACTGATATAAAAACACGCCAAATGAACTCAAACCCTTCAGTCTGGTTCGCTTGGGGTTTGTTTTGTGGTTCAGTTGATTCGTGTGTAAACAATTAGGCACCCGTCTGCTTTGCATTTTCTTTCATGAACCAAAAAGGTACCTGGAATGAACCGAGGTCACTTAGCAGCTCGTTTCCCTTTTAGTGAACTGGGTTCGGTTCATTTCAAAGAGCCCAACAAGGGTGACAAACCCTCCAGTGGCCTGCGGCTTACCCTGACTCTGATGTTGAAGAGCTCTCTCCTCAGGAGCGACGGGTGAGTCAGCAATGTGATGCAACCGCTGGTTTCATTGACGCTAAAAATGTTGACGTCACCTGTGGAGCAGCAGACAAACTCAGAGCTTCCACCAACATTTCTACACTCTCACTCATTCATCTCGCGGCATGTTTACCTTCTTCTAACGAGTAAAGGATTGGATTTGGGTGTTCCTCATCGCCATCTTTGGCGATGACAGTGACTATTTCAGAACCCTGCAAAAAGATCACGAGATAACTTCACTTTAATTATTTTCGAACCTTACATCAACATCTACAGACCAGTACTATTACTAAAACCAGGGGACGTTCTCTTCTCAGACTCACTGGTGACGAAACTTCGTAAACAAACGCATAGTACGGCATCCCGATGAAGGACGGGGGTGTGTCCTGTACGTCAATGACATTGATGGTCAGGGTAGCGGAGGATGACATGAACTGCTCCCTGCCATTAAAATTCCCGCCGCCATCCTGGAACAAATGAGGAGCACAACCAAGTCTTCTACTGTTCCTAGTCTCTTAAATCTTGAATTCTGATGCAGTCTAAACGAAGATACTGTTACATTTGTCATCACCATTACCTTTGCAACCACAGTGACAAAGTGCATCTTGGACTTCTCATAGTCCAGCATTTCTGTAGATTTGATGCGGAGGACACCGCTGTGTCTGTCGATGGCAAACAAACCGGCCTGAGCATTCTGCAACAGAGAGCAGGACAGAGGCAGGGTCTTAAAAGCTCAAAATGGAGTCACAAATGAGGTCGCAGGAGTCAAAGTCTGCCGCTGCAAAAACCCCTGGAACACATTTACAGACCGCACTCACGTGAGATCTCATGACAAACGCTCAGATGGCCGCTGCACTTAACGGCCACTTGAATTAGGCCACATCCTGCACGAGGTCTGCAGCTTCCATTTGAATGTAAAGAGCCCATATGCCCGTGGGCAGGGCAGGTGAAAGCTGCCGGGTCCAGATGCGCTCTGCCTCACTTGTCGCTGTCACTCAAGGCCAGCTGTTCTCTGCTCCTAATAGCCCAAAGTGCAAACGAAAATTCCACGCCACCCCGTGACCAAGCAGCGCTCTAAGCCCGCAATACCTCACACAAATGTAATTGTGATTTAATCCTCGTCCCTGTAACCACATGAGCATCTTCACCACACGCACACTGTGTATGTATGAAGGCCAATGATGTCCACATCACTATAATTACATTTATGCACTTTCTCTCCATCGCATGCAAAAGGCCAGTTTGAGGTGGACGGCATTTTGTGTTTACAGGACCATCTACCCTAATGGTGAGAGAGTGTGTGTGTGTTTGTGTGTGTGTGTGTGTGTGTGTGTTACCTGGAGGAAATAAGTGACAGAGCCCCCTGAGCCTGTGTCTCTGTCCACTGCGTCAACTTTGTAAATGCTGCTTCCAGATTCGGTTGTCTGTGGGACCAGACAGAATGTTCACAACAATTACACATTCTGAATGTGCGCAAGAATGCACACCAATAATATACAGGAAATCAGGATGAATTCAGTGTTTTCATGTACATATTGCGTGCTTTGTGTGTTAGTTTTCAGTGGAGAACTCACTTCCAGTACATTAATGATCCCAGGCATGTTCTGGAATTCCGGCCTCTCATCGTTGGCATCCATTACAAATATTGTTACTTTTTCCACCACCTGAAAATGCGAAAGAGGCAGATTAATTAGATTTATGATAAGGAACAGAATGTTATCTGAACAGTGTAGTCACACCCTGGTCTTCACACACTGTACCTTGCTTCGACCATCTGTGATGCTGACCAGAACGTCAATAGAATCGTGTTTCTGATAACAACAAAAGAATGACATCATTTTACTTCCCAGAGGTTTGTTATGTGGTTTTGTTTGTAATATGTCGATGCTCTGCAGGGTTTACCTCTCTGTCCAGCTTCTCCACCAGTGTGATGTTTCCAGACTGGGGGTCCACCCTGAAGTATTCCCTGGAGCCGGGCTCAAAGGCGATGCCGTAAGTCACCTGCTGCCCCTCCGGGTCTGTGCCATTCAGACGGTAGATCTGTGTGCCTGAGGACACAATATGTGTGAAGATCTCATTTGCAAAAACAGCTCATTACTGAGCTTGCTCCTAGAAATCACAGTATTCTGTTTCTTCCGTAGTTTTCTTTGGCACTAGTACTTCAACCTACAGACACCATTCAAACATCAAACTGTTCACAATGTTCAGGACACAACAGCGTTTTCAAATATTTCACTTTCTTTCAGATATCCCGAGTTTAAAATGTGTGTTTTAGAGTGGAGGCATCTTTTTCAACTCAACAGTTCTCTTTTTTCTGGCCGGCAGATCGGCAGCTTCAAGGCTTTGAGCTTTAGCCGTCTGAATCTGCTTGTAACTTTTCTCAGGCCTTCAGGCTTCACTCTTCAAACACATTCATTCTTCAAATTCAGTTATCAACTCTAATCAAAACATTCAGGCTTGTGTGTCCTTGGGTTATGACGAGTCTTAGTGCACAGATGGAAAAATAAAAAAGTGAGAACATGACAAGAATTAAGTCAGAATATATCTTTACATCCCATCTTTAAACATTTCCTAACCACACATGGCGTCTCTGCTGCTGAACTGCCTGTTTTGCTCAAACTGAAATGGACCAAACAGACTCTGAGCTACAGGAAGCAGATGTTCCTCAGGACCCAGAAGGTATAGAGGAACATCTGCAGCAAAATGTCCCTCAAATCAACAGGCAAAGCAACGTCGGCTGATTTCAGCCTCCTGATGAACATCTGCTCCTCTAACACACACACTTTGACGTGGTGGCTTCACAAACATCATAGAAAAGACATTTGGTGGAGTTGTTCTTCTGTCAGCCTATAAGGAATTCAAATATCATGTCAGAGGTCAAACTCACCAATGGGCGTGTCCTCCGAGAGGCTGAACAGCGCCAGATTCCCATTACGGCTGTAGGGCCCGTTGTCATAGAAATAAGGGGCGAAGTCTCCCTGTGCTAAGGACACAAATCAAACACAAATACATTCACAAGCCAACAAGCAAATACTCAGAATATCACAAAACATAATGTGAAGACTCTCACATGTAAGGCTGTCTGTGCTAACAATGCTAAAGCTCCCAATTACAGGATTACAGTTGAGCTACGTCTTAAAATACTCCATCTTTACATATCGACTGAAGGCTGTAGTGGCAGAAATAACACACATTTTCTGGCAGATACTATATTGAATATACATATAAACCTACAGTATAATTCATATTTATATATTTAACATTAATACACAATATATACATAAAACCATGAAAACAAGTGTAAGTAAATATGCTCAGAATGATTGTTGCACTTCAACTCATAAGCAGCTGTATAAGTAGGAATCATAAACACAAGTTAAACATTCATTCAGAGTTCACTGCAGAGGTCACAGAGGATGATGAAGTCAAACTTACCAAAGCACATGTACACAAAAGCAAAAAGCTGTGACAGATGCAGTATCTTTACATTCTTCATCGTAAAGAGCAAAGCTGTAACATCGCACCGTTGAAGACTTGTCTCCGTCTCCGTGACTACGACCCTGGACGACGGATCCCCCCGAGCTCAGGGTGTTTGTGGAGCAACGTGAGGGCTAATCGTGCTAATCCAGTGACGGCTCTTAGCCTTTACGACTCTCGCTGAGCTTCTTCACTCCAACGGGACGGACAGGAGGAAGAAGGAGGCACACAGCTGCAGACAGGCGGGTATGTATGTTTGAGATATTTTGGCTTTGATGAACTTTAGAGGCTTTAAAGTCTAAAAGTAATACTCCGGTGAAATACTTTTGATACTTCAGTCAAGTTAACAACAGCCGCTACACAACTTTCCCCTCTATGCTGAAGTTTAACTTGTAACAAAGTCATTTTAATGAGGTACCTCTACTTTTACAGGAGTACTTCAGACCAGGTATTTGATCCTGTATAGTTGCTTTAAACTGTATTGCTGTGTTCTGTGTATGATGTGTATTGTGTGTAATGTGAAGTTGTTGTACTCTTGTTCAGGTCCTGGGTGGCGTCAGGGCGTGATGTCAGGGTGTGGTGTCAGGGCGTGGCAGATTGTGTGATCGGGGGCCATCTGCTGTGCTTCAGAACCATCTGTGTCATGTACATCGGAGGGAAAAGGCCCGGATTGACTAAATTAATAGATTAATGAGTGCAGGCAGCGAGCTAATGAGATTACTTCCTTTTTGGACGATACGGCGAGAAACCCAATCGGCACAATAAAACAGGAAGTCATAGGGAAAAGAAAAGAGGTTTATGTTTCTATGCATGTTTTCATTTCCAGTCCTGCTTATCTCTATCTTTGTTGGTTCCTTATTTCTTCTCCTTCCTTCCTTTCAAGGAAAAGTAAATTTTAGGCCACTGGACAACCAGCAAGTCCACTTACTGAGAACCCTCACAGACACCTTCAATCTATCCTTCCTTCCTCTCCTACCTCCTTTAATCTTGCGCTTGTTGATCAGAGTTGTGTGTTGAATCTCTGGAATTAAAAACCTCATTAAGTTAATTCCCTTTTTTGTGGGTATTTTGGGCATCAAAGCTGCTAATCTTCTGGTTTAATCTCATTTGCAGTCGGAGGTCCAAACAAATGTTACATAATCATAACCCGCCAATCAAACACAAACCAGCACATATTATCCAATGTTACTGCGTAGTTTGTGTACTTCAATGTATCACAACAACAACAACAACAACAACAACAACAACAAATTATATTCAAAGTTTTCCCGCCATGAAACATTCACTCCACATTATATCATACAGGATTATATCTTGTATTTATTCTCAAATATTGTGAGTAGTGCTGCATGTGTACACACAGTAATTGTTTGCTGCTGCAGCTCACGTTAGAACATGCTGCACGCAAGAGGATTCACACATGAATAAACCTTTTACAAAGCATTTTCATATAGTGAAATGAAATCTATTATAATCTTTATAATCTGAGCGGTATTAGTCGAATGTATAGCTCGACCCCTGGGGCTGCTTGTCGCACGAATTGTTCTTCCTGCAAACTGGAATTAAACACAAATATCCGGACCTGAAGAGGTGTAACGTTCCAAATGCAGAGATTTGAAATTTCAGATTGAACCTTTTTAAACTCTGAGGTCACAATATATGAAAACCAAAACCAAAAAAAAACATTTGGGGGTAAAAGAGTGAGGCTGAATCCCCTGCCTGTACATTAAATGTTTATGATATGGAAGAAACCTTGAATATTCTAAACACACTTCTGCTTTTTCAGCCCTTTGAGCCCAACTGGAAAAGATCACCTGTGCGTCTGTGGTCAGCGCTGTGGGCTCAGGTTTAATTCTCGTGCTGCTGGCAGATGGCGGGCCCAAAGATTAACCCACTGTGCTCTAATCCCGCCTCATCTTGTAATGCACAGAGGCTCTGTTTGTCTGCTGGAGACACAGGTTCCATCAGACATAAACATGCAGCACAATTAGCACAGGCAGTATCCAGGCGCAGCTGCACAGCAGACTGCTGTCGCTCGCTGCATAAAGCCAGTTTGAGTCTGAGTCACTGAAGTGTTGAAGATGTGAAACTTGCAGGTGTCAGCGAGCTTCACACGTACATGAAAGTTGTCTTTGATCGGAGTAAAAAGAATGATAAGGATAAAAGCTGGCGGCTCATCTTCTTATAGTTTCTAATCTCGCCTTCAATCACAAGCTGACCTCTTTGTTGTGGTGGTGGACGGAGCCATTAGGCTGCCTGCCCACAGATCACCTCAGCGTGGCCACATGTGCATCCTTTTATATGGAACCTGCTCATCTAGAAGGTCTAAACCTGTGTCCAATTGAGAGCTTAAAGAGAGAGAGATAAATTACAATAAAATGTGAAAATGATCAGGTCCCAGTAGCGCCTCCTACTGATGGAATCTGAGATGGGAGAAGTTGCGCGAATCCCACCAAAAAAGTCAAATGCTTCAATAACAGAAATAATCAAAATATCCCTCGAAATTCATTTAAAAAGTACACAGCTCAAACATTGCAGGGATTTGTGTTTTTCACGAGTGAGTCGGTGCACAGGGATGGACGTCTATCAACACGTAAGTTAATATTAAACAATTAACATGACAAATGATTGAAAGTTGATCCACGTTTTTTTGTGTTGGTAAAAGCAAAACACTGTAAACAGGAAAAGCAACTTATTAGTGACAAGGTTGCCTCTATGTTAAGATATCCAACTCATCTTTACCATTTTGGATTATAATTGATAATCTCTGTGGTGGTTTGCTGAGGGCAAAGGTTTGCTTTTAGTCCACTGTCAAACTAGGTCGCTCTTTTAATCTCTCCATGTGGAGTTCTGTACGTTAACATTTTGAGTTCACAAACATCAAAGCTGGCAGTGCAAATCATCAGGTTCACGAAGGACAAACATCTGAATCACAACAGTCAAACATATTTCTGCAGGAGTCATGATGAAGTGAGATGAACACCAAAGGAACACGTTTGTTGGGTTTGTGACTGAAAGATACATTTATTAAAAAAACACATTGCAGAGTCTCCAGTAATGAGCTGTAATCAGAATCACCTGTTAGTCATTGCCGACACCTGCAGGTCATCAGCCATAATGACCAAACCCCACAAATACATGCACCTGTCACTCAAGCTCTCTTTGGCCCAATGGAGCTTAGCTGTCATGGACTTCTGTTTCTGTGTTATTTTTGAGTGAGAGTGTGTTTGCTTGTAGACTTCTTTTGTTTTAACTGGGAACAATGGCAACAACATTGAACTTCAAAGGTGTAAAACAAACAATTGACAGACAACTATTGATCCCAAGAAGGGCGATTGATTTGCAGCTTACCTCAAGGACACACAAACATCCAAAATGTCACATCAATCACAAATCAGTGAAACAGACGAATTTGAAACATATTCTAACTTGCACTATATTCAAAACACAATGACATTGTGAATTTTGCTTCGTTTCCTTTTGTAATTTCAAAAAGGTGTTTGGAATACATTAACAAAAAGATTGAATTGTCTTCATTTGTTTGCCAGAACCCTGTGTGTAATGTGAGAATATCCGGGCTCAACGACCCATACATGCATTTATGGGCTGAAGTTTTTTTTGATCCATAAAATATCAAAAATACTTCGATTGTAATAAAAGCAAACATGCGTGTGAATAAAAGGCGCATTCATCTTTACTGTTGCTATAAAACCAAGTCTGACCATCGGTGTGCTGCATTCTTTGACAATAATGCCCTCTAGTGGTACAAAATAGTGCTGGACTCTAGCCTAAATTACGTCACAGTCACTTACAACGTTATCAATTCTTCTATGCTGTAATTCACATATAAAGGAAATGTACTGAATCATTTATCAAACATTACTGACGTATGACATGTCAAATACACAATGAAATGTGTTTTTATAGGGTTTCCTACAATCTAATCATAGAAGCACGAGGCCCGCTCTGGATCGTGTGGCACTGGAGCCTCTGGCTGTGGGTCGTCTGGCTCTGGATCCTGTGGCTGTGGGTCGTCTGGCTCCTCTGGCTACTCTGGCTCTGGAGCCTCTGGCAGCTCTGTGCAGTATGAAGCTGCTCATTACTGCACCTCCCCAGATTCTAATAATGTGAGGTAATGAGGTGCTGACAGGAACAGCAGCTGCTTGACCCACATAAGACGTCATTTAGCACAGGGACAACCAGCCTGGAGGGGTCAGAGTCATAATACTGCTGGTAATAAAATGTAATAGTGTTTCTTGTATCAGTCATTTTATTTGATGAGCAAGACAAGCACAGAACTGAAAGACCCTTTTAGTGATGCAACACATGAGCACACGATGCATGACAAACAGACACACAACCAGGGAGTACAATTAAAGAGAATAAGCACGACAACAAACAGAATTTACATTACAATGTGCAGCTCTTTGTTCAGTCATGCCAGGTTGAGGAGTTAGAAGAGCCTCCCAGAGCTTAAGTTAACACATAGTTATCAGCCTCCACAGGAATATTGTCATGGCCATTATGTTGTAATTCCACTCTGACAAGAATCAGGAACAACAACAAAATCTCAACGCATTTTCACCCATGATGCTGAAGCGTGACACACACCAGGGCAGACTTCCTCCATCCTCCTGGTCCTACACACATCATCTGTCCTCGTCCGTATCTCTTACTCACCTTGAGGCTCTACCATCAGGTCTGATCTCTGGAGTCATCTTGACCTTCAAATATTTGCCGTAACATTCCTTATGGCCCCCAGGCCGATCTAAGGCCATAAGAATGTGAGCCTACACCTACACTTCAAACATGACACATGATATAATAACTTCAACATTATCTCTCTCACAGATAACCAACGATCAAATTAACATGTTTCTTTGCTTCAGGCACAGGCAGTACTTGTGCTATCTGAACAGAACAGAAAGGTGCTGCTATAAGAGGACATTTTGGAGACTCACAATGAGCAGTTTGGTCCCAACGGATGGAGACGCACAGGCCCAAACAGACAAAGCGTGATTAAGGCTTGGCTTAATCTTTCAACTATTATCTTCCAAATGTCTGAGGAGAAGGATAAATTCTGAACAGAGGAACTATGGGAAAGATCTGTGGAGCGAGTGGAGTCACAGGGCTTCAGCTGGAAACCTTAGACACGGAGAGGACATACAAGAGGCTACAACTGGGAAGACGGGGGGATAGAAATGGACACAAAGATTTGGCAAACTTTTGTGAGGGGAGAGAACATGAAGCTGGTCTGGGAATCTTCATCAGGTGACGATTAAGGTGTGAGATTTAAAGATGAAGCTGCTTTGTTCTCCAAACTGGCATGAAAAGAAAAGATTAGAGAACTAAAGTAGAAAAGTAGAAAAACTTGTTTTGTATATGTTACTTATTATATATGAGTTTCATTTATGATTTTGTATTAATCGTGACAGAAAGAAGCTTTATGTGCTGCTGAGTTTGACAAAAACTAGAAGCAACAGGACTCAAAGTCATCCAGAAGTCACCAGAAACACTCAGTTACACCTTAAAGCGCACTTGTTAGTGTTTCGCGTGTTTAGCATTACTCATGTATTTAGTATTCCTCATGTGTAGGACGGCGTGTTCTCTCAACTCTGGAGGCATTTCCTCTGACGGGGGGGAGAAGGAGGGGTGGCGGTCCTTTATCCCAAATTGCAGGGGTGATTTGGGGGAGGACCACGTGACCTCGCGGGCACAGGATGTCCCACGCAGGGGCAGAGTCACGGTGCCGTGAAGCCAGCACCGCTCCATCCGCACCGCACCGAGCCGGGGTCCAACACGCGGAAAAGTCGGAGGGAAACTTCCGAGGCGATGTTTCAGTGACCGGGAGACACTTAACCGTTCAGAGGATTTGATTTAGAGACGGGGAAGAAAAGGAAAAAGTTCGCTAGTCAGTGTGGTGAGACGTTTACTTGCTCGGTTCAGAGTTGAATTGAGCGTGTTGCGTGTTTCGCGTCGCGTTCGACCCGCCGGTTGCCTGATGGTCCTCAAAGACGTCCGCGCTTTCGTGGTGCGTTCACGGCTCCCCATTCAACCGGCGAAGGAGAGGAGCCCGCGTCCGTGGATACAATGAGGCTCTGTCTCCTGCCCGCTCACTCGAGACAATGCGGCGAGATGCCACGAAGAACCGGGGCACTTTCTCGCCGAGCCGTGGTCGTTTTGCTCGATTCCCGAGTGAGATCATCTAAAGGTTTGTGCCGTCCGCTACCTGTACGTCTCCGCATCTGATTTTCCCGAATGGCTCAAAGCGTAAAAACGCTCTCGACCGACTCACAAAGAGTAAACATCCCGAGCGACCGCAGCGAGAACCGAGACGCTGAAATAAATCACGTTTTCACATAAAATATTCATCTGTTCAGGTGTATTTCCTCATATCATGTCATATGATGTAGGTGTAAATGGGTATTGGGTCAGTATAGCGACGGTTCGTGCCAGGTCGTAACAATCAACATGTTGTCGATTATTAATTTGATCATGATGATTGATTGATTTGATCATCTCGTCTTTTTCCCCCCGGATAATTGATGTACATTTGAATGCATCATCCTCGTAGTAAGCAGAATCATTCAGAAAGCTTTTCTCATTCTGGTTCAGACGTTAGCAATGAAAATCCTCCTATTGATGAAGACCCCCTCCCCCCAAATAACGCATAATAGGTATCACCACACACACACTCTCTCTCTCTCTCTCTCTCTCTCTCTCTCTCTCTCTCTCTCTCTCTCTCTCTCTCTCTCTCTCTCTCTCTCACACATCTTATTTTGTATATAAAATGGTACATCAAAAACAAACTCATTCATGCAAAATGCCACCTTGATGAATTGTAACAGTTTTCCACATTTACCCAGAGCACTTAATTGTTTACACCCCTGGGTGCACCGAGAATCTCTCAGTGGGAATTCAGCTCTCAGCACCTCCAGGAGATGAGATGCTGCTTTGAAGGCTTTGAAGGCAGCCATTAATGTAATTTGTAGTGAGATGATAAACAGAGTGATGTGCGTTTATGCTTGAGCAGATAGTCAGATTTGCCAAACGCTCCAGTGACTCCTGAATATGTAAAAGCGTTCGGCTCAGGAGCCTCAGCCTGACAGTTTGACGGCTGTGGCGTATTAAGCTCAGATAATTGGGTGATATTTACTTACGATCACTCAACAACGGCTTGGAAACTGTGTCTTTTTTCCCCCCCTTTAACAATATGCTTTGTAGAAATGATTCACTCTCTTGACAGGTCCAAATGGTGTGTGTGTGTGTGTGTGTGTACTACATTTCAGTTTCAGTAAAGTGAGAGAAGCTTCCAAACAGAGAGAAGATAACCCAGGAATGAACCATGTTGTTTCGCAGTTGATTTCGAAGTGGCCAAACATGAAGTACAATGCTATACTTAGAATTTAATGGCCACTTAGAATTTGACTAAGTATGTTGAATTATTCTGAAGTGTTGTTGTGTCATAAACCAAGCTGTGACATGTTCAGCAGTTCCAGTATTAATCATCACTGTCTACAGGTTGTGTATTTTCTATTAGTTACTTGTGTGTCACTTGGACACACTTCTGATTCAGAGAAATTGTATTTTGAAATGAACCTGGATGCTGGTGGGATGCAGCAACAGGCTGGAATGTTAGCGCTTTTTGTCACCCTCTCTGTTTGGCATTTTGACTCTGCGCCATATGGAAGTCTTCCACATGTGCTGAGACACTTCCCTGTTTATATTAAGGCTCCCTCTGTCCCTCCCTCTTTCTCTCCCCTCACTGCTTCCCTCCCGGTCCACAGACTCTCTTTAGGCTTTGATAAGCGACACACAACTCTTATGAAATTTTACTTCAGCTCTTTTTTAAGGTTTATTCAGTTTTGCGTTTTCATCTCACAACTGACATCTACTGGCAGTGGGAGGTAATAACAGCTGATCCTGTAATTCCAATGCGAAATGCAACACTGACGTACCCAGACAAATGCTCTTTTCTGTAGCTTTCGCGTTTGGAACTGAGTCTAAATGTGAACTTATAAATATAAACTTGATAGCTGCTGTTTGCCCAGCTTGGTTTGGTCGACAACCTGCATCATTTTCTACTGTTTCCTCATCCAGGACTTTTCTCATTGCAGAATGAGGCTTCACCCACAGACGAGCTATGATCAGAGCGCTGACTGAGCAGGCCTCTTTATGACAGCCACCATCAGCCAGCACGCAAACTGTGTAGATGCTCCAAAATTAAAGGCAGGACTTAAGAATGAAGACCAAATATGCTATCGTCTTCATTTGTATCGTGGCCTTGGTCATCATTGAGAAAGAAAGCAACATCTTGTCAAGGTAAAGGATATCTTCTGAATCTCTCATTATCAAATATTGGTTTTCAAGCTGATTCATTTGTATTCAATTGACTCAGGCTGGTCAGTTGTCTGTGTTTTATCAGGGTGTCCGATAAGCTGACCCAGATGCAGACGCCGCTGCAGACCCCACAGACACCACTGGATTACAGCAACGCCACACACAACGGCTCGCTCACGATGCTCAAAATGCTGCTGTCCAAACTCACCGACACGACGGGGAATTCCTCAAATCTGTCAGAGGAGGAAGAAGATATGGACGAATTAGGCTCCCACGGCTACGCTGGCGGCCGTAAGCACATACTACTGTTGGCCACCACCAGAACGGGTTCCTCATTTGTGGGGGAGTTTTTCAACCAGCACGGGGAGAACATGTTCTACCTGTTCGAGCCTTTGTGGCACGTAGAGCGTTTGCTGACGATGCCCATCGGGAACAGTAGTGGGACAGTGCTGTCTGGAATCTACCGGGATGTACTCCAGGCACTCTTTTTGTGTGATTTCTCACAGCTGGAGAGGTTCATCTCACCCTTACCTCAAGAACATGTCACCCCAGCTCTTTTCCGCAGAGAGTCTAGTTTATCGTTGTGCGAAGAATCCGTCTGTAGTCCAGTGATCAAAGATGTTTTTGAGAGGTACAGTATAGTCAATTTGCAAAATAGATTTAGATCTTAGGTTTAAGCAACATAACATAATGTAATGTATAGTTCTTTATCGTGTTCCACTCTCTGTTAGGTATCACTGCAAAACACGTCGCTGTGGGCCCCTGAACCTGACCCTTGCGTCTGAATCCTGCCTTTCCAAGCAACACCACGCCATTAAGACGGTCCGTGTGCGCCAGCTGGAAACGTTACAGCCATTGGTGGAGGACCCTCGTCTGGATGTCAGAGTGATCCAGCTTGTTCGAGATCCGCGAGCCATTTTAGCGTCCCGCATGGTAGCCTTCTCCGACAAGTACCAGACGTGGAAGACCTGGGCGCAGGACGGTCAGGTACCTGAGGACGATGAAGAGGTGAAGCGGCTCAAAGGCAACTGTGACAACATCAGGATGTCCGCAGAGGTCGGGCTGAGCCGACCCAGCTGGCTCAGACGCCGCTACATGTTGGTGCGCTATGAGGATATAGCCCGCTACCCCATGCAGAAGGCAGAGGAGATGTATAGGTTCACAGGGATTCCGTTTAGTCCCCAGGCTAGGGACTGGATCCTAAAGAACACCCAGACCACACAGGAGGCAAGTGGGATTTACTCCACCCAGAAGAACTCATCAGAGCAGGCAGAGAAGTGGAGGTTTAACATTCCCTTCACACTGGCTCAGGTGGTGCAGAGGGTGTGTGGACCCACCATGAAGCTGTTCGGGTACAAGTTTGTGGATGATGAGAAGATGCTGATCAACAAGTCCATCAGCTTGCTGGAGGAGAAAGTGTTTCGCCTGCCTTGACTTTAAAAAATGTACCTGTGAAACTGCAAAACGGTGCACATGGATTGAGATCAGGAAACGCCATCAGCATGGCAACGCACAGATCAAACGATTGATGACTAACAATGCCAAAAGACTGAACGCCGACCGGCATCTGGGCCATATTACATTATCCATACTTACCAGTTATGTGCCTCATTATTGGAGTCACTTAAGAGAAGTATTTATTTGCATACTGTGCTCCCAGAGACTGGTGTTAAAGCTTTTGTTCGGAAGGAAATAAGCATAGATAGCAAGAGATAACTATATAAGATTTTATCGATAGTTGATCATATGTAGACTCACCTTTCAGGGCTAAACTAGCACGACTGCCAAAGGGATGTATGTGTGTGTTTGTGTGTTTTTACCTCTGAGCGATACCTGGATTATTCACAAGGAACAAATCGGTTTAAGATAACTTTCTGTCTGATTTTTTTTTAAACAAAATGATGTCCTATTTCCTGCCACCAGAGGAAATCTGTCACACTAGATAATTACACAATCACATTAAATGTAAAGGAAGCTCAGAATTCCCAAGCTCAGAATTCCCAAGAATAAATGTGTTTTGCTAGTTGTGTATAAGCGACCCTACAATCTGGTTTCCACTTGGATTTTATTTGTTGTTTCCTGTTGCAAGAAGAAACCTTTCACCATACTTTCCAATATATAATCTGGCTCAAAGTTGTGTGAAATAAATTACAACACAGACTACTTACTGTTAGCATTGTAATTGATGTCGTATAACCTGATTTTCACCCTATATAATTCGGTCGGAAAATATTCTAATTGAGTGCCAAAATAGCTCCCAGACAATTGAATAAATAAATTCAAACAATGAGCCCTACATATGGTTTGTGTAGCTGGTGCTAAATGACCGCTCGGTGTTGTGCTCTAGACTAGGCACCGTGTTGACAAGATGTTGTGTACTGTGATGGGGTTTGACATATCTGACTCAGGTGAAGTGAATGTATGGTTGTGCCAGACTCGGTGCCAGAGACCCTTTATAACTGTGCTAGTGGTCTACAAATAAAGACAAAGACTAACTTACTTAGTGTACACGTGGATGTGGTTTCACTACACAAAACACCAAAACAGGAGCTAAGCTACAAATATACACAATGAACCAAACATGGACACAGAACACGGAAGTGGGAGCGTGTCTAACTAATACAGACTTTAACAAGCTGGTCTAACACTGAATACTCCGCTTACCTTTGACAACACAGGCTAACAGACGAGCTAACACTAATGTTTAGCTAACTTTAGAAAAGAACGATTGTTAATCACACAAACAAAGCCAATATGAACACTTTGTCTCACAGAAGCTCACAGGTGTTTAGGAAAGGGAAAGATACAGACAGCAGTGATCAGAATGTTGGCAAGTCAAGCAAAAAGAAAAGAAGTGAAAACAATTAAAATATTTCTACTTCGTGGAACTAAAACCTCTGGTATAATTATAATAAACCCCCGGTGACGTCTCGCTATGAGGCGTCTTACGATTCCTCACGCGATTTCTAATTTTAGCTTCCGTTTGCCAGAGTAGAGCAAGCTGACAGTGACTAGCTCAAGCCTCTGGACTGATGCTGATGTTTACTTTCCCATTTATAATCACTTCCCTGTTTAGCACGTTTACCTTAAATGATCTGAGCGGCCACGCTTTTTTTTTTTTCATGAATTTTCTATTTACAAAGGTGAACAGTCTTCTTCTGCTCAGCCGCCCTGACTACAGCTAATGCTAACAGCCAGGTTCTTGTAAAGGAGTGAAAACTAACCTTGCAGTGTTTAACTCACTGGTATGATATTGTATTTATGTTGGATTTCATTGTGTACAGGCGTCTCTGTTGTGTCCATCACCTGTATTTTAAAAAAGCAGGATACAGGAGGTGTAAAAAGAATCACTGTCTTAAAAGACGTATATGGACATGATGACTAAAAGGAATAAAAGGGGTAAAGTAGAATATTACTAAGCGAAAATCCAGGTGCAGTTAACAGCACGTGTAAAAGCAGCTCCTGTAAAGCTGAAAGAGTGGCAGCTGTAGCGTGGCTCTTAATGGTATATAAAGGTGAGCACTGTGCATCTCCTTCAATGGAAGCTTTATGTTCAGCTCGGCCACGGGGCTGCAGAGACTGATGTGCTGCTCATGGAAAGGGGATATGTGTTAGGCGTGCACATACTGCAGAGCTTTTACCGCCCTGGTGCTGAAAACATAAATAGAAATTCATATTCCAACTGGCAAGACTTGCATTCACGTCAAAATGTAAAGAGTGAAATAAAATAAAACAACATGGACCTGGGAGGGTGAAATAATAATGTCTGCATTTCACTCCGATTAAGGCAGTAAATCAATATTTTCTATCATCTATACACCCTAATGTGATTGAAACGGTATAAATTGACGAAAGCTCACACAGCGCTGCAGACCTTGATTATGCCACAGTGGATTGATTTCCTCATGCGTGTAAACATTACAGTCACAGTAAGACACCTCTACATGCGTTTTCCTCAACGGGCAGACTTGCCTATACTCTAATTACGCCATATGTCATGTACAGTATATTCAGCCAACCGCAGAAAAGTAGTAATTCAATCGATGTATACATCTTATTCACATTTTTGCCTCAATAGAAGTTAATAATCTTTAATATGGCTCCTTTAATGGAGTAAATGTCCCCGAAGGGCAGAATACAGTGATGGTTTCATAAGTCATCCAGGTTTGAAGGCAATGAAATATTCAGTCAGTACAATATTTCAGTTTTCTCTTTGTTTGTCAATCCCACTGTACTCTATATCTATATAATCTATAAACATAGAAACAGTCATGACTAAAGAAAATAGAGACGTTATCCTCGTTTATTTGTGTAACACATGTCAAGTCGTAGTTCATCTTAGTTCTGAAATCTTATGACTGCTGGCTCTTCTTGCAGTGAGGGCTGGGCCATTGGGCGATGTCTCTGAGCAAATATGTGAATAAAACCCTCTTTCACACTCACACACACACACACCTTTTTCTCTGATTGGCTCAGTAAATGTGGCTGCACCCTGATGTAGACGTGCAAGTGTGCTGAGTCAACCATGAATAAAAAGCCATTAATGGAGGAGAAACTGCAACAGATCAGGAAAACGTCTTCATCACAATAGGCTGGAACACAGGCTGCTGTTTGTGTTGTTCTGATTATGTTTTGATCTGATAGTTTGCTTGCATTCTTTAAAGATCTCTATTGTTGTCAGATTTTACATACATAAACCCATGGAAAGGGTTAAAAAGAGTCTAGCCAACATTGTCTCGTCTGCGTCTCGATCCTCTTTGTTTGCCTTTAAAAGCCTTCATTCATGTATGTACGATGATTCTGAGGTTTAGAAAGTTGTGGGACAGCCTAGATGAAACCAAGATTAATGTGGGATTGTTTACTCGCATAGTATTTGTTTTACCGCATTCTCCGACTCTGCCTTTGTGTCCCATTGCACTCGGTTGCTAGGATCCCCAAATGGTTGAGTGGGAATAACTTAAAGGCAGAAACAGGGAGCCTATTCAAGTCGGCATTCTTGCTGTGGTCCCAGCAGAAAGGAGGCAGTTCAGAGGTCACAGCTGTTGGTCAAGCAGATTTTGCCTTCAGATCAGCTCCATGATGCTGAGTACTGCTAACAGGCCAAGTGACGGCCTGCAGATGTTTCTGTGCTGCTTAAGATGAGAGGAGGCTTGAGCCCACGGATTTGATCTATTTCTGCTCTGTATCTGCTCTCCCCTGGCTGCAGCAGCTCTGTGCACACTTGGTGAAAACAGACTGTTCAGGGTCATGTCTGTTTAGCCCAAAGGAAACAATGTCGCTTTAACCCTGCATATTAATTGTTCTACAGAGCGCAGTGTGACAGTCAGCGTCCCATATAATACCTCCCTTTTCCAGGAGACCCACAGTAATGAATGGCAAACATTCACAGTGAAGATTCTTCAGTATGTGATGATTGAGCAGCTAATAACTGAGACTGAGAGAAAAACTGTTTTGTACTTTTTTAATGCAAAACTTACATTTCCCCTGAAGTTATTTCTAGCCTTGTCCGCTTTAGAACATACAGTATCTCCAGCAGTGTGTACAGGCATGCCCCTTTGTTCACGCAGGCTGTGTAGCTCTATACCCAGGGAAAGAGTGCTTGTTACTCCATTTAAGGCTCTATGAAACTCCCTCCTCTTTCATACAGCAGCTTCTTGAAGGGACAGTAACTATCCCCCTTCCTTTCCCTTCCATTTGGCCCATGCTACAGTGACACTAATTGGACAGCCTGGTTGTGGTCTTTATTTCAAAGATCCTGGAAGTTTCATTAATCACATGTTTCTCTTTGCTGCATCTACTGAGAATATCATGACTCCATGTTGTTGTTCAAATAGCTATAACCACATTCCTGCAGTAATTTTGATGATGTCACCTCTGTTATTGTCACTTTGTACCAATACCTCTGTGTGTTGCTCTTCTTCTTGGCTGAATCTTAATTAAATATATTCAAGTAAGACAAATGTCTGACTCCTCTTTTTACTCAGAACAGAATGGTTATTTGTTCCTGCTTGTTCCTCTTGATGAGATCACAAAGATTCTCACCTGATGAAATGATAATGGCTCATTCTATAAAAGTAAGAAATTCTGCGAAAAGTTGGCATCTTACATATGATTCACATTGGACATATGAACTGTATTTCGTTACCTGGTATGTGTTTCACGGTTTAATTTTCTTATACCCAGAAAAAGAAGGCCTCTTTAAGTGCAGTAGTAAGACGACCGGGAGCTGCTCGCCTGGTTAATCAAGCAAGTACTGAGAGATCAAGAGAACAAGTGTGGGAGCGTGTGTGAGAAGGTCACCCAGACCCGAGGAGAGGAGATTCTGTCCTGCGGCTGAAAGCTGAACTGGATGAGCTGGAGACTTAAATGTTTTATGTTATAGGTTAATATGTGCTGAGAGGCCTTAAACACACTCTGCTCAATTAGAGTATGAATTGGAGTTAGTTAGTGACTTCAGGATTGTGAGTCAGGATTCGGTTATTCATCATTATTTGTATTTATTTATTTTTGTGTTTGAATCGAGAGAATTGTATTCATTAATGCATTTGTGAATTTTTCTAGGAGTTGCTTTAGATAGTTTGAATTGTGGTGAATTACTGCCGGTCGTGGTGTTGTGTGTGTGTGTGTGTGTGTGTGTGTTCACCAGACATGGGGAAACAGGTGTTTGAACCAAAACAGATTGAAATATGTTGTACCAAACTGGAAATTCCTCTCGTTCCCTGAGGGCCTCCAGCCGCTATTGTAATGAAACAGCTGGGATGAGACTTTATTATGTCTTCCACACATGTGTTGTATAATTGGACTGCTGGAGAACGACCAACAGAGGCTTCGTTTGAACCCGGACTAACTCCAAACTTCTGAGACAATCATTAATAGCCCCACAAAGAACGCTTTCACTGAGAAAACACACAAATATGCGCAGGAATGTCTGGCTGGGTGGAAAAAGGTGTGACAGAGACACACAGAGACCTCAATCCATAATCAATTTGAACCTCTGGGTGGTTTCACGAGGAGCAAAATGGTGGATTTGGTTAAAACATCATTTGTAAGACTTGCTTTGTGGGTTGAGAAGACAGATGATGAGAGGAAACAGACAGACAGGCAGACAGTCGGAGAAAGATTGAGGCGGTGAAGAGGAGGCAGTGGGGCGAGGCTGAGACAAAAATAGACGCGCTCAGAGGGAGAAAGAGAGATAGAGAGGCACAAAAGGAAGACGATGAATGCCAAGAGGAACTAGGTGAACTACATCCAGCATCCAACCCCTTTAGAGTGACGTGAGGAGACGCGGCTCAAGGGCGAACAGGTTTCCGGATGAGGCTAGACGAGGATTGAACCCCAATGCGGCAGGGAGGGAGGAAGAGGCGCCGGGCCAGAGAATGCGCAGCAGATCAGTGAGCATCATGAACCGCCCACGTCGCGGCCCAGAGTCGCGGCCCAGAGTCGCGGCCCAGAGTCGCCTCTGTTAGTCAGAAGTTTTCCGTCATTGGCTACAAAATATGGAACACACACACACACACACATGCACACAGATGAACGTGTTTGCACAGTTAAATCAAGCCTTTATGGTTGAGTGGCGCTCAGTCCGATTTTAGTCGTGACGCGGCCGCAGAGTTTGAAGTTACATCTCGGCGGCGTTATTTGCTCAAAGGGAGACACCGGGTGAAAGATCGCCCGGCTCCACACGGCGTGTGTACGTGCACACACACACATTCAATGACTTCGCTTGTGCCGTGGAAGGGAAGGGAGTGGGGCCAAGGAAACAGGAAACGGCCTCCCTCCCCCACCTTATCGTCCCTCCTCACTCAGACATCCTTTATCCCACCTCGGCCCCGTACAGTTGGAGGCTTGGACAGGTAATTGCTGCTTCTGGAAAGACAAACACATCCAGGTTTCTCCCTCCGTGCTGACCTGACATGGAATGTGTTGTGTAGAGTGTGTGTGTGTGTGTGTGTGTGTGTGTGTGTAGGCTTCAGGACTTCTTTTTTTCCTCCACAAAGTTTGTTGAAGCGACTAATCGTTTTTCATTTAAATATTTTTCAAATTTGAAACATGAAAAGAGTTCCTAGGAATTTCTCCTTTTTCCATATTCCTTCTTTCCTTTCACCCTTCCTTCTTCCCCTTGTCTCCTCCTTTCACTAAGTTCTTTCTTTGTTAAAGTCATAAGGAATAAAAACTGAAATTGAAAGTTCACCCAGCAGGGAAATGAACTCTCATTACTCTTCTTTGTTGTATTTACTTTTGATATTTTTCAATATAGTAGTAATAATACGTCTTTATACGTACTTCAGTAAAACTCAAACACAAACCTTTAGTTGTTCCATTTACTTTACTTGACTTGACTTATTGTCAAATATCTACCTTTACTCACAGAAATTGTGATTTGAGTGCTTCTTCCACACACACACACACACACACACACACACACACACACACACACACACACACACACACACACACACACACAGCGTGCCTGTTTGTGAACACGCTCCATCTCCTCCTCTTACTGGCTGCTCCTGCTTGGAAGGTAAATAAATCCTGTGGTCAGGGTGGAACACTGAGTGCCCTCATCTGCCGCTGGAGCTGCGCTGCTCAAAGGAGCCTGTGTTTGCCTCTCTAAGCTTCCTCCACTCCCCCATATGCCAGACACACACACACACACACACACGCACACACACACACACGCACTGAGAGAGAGCGAGAGAGAGAGAGAGGCACTTTACCATATATAGAAATGACAGTATGTTTAGGATGGAGTGAATGTTACCTCCTTTGTGCTTCTTCTCTCACTTTAAGATTGACGGCAAAGTGACTGTTTTACATTTTGTCAAAACTTTTGGAAAGGAGAACACTTTTTTTTCCCCCATTGGTGGAAAAACCTTGTATGTCCTCATTTCATTACAAACTCCTGCATTTCATAGTGATGCAAGGTTTGAATATAGCAGATGGAAAACAGATCAGCAAGTTTAGAGATGTTATTATTGATTTGAACACACAGAAGATCCATGTGTGTGATCAATAGATGAATGATCACTGATGGGGAAGTACTTTTACTTCTTTATACTGGATTAAAATGAACTGTTAGTACTTTTAATTGAGTTATTTTGTCATTAAACCTCTGGAAGCTTCTGTTACAGCTGAAATCTTTGGAATTCCTCCAAACCAAGGCTGGAGTTCAGGCTGAACGTTCTAACTGACCCCAAAGCTACAAACTGAGAAACAGAATATATGACAAAAACTGAAATATATTTTACAAGATAGAATAAGAACAGACAAGACAAGAGTAAGAACAAAGACTCAAACAGTGGAGCCATTCAGTCACTAGTGGCTGCTTCCTGTCTGTCCTGCAGAGGGCAGCAGAGCCCGCGGGATGAAGACAGGAACTTCTTGCACTTCTGTGTGTGTGTCTGTGTGTGTGTGGATGGGTAAACGTGGAGAGAACTTGTAAGTGTATGACTGTACACACACATGCATGTATACACTCACACTGCATGTCTTCAGTCCAGAGCAATCCCACAATGCAACACCTGCAATGCTGACAGAGGCAATGGAGCTGCATCCCTCACAGAGCAACAAAGACATCTTCATCTTTAACATCTTAGTCTTCATCCTGAGGAGGAAGAGCGTGAGGGCCAATCACAGCACCTCTGTGCAGGTTTGCGTCCTCTGCACCCTGACCTGTAGACTGAACGCCCTCTAGTGGTGAGAGAGTTTATAACGTCTGTGTAAATGTTCATCTTCTGGAATTTTACTTTTATAAAAAAATCCCAAAAAAGAAAAAGGCCTTTATTTGGTGTTTTGAAGTCTAAACAGACAGCTGGAAGAACTCTTAAACGGGGAGAACCTTGAGTCTCAATCCTCCCTAAAGAACTTTTTTTTAAATATCTTAAATAATGATTTTTCTATTCAACACACGTTTATTCTAAAATTATTTAGAACCAGCAAGAAAATAAAAAAACTTACATTTACAACTACATTTTTAGGATCTTTAAATAAGTTCGGCTTCGAAAAAACTGATGTTGCTTAAGGTTTTCTTTACTTATTTTTTATCTAATATAAAAGATTATGTTAAGAGAAGAGAGAATGTTAAAGTGTCAAAGGGTTAAGAACAACATAAGACTCAAACTAGTTTTTTTGAGAGCTGAGCTGAGATGAATACACACACACGCACACACACACACACACACACAGGTGGGCAGCCCTTGAGGGGAAATGTCTGAAGACTCACCTGTACCTTTGTTTCCTGTGCTCTTCCTGTGTGAGGAGCCGCTGTTGTTTGAATACAATGGGGTCAAGGAATCACAGCGGCTGTCAGACACACACTCCATCATGGTGTCACACACACACACACACACACACACACACACACACATAAAGAGAGAGCGAGAGAGAGAGAGAGAGAGAGAGGTGTAACAACATAAGCTCACCTCCATGCTTCCTGTGAATTCTGTGATTATCCAGATCGTCTTCATGTGGTCGACCTGCAGAGGGGCGATCTGTTCTTTGTCCTTTAATGGAACTCTTATATCTTAAGAATATTAAAACAACAGGAGTCAGAGGGAAACTACATTTTTAAGGACGATTCTGAGGCCATTTCCACTCATAAAAGACTTCTAATTGATCCTTAGAATGACTCAGAGTAACTTATTGTCTCTCTTCTTCTCCGCTCGCTGGCTTCAACCTCAGTCGGGTCCAATAAATGAGACAATAACAACGGCGACGTCACTCTTTCCTCTGGTGATGCCAGTGCGTCCTCGCCGGAGCTCCAACAGAGACGGAGAGACGTTTGTTATTAACGCCGGTGTCACATAATCCTCAATTTACTCGCTGCACCCCTCTGTCAATCAGTCATGCTGTGTCCCAGCCTTCTCACGTTGCAGCCAGCAGTGACGACCAATTTCTGCCATTATGTATCCTGCGTGCATAATTCACGCCCTCTGTTCTGTCCGGCGGTCCTCCGGGGGAACACGAGAGGGGAATCCCACCCCCGCGCCAACAAAACCAGGAATAACGTTGCATTTTTAATTATCAGACCACTGGCTGGTTTATTATTGATGAAGGGGACGAACGGTTTGCTCCTCTTCGGCCGCCAAGGGGAGGAAATGGTGCGGAGAGTGTCGGGGTCAAGAGGTCGTCAGGGACAGGGGTCCTTTCCTGATCCCACCAAATGTTTCTGCCGCCCTCGGTTGACTCTGTTGTTGTGTTTCCTCACCTGATGGCCTCACTGTGCATGTGAAGGATGAACAAGTGGGAAAACTTTGATTAAATCACAATTAAGCTCATAAATGTTTGAATCAAGCCGACTGACCGAGTTCAGTCTCCAGCAGGCCGTGTGACTGTGCAGCAGGATGGGATCTGAACCTCTGTGTGTGTGTGTTTGAGTCATAACGGCTCGTATGTGTTTCACTCTAAATAATCATAATGGCCGTTTCCATCTAATGACCATGGGAATGAGCACAGCGGAAATCCCCTTAATCCTGGTCTCACACACACACTCACACACACACACACACACACACACACACAGGGGGGTTACAGGGTTGCTGCTTCATGATTTGTCCTCCCTTTGATTCACCGCTCAGAGAAACTTGTGACTTGTTTTAATTAAGGGGAAAACACGGTGACAACAGTGAACATCGACACACGGCTGGGCCTCTTTAGTGGAGAGAGAGAGAGGTGGGGAGAGAGAGGGAGAGAGAGAGAGAGGGAAAGAAATGGAACAACAGCATAGACCCCTTCTTCCTCTTCCTCTTCTTCTCCTGTTGTTTGCTGTGCCTCGGGGCAGGAGTCGATCCCTCAGATGCTCGTATCTCACACACACACACACACACACACTTATCCGTTTTACAGTTGGTATGTTGGCCTTTGTTCTGACCCTTCACACTCTCCTCTGCCCACACACAACAGCATTTCATCCCGATGTGTCTTCATCATGTCTCTCTGACTTCCCTGGGTTTGAGCTCTCTGGTCCCCGGCTCGTCCTCGGCTGAGACAGTGGACAGCTGTCTGTGGGCACCGGCGTCCCACACACACACGCTCCTCATCTCTGTTGTGTATGTATGTGCTCGTATTTTGACAGATGACTCAGTGAGGTTTGTGTATGCTGGTGTGAGACATGTCCTCTCCTCCTCTCCTCCTCTCCTCCTCTCCTCCTCTCCAGGATCAATGTCTGTCCTGTTCTGAGGCCGATCTGATGTTTATCGGCCGGTGATCAATCACACGGCCCTGACAGCAGATGTGGGTTTGTGTTACCTGCCACACTGCAGCCGAGCGCTGAAGAACCCCGACCTCCAGTCAGGTAGCAACACGCCGGTGTGTGTACATGAACCCCACACACACACAACAGGCAGGGAAAGACTCACATGTGGCAGAAAAGTTGTGTTGATCTGTTAACATTGGGACATATGGACCTTTGCCATATTGTGGTCATAATACACACACACACACACACACATACACACACACACACACACACACACACACACACACAAACTAGGCATGTTTATTCCTTTCTAGACTATAAAGAGATGCAATGTTCCGGCTCTGAATCCGATTTAAGAAGCTCTAAAAAAAGGACTAAGCTTGTCAGCCTTGATTGAGGTATGGCTCAAACGAGTCATCAAATTCATGCTGAGAAACAAATGAGGATTTCTGCAACGTACACGAAGGGTTTAACAATTAACTCAGATATCTAACAGCAGACTCCTGAAGTGTTTAGACAACAGGTGGCTCAGCACACACACACACACACACACACACACACACACACACACACACACACACACACACACACACACACACACACACACACACACACACACACCCAGAGGAAACTATCTCACACTGTACAGCTTGTGTTTCCAGTCCAAACTCAAAGCCTTACAGACTAAAGCGACTCTGTCCTCACTCAGATTAAATGATTGATGAAGACGAGCTCTTACTCACAGCAAACAGGGCTGAGTCAGGATCTTCATCCTTAATGCAGCTGTCAGTAAATCCTCCTTTACCTCCTCAAGTGATGTTTTTAGCCTGAGGAGATGCTTGAGCAGATTCCTCCTGGCCTGCGTGGAAACGGTGTAATCTCTCAATCCTTGACACAGCAAATAAACACGGAGCAGAAAAGAGAGACGGGCAACTTTATCTCTCACTTCCTTCCATATTGTCTCTCTGACAACTTTCAGGAGAGGAAAGGAGACATATTTCTTAAGTAACATCGCCTCAAGGGGCCGCGGCTGCAGATTGAAGGTTAAGTGCATCGACTAATGCTCACAAAAAGGAACTCAACACCGTCAGATATAATGACATTATGGACGCTTCCTTTCAGCTTCACTCAGAGCAGAAACACTGTCACTTTATACTCTCACACACAGGAGGAGCGGGGAAACACAGGGGGAGATTTATCAATATAATAAAGACGTTTGTGAATATAATAACTTTATTATTTAGTTTTCCAAAGGTTGATATCTATGCTTTTGCCTTTTATTTATTGACTTTAATCTGACTCTGCTGAATCGGATATATTTACAATGAAATCTGAATCAAATATAAAACAACTGAAAAAAAAAGCAAGTGCTTACATATAAACACAATATGTTTAATATATTCACTAATGTAATAGATCATATCATTTAATATTCCTACACACTAATCATATCATCGTCGGTTCTTTAAAAACTACAAATTAAGGAAGAGAAGAAGATTCCAAGTTGAAATCATTAAAGTGGTTGAGAGTGAGAGAGAGAGCAGCGTTTGAGCTCTTTGGTTCTGTTGTTCCAAGTTCTGAGTTCCAAGTTTTTTTTTTCTTTTTACCGTCTTAATGCAAGAATTTCATTATTGTTTACATTGTAACCATGGCAAATAATTACATTTATAATTTGTTAGTTAAAGATAATGACTTTTTATATTTACTTTTTATATTTATTCAAAATATGTCCGAGACAAAAGTGTAACAGTTCTCCTTCTGGACTCTAGGGGGCAGTATTGGCTGTGAATGATCTAACCTAGAGAGTCTGGAGGCTGTTTGCAGCTTGTAGGTGTAATACTCAAACTTTCCTCTAGAGGCTTACAGCAAACGTTTGCCAGGTTTGGAGTCAACTTAAACACAAAGTGCACGATGAGGATGTGTGTGTGTGTGTGTGTTTGTGTGTGTGTGTGTGTGTGTGTGTGTGTAGCAGGTGAAAGTAGATTGTTTCCCGGCTGTACTAAGCAAACAGATCGGCGTGTTAAGCAGGTCTGATAGAGACGCAGCAGATCCTGGGGCCCGGGATCAGCAGCACTAATGGGATTAGGGCTGCCACACACACACACACACACACACACACACACACACACACACACACACACACTCACTCACTCTCACACACACACACACATCGAGCCCCTATGCTGTAAACGGAGAGGAAAAGCTGAAGCCTCACACAGCAGCTCCCACTACAATGAAAGGAAAATTCATCAGAAACTCCATGAAAACTGAGGAATCCTCCACATTTCCCCATCATGTTGCCCCCCTTATTCGCTCACGGCACATTCTCAACCCTCCACGTTTGGTCTTCCACCCCTAAGGGGCAGCAGAGGCCTGCAGGAGGCAGATCTGGGCTCCGGTTTGGGGCTGTGACTCTTATCTGGGACTCTGCGGCTTCCACCACTGTGAATCCAACAGCAAGGAACAAAGGACAGAAGTTGAACAGACACATCAACGAATAATCATCACAATATACAAGTACTGCAGAGGGTTTGTGTTCCAATCCGGTGGGTTTTACTGATCAGTTGATTAGTTTAAATGTGATACAGAAAGACACAAAAAGCTTCAATTTAAGGTAAAAACAGAGCCTCCCCCTCTCTCTGTGTGTGTCTGTCTTTATGACACACACACACACACACACACACACACACTTCACTGAAAGAGCTCACTTTCCTTCTTTCAGCAAACAGGTTGATCCGGTGAGACAGAGACGCTGGGTGGGCTCCCGGGCAGCGGCGGAGGGCCGTCGGTTCAAGGCTATCAGATGAAGTGTTCCCTCATAAAAATAAATGAAATGAGCCAAAAGTTTGCCGATAAGCGAAAAACGTGGCCGGCCACTTCTCCCTCCCCCTCTCTCTCTCCCTCACCCTCTCTCCGTCCGTCTCTCTCTGGGATGCGACGCACAGTAATAACAGACGGCGGCGGCGGGGCCTTTGCGTGGGCCGAGCGGGTGACGTTGAGGTTACGGCGGCGGCGCCCAGATGAAAGTGGGAACTCTCTCCCACAGCTGTCAGCAGCTTTTAATGTGAACTCTGCTGCTTCATGGCAGAGCTCAGCCAGGTTCTGCCACCAGACTTCGTTGGCTTCTGGTCGGATGAAGCCTGGTGGTAAAGGAGAGGCGGGTATCAGCCGACTCATCGTCAGGCGTTCCTTATCACAGAGAAACATTTAGGCTTTAACTTTACACAGAAGTTGAAAAATGGGATATTCTGTTTTTGTAGAACTCAGGATTTTAATTGACTTTACAAAAATAAATCCGTCAGTGGCTTTACACATTGGTCACCCATTAAGAATCATGTCAACAAGGTGGAAAAGATTCTTAATTCCTTACAAATCTCTTTAATTTCCCTTAAAAACCCATGCAGACTTTTATCCAAACTCCATTTTGAATCATTTGGTGTGTTTGGAAAGTTAACTGAAGCTCAGGCGGGTCTGAAACGGCGTTGTGCTGCTAACTACAGAGTGAGTGAGCGGGAGTTGATCAGCAGCGTCTTCAGATTGTCGCAGTTTAATCTGCCAGCAGGTTTCCGTGTAGCACAGCGACATCTTTAGCCTTTAAACAGCAGCGTAATTGAATCGAGTCATGAACTTTCATCCCTGTAGTTATTTTAAGACATGAATGACACAACAAAAATTGAAATGCAGGGGCCCACATACACACACACACATACACACACACACAACCTTCTTTCCCATTTCAACAAAAGGTCAGAAATTCAATCACCACGGCTGCTATTCCTCTAATAATGTATGGATGGAAACAGCTACAGTTACTGAGCGCTGAACTCCCCCGCTGCCTGTGGTCATTTTGTGTTGCCTAAGAACAGAAGAGTTATCCATTAATCCCACCGGGACGCGAACACAACATGGGCGTCGCTTCTTTCTCCTCTTTTTTTGGTGTAATTCTCCTTTAAAGTCTCTCACTTTCTTTCTTTATTCTGTTTACTTGCTGAGTAACAAAGTCGCTCTGTGATTTCTCCGGGCGTCGGGATTCAAACACAGACGCACGCTGCATTGTGTTTGTGTGGTCATGTTGTTGTAACCTCTGTAGATTATTAACCCTTTAAAAAGCAGCAGCATCCTGACTTTGATTCAAGCTCGTTTTGGCATATTTACACAAAATAAGTCTTTATTTACGGAGAATATTGCAAATTTATTACAGAGAGAAAAGGTACGGATGTGTTTAGACTCTTCATCTCGAGGAGAAAGACATCGTTGCTATAGTTACAGGTAAACCGCTTCAGTATAAATATTAGTTACCTGCAATCTGTACTTGTGTGATACCAAGGGTTCTCAAACTGAGGTACGAGCACCGTTTGTTGACACGATTGTCACCTTGAGGGACATAATAAAAGACGAAAAGAAAAAGGAGGCTTTTATGTCTGAAAACACAGAAACACTCTAACTTTCATCACTCAGCTCTTCCTTTCATTTCCATGTTACTAATTCTTCCCTGTTTGAAGTTTCAAATGTAGCATTACTCAAAGGCAATAAATAAGAAAAGCAATAACCAGAAGGATACAAGTGCGAGACAAGAGAACAATGTGATAAAGAGTTCAAACGAGTGGGAGAGGGAAAGGTGGGGGGTGTTGAAGTAAGCAGCTTCATCAATGCAGCGTCACAGCTTTCATTTGCCTCCAGCGAACGAGAAACACGAGAGAAAGAGTCTTTAAAAAATTACAAGAAACTCCATAAGAGACGAGGAGCAGATTAAGAGGAGGCGGCGGGTTTAAGCCTCCATCCTGCAGGCGCGTCTGACTGTACGGACGCCACCAGTGAGTCAATCTATGAGGAGCAGCTGCTACACACCACAGACACATCACTCAGACGCTCTATTCCAGGCCAAACGCTGCAGATTGTCATTAATTAATGCAATCTGGGAAACATATTTTCACATGAGTCATGGAGAAAGAGGATGAAACTCTAATTTTCCCTCTGATCTGTGTAAATATTCCCAAATTTCCTCTTCAAACAGACAGTTTCTCTGCCACTGAGCAGAGGGGAACGTTTCCTGTCGTGGTGTTTCTTGCAGCAGGCGTTCTTAAAGCCTTGCATCCATTACCTTTCAGCGGGTAAATACCTAATGCTGGAAACATTTGTCAATGTATGCAGCTGGCTGAACAGAATAGATTATTAGGAAGTGAGGGGGGGGGAGAGCACACACACACACACACACACACACACACACACACACACACACACACACTCTGCCTCTTCTCCAAACAGCACCAGGCTCCCCATACAAAGTGCTTTCCAGGGGAAGAAAGGGAGGAAAACGGCACATTTGCAAACATGAATTGTAATTTGTTTTCACTAACAAGAATATGAAACATCTGAAGAAATGTGTACCTATATTAGTCAAATTAATGATTTACTGTGCAGCTTTTAAACTGTGGGCACAACACAAAAGCATGAATAAACATGAATTATTGGGGGCTTTGTGCGTGTGTGTGTGTGTTTGTGTGTGTGTGTGTGCAGATGAGTTGTGTAAGGAAATGCACATATAGATTGTTTACATCAGGCCTCATTAGAGATGTAACGGTAATGCACAGCAGCTTAGTCACTCAGACCTGCTGGGGTCAAAGTCTGCACACCATAAATTATTGAATTAGTATAAAAATACAAGAGGAAATGTCTCCTAATCTGAAAATCCAAAGATTGTGATCAGTTAATGAGGATTTAGCAATTTTACTATGTCATTGCTTTTTATTTGGTTTGTGAAAATGTTGACATTTTTCTTCCAAGGCAAAATCTATTTAATTTTAAGAAAATGTGAAAATCTTGTTATTGAACCCTGAAGGTTTTAGATTTTTCTGATTCTAAAGAAAATCTGAAAACCAAAATAAAATTGAATATTTACTATAAAAATGCACAAGGAAAAAAATATTGATTTAGGGAATGTGAAAAATAAAACGTCTCAGAGAATATCCATTAAAAAATGTCAATAAATCAATCAATCAATCAATCAATCAAGTTGTTTCCAGCAGTTTGGGTGAGAAACATTAAGTAAACAACAATTATCTCCAAAATGCAAAAAACCCATATCCAGTGAACAAATGTGTGGTTATATTGTGTAACATCGCCAACATATTGCTTCAAAGGAAGAGAAGCACAGAGTCAGCACCTAAACAGTTAAATATTGATTTTTGCAGTGGAATTAAAGGTAAATTGTCTCCTGCTTGTGTGTGGGCGTATTTGCAGCAGGTGTGTGTTGAAGGGCCCCACTGTTCTGCAGCCTCCAGTCGCCTACACACCACTGTAAATGGCGCCTGGTCGCAGCGAAGGAAAGCTGGAAGCGGCGGTGCAGTCGCCAGGCTCCTGTCGGCTCCTGTGGCCAGCGTTGTGCAAACAGCAGAAAGTTGCGGCGTGTGAAGGGTAATGGGACATCCAACGCCAGGGGACAGCAGGCGGCGGAGTCACACACCGCTGCCGAAAGAAAGATGAAGTAATCTCAGGAAACAAGTAGACACACTCCACTTCGAATTTCGCCCCAAACAAGATTAAAGTGACATTATTCTATGAGAGTGTGGCAAGAGTATTAATCTTACACATGGAGGCAGAGGCCGGACAAACACACCAGAATGGAGGCACATTCTTTATTTTGTCACCGTGTGGCGAAGTCCACAAGCAGCCCAGAAAGCACCATTATCTCATTTTGTAAAACACTGATAGGGTCATTACACCCACTAACTGTTTCCACAGCATCCCCAACAGAATATAGAATATTTCACTGTGCACTTTATTCATATGAAGCCTATTCCAGTTAAGAGAAGACAGTCGATTTGCTTCTAATTTTCCCTCTGTGGATGCATTACGGGGAAATGAAGGCGGTGTGGATGTTTGTGTGTAAAGTAAAGCTGCCATCTGTAAACGTTTCTGCATGTAACGGAATATCTATTTATAACTTCCTATGTATGTTGATGATGACGATCTGTATTTGGATGCAAACCAAATGTGGGCGGGGCAAATGTATCCCTGTTTATTTTAAACGTCTGTCCATGTTTAATCGCATTTTTGTCTTAAGCGCAGCACGAACAGAATATTTGCAGTATTGTTGAATATGGTCCAGTAGTTTTGTGTAAATTCGTCTCCGGGTCTTGGCCGAGCCGTCTCTCTGCTGTTTTAAGGATTCATCACTTCTAATCTGCTAAATGAGCAGAACATTGAGGTTTTGTGAGGAACCTGTTGCATAAATAATCCAAACCCCACTGAGAAAGACAGAGCTTTAATGAGTGGGGCTTAATCCCCTCCACCCATCCACTCCTCCACCCGCAGCTCGGTCTCCTAATGAGCCATCATCATGCAAAACTGCCAGCTTGATACACATTAATTGGATTTTCACTTTTTCACCAATTAATTGAGCAGCATTGTGGCACTGGCCGGCCTCCGAGGGCTTCTAAGACAAACGGGGAAGCCTCCCCCTTTAGTCTTGCTGACTCTAATCGCCGCTGACTGCAGAGGGGAAGTATTTTTCCCTTTCTTCTTCACCGCCGTGATCGCCTATCTCATTATAGGCTTATGACATTTGTTGGGGCCGATCCCTTTGTGGAGAGAGAAAACAGTTTGTGTGCTGCTCAGTTGAAGCCTTTACAGTTTGTTAACCTGCCTCTGCTGGTGCCAGGGCCCCTGGGGGGAGAGAGGGGGGGTGGGCTGATGTGCAGTGAGTGACTCAGATCCCTCGCACCCTAGAGGACAGACCACAGGGCGAGGGAGAGCAATCCCACGCCGCCTTGTTCAACAAGCACCAAAACAAGCCACGAATGCAGCCGTGGCATTTCACATCGCTTATTTGATATGTTGACACATCTGCGCTGTTCCGAATTCCGCCGGAGGGATTTTTGCTCCCATGAATCCTCGCAGTGGAAATCCACACACAGAGAGTGGAATGAAGGTGCTGTTATGGTCACCATGTTGACTCCAAGACAAATGTGCCCCTTAGTTAATGTTTGAACCCAAACTTATTTTCGGACGGCAGAACCCGGTTAGGATTATAGTTTGTGTCGTGACTTTGGTTGTTAAATATTAACAATAAGTCTCAGAGCTGTTTACGCTGGGGCTCCATGGCGATGACAAGGACACACAAACTGCAGCTGTTCATTTAAATAATGAGGTGACGTTTACCAAAATAAAAGCACAATAAAAGAGAAGGATTCTGAATGTTTTATTGTGGAAAATAGACAAAATACATTCAAAGGAAACAGTTAAACGGAACTTTTACTTTGTTTTTTTTGTCTTTATTGTTGTTTCTCTTTCTTAAATAAAGAGTATTATTTTTTATATGGATCCTCTACCACACCACTGTTGAACCAAATGGCTGTGGCAGCTTCCTGAACGAGCCTAAACCTGCAGCGAGGCTCTTATAGATTGGGCCGGAGCGACTTCCTGAGGCGGCGGCGGTTTGACCGTGTTATAGCTCATTACGGCCGCGCCGCTTTGCTCCACCGACCAGTGAGCAGCTTCAGGTCAGGACCACGGGAAACCATTGATTGGTGCATGTGGAACGGAATGCACGTGACAGCATGAGGTCATCAGCGTACAATAACAACCAAGCTTCACAACAGACACACAACACGCACAACACACACAGCATGTCAGTGTGCAGACTGAACAGAAAGTAATCTGATTACATTTGAATATGATGGTTCTTGGATTACTGTTTATTATTTTCAAGTAATTGTACTAGAATACATTTTTAAAGTTACCGTGGCGACCCTGGCGAGCACGTTGATGTATTGCTTATTTATATAAACATGAGTTGTGGTGTAATTGCATTTGCAGACATTACATGCTTAGTTTGTCACAAGAGAAGAAGAAAGATCCTCCATTGTGTGAAATAAGCACGGTAAACAATAAATAGAATTTAGATGAATGGAGGTTGTAGTGAAACCATAGAAACTGTTAAATGAATCCAATGACACACGGCCATATAACATCGCTGCTGGAAAGTCAAGGAAAAATGTAATCACGCCTCAGAATTACAGATTGGGCAACTTTTTGCCTCACTAGCTCTCAGAGAACACTGAGTATTATTGATCCCTCACTTCACTTTGACAATTATTTAATATAACAGTTGTCTAAATGGTCGGAATTTGATGTTTCGGACGTTTATTCAACCAGAAGTGTAGAGAAACAGCGGCTACAGCGGCTCTGTGAGAGTCGATAAAAAGACACTCTGTCAGCGAGGTGATGTTGTTCCAGTACAGCTGGAAATAAACCATTCCCCTCGATCAATACCTCCCAGTCAGAGGAGGTGGCAGGTCAGAGGTCAAACCTGGACAAAACCGCCATCGGTTAATCAAGGTCAATAGCCTTAATTAATCGATCTGAGCTTCTGAGTTTTTTATAGCACATAACGTGTTTGTTTCTGTCCCGTCAGTTGGGCCAAAGCGTCCGTTGCTTGGGAGAGAAATGGGCTTTTTTTTTTTCTTTCATGCCATCAACATGTAATCAAGCAGAACTTCATTAATCCACATAATTAATGGAGCGGGCTTTGCTGTGTTCCTCTGCTGTGTACCTTTACTTTCTGCTCGGACGGCCATGTTTCGGCGTTATCGTTGTCCTATATCCCTCCAAGGGTTGTGAGTTAATCTGCATGACCCAGCGCCTGTCACATACTAATAAACACTCAACTAATTGACTTTGTTGGCCCACTTATCATCTGCCTCGCCAGTCAAACCACCTCGGAGATTTTTTTCTGTTTGTTTACGGCGAGACTGCGACATGCGTCTCCTCAACCAAGGAACGATACTGTTAAATATGCTTTATGATACCAGCGCGTCTCATAAATTAGCTTAATAATGCAGCGTTTTTACTGGGCCTGGATCAGGAAAGAACACACGGCGCGGATCAGGAGTCGATGCCCGTCGCTTATTTATGTTCACGGAATCAAAAAGAGCTTTTTAATTCTCATAATCTGCAGCTTTTGCTTGTTCCAACTGGACACTTTCTGATTTCACGCAGATTTTTAAGTCTGTGCTTGGTCGTCAGGGGAAGAGGTGAACTCGGCAACCCCCAGGGTCGCTTTGTTTGTGTTTTTCTTTTGCATTTTTAAACATTCAACACATACAGGTCATTCAGGAAAACCTTCTATTAAAACTACGCTGAAATTGCTGTAAATCCACAGCTATAAATGGAACTACAAAAGCACAAATTACTACAATTGCTTCTACTATCCTCTAATCTCTCTTCCTGTTGCACTTGTTGCCTCTTCACCTCACACACTCACACACACACACAAGCCGCTCAAAGTTTTTCCAGGGTATTTCTCGGTTAATTAACAGATTAGTGGTGTGGGGTGGCTCTGAAGTTCACAGGTCAGCACTAAACCCTCTGACTGGGAGGATAATCAGTGGCAGGTGGGTCCACACTTCTCCTGTTGCCCCCCGTAAACCCCTCCGCCGCTCTCGACTTGACACGTCCAACACCACCACCAGCCCCTCAGAGAGAGAGAGAGAGAGAGAGAGAGAGAGAGAGAGAGAGAGAGAGAGAGAGAGAGAGAGAGAGAGAGAGAGAGAGAGAGAGAGAGAGAGAGAGAGAGAGAGACGGATATTTAAGCGAGGCCTCCACTTTTGCCATGACATGTTGTGTCCTTCCTTTGCTCGATGTATTCAGGTCATATTTGTAGTTTTGCTGTTTTAATCACCACCAGGTGTCAGTAAGGAGTTATATGTGAAACTGTGTGTGTGTGTGTGTGTACAGCAGTTTGTAATAAACAATGAGTTCAAGTTCTGGGCCAAGTATTCTTAAGTATGTCTAATTTTCATGTTCCAGTTTTAGTGACCAAGTCAATATATTAGGCACACTTTGCTGAGTATGGTAGTCCGATGTCAGGATGTGTGTGTGATCACGCTCCATTTTGATTCTGTATTCTCTTCCTTGTTTTCCTGCTTGTGTTTTTGTTCCTGGCTGGGCGTGGCTACCTGATCACTGTTCCCGCCATCTGACTGCACACAGCTGATGCTCATTGAGTGCTCATCAGCGTCAGCATATAGACTCCAGGTTTGCATTTGATCTGGTTTGATTCTGTTGAGTTCCAGTTTGTTTGGCATCCGTTTGCACACTGTACTTTTGTTGGGCCTTGCTGGCTACACACTGTTTTGGTGAGTGGACCTGTCAGTTGTTTCCTGCGCTCCAGGGTTTTGTTTTGGTTCCACTCACACTCGCCTTATCAAGCCTTTCTGACAATTTGTAAATAAATACAATATTGTGGCTTAAATCTGGAAATGTGCCATGTTTTTATTTGGGCAGCGTATTTGCCAAACTAAGCAGTTGGATCCTGTGCAGACGCCTTCCCTGAATGGAGCGCAGACTATAGAACCACAAGCTCGGCACTAACGCCATAAAACAGAAATACAATAAGGCAGACGGCTGCAAAGAAGCAGGGCTCCGTCTCCATTCACTCCTCCCATATTCCAGCCCAGGTTCTGCTTGGTGGAGATCTCCATTGTGAGCTCATGAATGGGAGACTTTGGGAGTGTCTCTCCTTCCATTAATTAGGACTGGCCGGCGTTTCCGCTCCCCTGTGAGCTCCTTCATTATTATTTCTTCACATCCTTTGGCTGAAGTTAACCCCATTCCTCCGTCCTCACTTCAAAGAGCTCCGACCAACATATGAATGGATGAAATGTGACCTTTAATTTCAGACGGTGCGTTTACTGTAAAGCTGTTTTCTGAGTTTCCGAGTTGTGTGAAATTCTGTTCTGTTCATTCTGTTTGCAAAACACATTGGGATCATATAAAGCTTTTAAACTAAAAGTATTAATTAGAATGAGGTGGCTGATTGGTTGAGAAGTTCATACTAACACACAAAACAGATTGCTGTCATGTCGGTGTGTTTACATGCAAAACAAATGTGATTTCTCTTTCTTGTCCTTTACGTTTTGAGACACTGTATGAAACTCCAAACTTCCTACAAGCTTTAGCAGGAGCTTTGACCGCTGGACCACAAGTTGGCTTTTATTGTGAAAAATTGTGACGATGTGCTCAAAGTACTAGTAATATAAGTAAAATGTGAAAACTTACTGTGGAAATATGCTACGGATCATTTCCTGTTTATAATTGTGTTTAGTTTACTTCCTCCAAAAATAAAATCAGTATTATTTTTCTGCATTATTTGCTCCTCAACTGCACTCTGAATGTTTACATGCACATTAAAACTTTGATTACACTCTGAAGGCAATAAGGACGTTTGTTTCACCATAATTTAACACCTGATTGCTAATGAAAGTGGCACGAATTGAAGTATGTTTACTGTATACGTTCTCTATATGCTCCCCTCTCTCTCTCTCTCTCTCTCTCTCTCTCTCTCTCTCTCTCTGTAATTGAGACTTTCTTTGAATTTCCTCTCCCAAAGTTTTTCCCTCTTGCTTTTTCCTTCTATGTTAAGGCTTTTTCCTCATTTTTCTGGAGAGCTTTGCCGCGTGTGTTGACACATTGTTGTGATATTGGTGTGTACGACTAAACCTGACTTGACTTACTCTGTGACAGATATAAGCGTGTAAAGAATCTAGTTAAGCGTACTCGGAGAAATTCAGAATCCTGTTAATGTCCTCCATGCATCTGACACGGTCAAATAATCGGAATAGAGTGCAAGTAAACCATCTTCCTCCCCACACACACACACACACATCTGTGTTGAACATCAGCCTAGGCTCTCCATTCTTCCTCTGCCCAGCGGGGGTCCATTTTCTTAAAAATTCACTTTGCCTCATTAGGTACACACACTCTTAGTTTGTCACAATGCCTACGCTTGAGTCCTGCTAACACAGACCCCCCCCTCTCTCTCTTTCTCTTGAGGGGCACAGTTTGGGCGAGCGAGGGCTTTTCTTCCTGCCCCTCTCCTCGCTGGTTTAAGGGTTGTAATTATCTTTTGCTGGGGGAGGCTGTAAATTGGATTAAAGTGGAGGGTCTCGGCTGAGTGCATCACCCCCCCCAACACACACACACACACACATCCCTCTCAGCCCCTGCCCCCCTACCCCACCATCTCACCACTTGGTGGGCCACACGCTGATAAAGTGCGGAAAACCGGATTTGGATTCAGCCTCGGCATTCACGGCTTCCTGCTGGAAAAAATGAAATTTTCCGACAGAAGGGGCCGGCGTGCCTCCTGTATCTGTGCGTGTTTCATCTGGCCTCACTCTTCCAGAAACGCCATTACCTATACGTTATCAGTCTGAACCCACTCAGCCTGACTGGACTGGGAGCATCACACGGGCTTTGACCCTCTCAGGGTTTTGGCTTCTTAATACTGACGGACACTTGGATTGTTTTTATGAGACATTCATTCCTTTCAATTTGCAATCATTTACCTGGATTTAGAGAATAGGCAACATAAGAGCATAAAGACAGTATTTAGACGGTTAAAGGACAAAGTGCGGACAGTGGAAATGGATGAAATTTTGGGGGGTGATGTTTGGATTCTGTTCTCCCAGCGATCATAGCATTCTAATCCCGTCCTGGATGTCTGCAGGTCTGTTCGGATTGCTGGGATAGCGGTGCGTGAAATGGCAAGTCTACCTTTCCAAATGAAGTGAGCCCCTGTTTTCACTGAAATCGCTAAAGCTTTTACAACTCCTGGCACCTGCAGAATTTGCATCGAGCAGACTCGTCGAGCGTGTGTGTGTGTGTGTCTGTGTGAACCCTGCATGAGTGAAGGAACTTTCCCTCAAGCTTTGTCGGCTTTTGCAGAAAAAAAACATTGACATACACAACACAGCAATCCTGCACAAAAACAGGACATTTTACATTTGAGAAGCGTTTGTAGTTAAATCCGTCAAAATTTTAACAACAGAATCCACATTAGAGCTTCAACATGTTTGTTTACTTTGTGCTAAACCTAAAATTCTCACTGAAGATTTCCGAACTCAATCTTTCGGCATTTGTCGGCCAGAGCTGATTCGCTTCTGATCTGCCACCTAGTGGAAGCACTTAATCCTTCAGGTACATGAGAAGTACACAGGTTGTGCGTGTGTGTGAAGTATTTGGAGGACCTTAGAACAACCAACAACAACACAACACACCTTCTATGACCTTCTATCACCTTCAGCTTGTCTGGCATAACGACATATTTTCAACGTGAATGATCCTAAATTCTACTTAAATTTCACCTGTACATTTCCGATAATGACCTCTGCATAAGTGGAGCCATAAAAGAAGGAGCAGCGACGAGTTCAGAAGACAAACAACCTTCAGTCAAACTCTGTGGTTAGGTCAGAGATTCACGTCTCTTACTTAAAAACCAAATTTGTGAATGGGAGCAGGCGGAGCAGCGTGAGGTTTTCTCAGCGAGCTAATACCAAACTAGGTTGAGTGGTCTCCTATTGCGGGTATAATGACCTGAAACCTGAAGAGCAATGAAAGAGAGTCTATTGAGGAGCCTTTTTCCATTCACCTAAAATGTCAATGCATTTTCCAACAGACACTTACAAGGGATCAGTGGACCCTCAAGTGTTCATGAAGAAAATAACCTTTCAGCTGCGCGGGGATGCTCCTCGACTGAGCCGTTCGACAACCATAACACCTTTAACGACTCGGCGAAATAGCTTTGGCATTTTAGGAAGATAGAAAGCGCGGATCACTCTGGCGCGAGACAAATAAAAACACAGGGAAACATTAGCGGCGTGCAAGTGTTTACTTGTGCCTGCGAGCGATCGGGACGGAATGACGGCGTTAAAGAAAGGCCACACAGAGTGCAGCCCTTTGCCTTCCTGCCTCGTGGGTCTTAGTTACCGGCTTGGAGGTGTTTCTCATAACAGAGCCGCGCTTATCGGCCTCGTTCTCCTTTTGATGTCTCCTCGGCCGCCCGGCTCGCGCTCTGTTTCCCGCTCTCAGCGCCGAGATAAATGGGCGGGAGTGCCGCTGGTAGGAGATTCCTGAGCTCGGTGGGAGCTCAGGGCCGAGTGTTTGTCTAAGATACGCTCTGTTTGTAGGACTCCCCGACACTTATTCATTTATTATTACGCGCCAGAATTATGGCCGGGAAAGAGAAAGTGAGTTAAAGTGAGTTACTGCTGCTTTTCCTTCCCTCGTCGTACAGCGTGACACCAATTTCCTTTTGTTTACGTTACTGGAGTGAGTGAGATAGATGAGAAAGCTGGATTATCAAAGTATGTGAAGTGATGAATCACACTCAGACAAAGTGTGTAATGAGGATGAGAAGCAGCATTTACACTCTGTTATTAAAGAGAAAGAAATCAGGGGAATTATATCAAAATGAGTCAATTAGAACTACATCAAATTAAAACTATATCGATAGATTTTCTATATTGAGGAAATCATTTTCTTTATTCTGCAGTGGTGATCTGCTTTGGTCTTAATTTTTCCTGAAATCTTGTTTTCTTATACTGACGTGTCTCTGACTGGAGAAGTGGTTCTCAAAATGTGGCACATGGACAGCCAGTGGTCCCTGTTCTTCTCTGGCGCTCGCCCATTGTTCATCTGGTGTCTTCTTCTGCTCATATTTCCTCTTTCTTTGGCGTTTTCACTCAGCCTGCATGTGAACGTAGCTGCTGTGAGGTGATTCTGCTCCTTTGTGTTCACTGTTTACAAAGGGCCTCAGCTAATCCAACAGAGGTCTGTGCGTGCCGCCCAAACCGCCATGTGAATGAAGGTAAAAAGGGGGACGGGGGGACAAGGGGACGGATCCCCCACAGGTCTCTCGTCTTTGGGCCGGATGCAGAGCAGCAGATGAGGGTCTCTGCCTCAATGTGTGTATTGGACAGTAGTCAGGAGCTCCTTTCATCTGTAATTTCCTGCCGTGTCATCTGCAGACAAAGATCAAACGGGACAAAGTGAGTCTCCACGGTGCCAAACTCCAGCGAGGACAGAGAGGGACCCCCGCTGCTCACTCACCCTGACCCGATCTGTCCGCTCCCTCCTCCACTGGGGGACAAACGCAGCACCAGCCCGTTCACCCCATGTTACTGATTAGCGATTGACTCGGGGAACCGTTTGTACAAGAGGAAGTTGATTCTGTCATTGATGGATACGCCGTCACTCCCACAGACTTAATGTTCCGTACAAGGAAGTGGGGAGGAGGGGGTGGCGGGGTGTGTGTGGGGGTGTCTGCATTACGTGTTTAATCTGCTTTTAATTCGTATTGTGGCTTCCTTGGCGTCTCTGCTTGGCCCCGCCTTTCTAAACGCCGGTTCGCCGTTCTCGCCTCCCGGTCAGAGGAAACTACGACAGTCGATCTGCGCGATGTTGCGGTGTCAATCAAACATCTGCTGGGGGTTTTGTCCACAGCTGCACCTGCTGACCTCCAGGTGACCTGTGGTATAAGCAGCGAGGCGGGAAACTGCAGGAAGCCATTTGCTCTCCCAAAGCTACATTGGAACGGGACAACCAATCAGAGAGAAGCGCTTTTGATTAAACGAAGGCTGCGTCGCGCTTCTTATGTTTGATTTTCTTCCCTTTTAACGGCGCCCACAGTGTTCCATAGGCAGAGGGGAGGCGGAATCTCTCCCTTCCAAATGGATTGCAATTTCCCCCCATTTAGCACCTGAAGGTAATTAGCTTGAAGAGATTGCAGAGTGAGAAACACGTTCATGGAACATTAACTCTCGCACATTCTCCAGTTGCAGGGAATTAATAGGAAAGATTAAAGTTTAAAGAGAGCAAATGCCATTAGCTCACAAACCTTCTCGGGGGCTGCAAGCAACCGCCACACCAACCAGCGCCCCCTTAAACACAGAGGGGGGCAAATATATACGTCCAGGGGAGGTGTCACTGTGCTATGACCCACAGATGCCTGATGCTTAGTGTCACTGAGACCAAACAAGGTCTGTGAAGGCAGAATGTCCAAAAAAACAGGGAGGATTTTATGTAGGGAATGAGGCTACGAACGCTACAAACTATGTTGCACCTTGTTATTGTCCACAGAAACCTTTAGACAGATAGACCTTCTAATATATGAAAAATTGGAAAGGAACTATTTACTTTGTACTCTGAAAACACTGTTGGAGCAGTTCCCACCCGTGTTCCGACAGGAAGGCTGTGATTGGTCGATTGGTATCACATCTTTCTTGGTTTGACATAGATTAGCCATAAGTTCAGGCAACATAACTTAGCTAAGCCGCTTATTTTCCCGCCCTATTCATGCGGCTCGCAGCGTTTTGGGCACCTCGCTGCCCCCTACTGGCTTGTCGAGAACCTAATGGCTGAATTTACAGTTAAAGTGACACCCCAAGGGCTTTGTTCTAGTCTACGTGTGTGAAAGGAACTCGGACTGGATCTGCACAAACCAGTAGCTTGACATTTATAGAATTAAATCACGAGCCGGCGAAAGATGCTAACAGATAAACTGAAGCGGCATCAGAGACACAGATTTGTCCTTTTTAACGGGCTTCCTGCCGTCCCCTCTGGGGTGTCTAAGTATCTATATGTGTATCTAATCATTTATTTCCATCACAGGTTGAGTTTTCATTCGCTCATACTTCCCTCCACTTATTTGCCCATTTAGCCATTCATCCATCAATCCATCTACCTTAAGGGGATGGAGGAGGAGACGGCAATTGGCAATGAATTTTTAGAGGCCGGCCCACTCAAAGATTCCATCATAGCCTGAAAAATTCCGCCGGTGAAGAAAAAAAAAAATGAAATTGAGACATGGTAGAATTTATTGCCCAGAAAATTCCATTCTACTATCTGATTTGAAAAGTCCAGTCCTCCTAGCTTCAGAAAATCTATTTCCCCACGTTTTAATACCCGGCGTAGCAGTCCTCATAATTCATTCGAGTGTGTTAAGCTCAGTTTTATTAGATCTGAAACAAATTTTGGTGGGGATCCTATAGGTCATTAACCATGGAGTAATTTTATCCTTGTTTCCCTAATGATGCCATAATGGTGAGTGAATTTCTTAACTAAAGACCAAAGAACATTGTGAAGGTCAGCTTCATCTGCAGGCTCCTTCAAGCGCTTCTCAGAGAGATTGGAAAAGTCGCACATTTTTGAGGAGTCATTAATAACCTTAAAGCTGAGAGCCTATTTGCGTTCTCGCTTTCTACCTTTTAATTTCCCTGCTTTTACTCTCTCTCTCTCTTTCTCCCTCTCTCTCTCTCTCTCTTTCTCGCTCTCTCTTGCTCCTGCACTCCGTCTTTTTTTTCCCCTGTTCTTTGATTGCCCTCATGCAGAAAGAATGGAACGTGGCGAGTGTATGTGTGTGAGAGAGAAGGAGAGAGAGAGAGAGAGAGAGCAGGGACGGTAGTGCAGTGACATACAGATCCCAGATGTGATGCTGCTATAATTTGAATTTTATGCCTTTGTTATCGCTTTAATCATTTTCTTTATTCGTTTTGTTTCAGTGGTCTGGGAGAGACACCTGATAGGCTGAACCACCTAGGGACCCATTTTTATTTGGAATGTGGTGCAAGGTCTAATTAGAATTTGAATTTTGCTGAGCCTTGAAATGGCTGGTACTTTATCCTGATCGCCTTAGATATTGTTCCAAGTCAATCATTTGTCATCGCAAAGCATGCTGGGAGGGTTCGGCTAATGAAGCTCCGGGTTTTGTTCGGCGTTTTTTTGCTGCCCTGGCATTTCTGTCCATTTAGGCGGCCCGGTGTGAGGAGGGCGGCGGTTATATATCCATGTTACGACTCTAGCAGGACCGCGAGGCGGATGGAGCACCGGTGTCACATTCATCTGATCAGCATGTACACGCTGCGTGAAAAGACGTATTAACACACACCAAAGGCCTGTGCATGTATTACACTGTCCATCCCGATCAAACGCAGGAGAAAGAACAGGGCAGTAACTCAGATTTTGTGTTTTGGAGCCCCTGAATGCAGCCGCCACTCAATTTGTCTCATAGCAACACAGATTTAACAGAAGTTTACCTAACATGCAACATGTCAATACAGGAAGAAAAAGCCTCTGATTTACTTGAATTGTACATTTAACAAAGTCAAAGGTCATAGGAAAATACTCTCTGAGGCAGTAGTTAACATATTTGTCCCTGTTTAAACTCATAACTTTATGTTTCATGAGCTTTAAGAGGTTTTAAGCACAGAGATCCACAAGGTTCCATTCAGGCAGTGACCTAGATTGGATGTAAGTGACCTAAAAATCATAAAATTTGTAATGAGTATGGCTGTAAGATCAGTCTTGAAACATGCAAAGCCTTCTTATTTTCTTTCATGTGTCAGACTTCCAATCCACTTATCAGTTAATAAGCGTCTGTGGCTGAAACACAGACTGCATACTGCAAATCCAGACGCATTAAGAGCCATTAAATCTGGTTCACACGACGCTCGATAAATCTATTCTAGACCCTGAAACACCATCCAGACATTGTTGGATTTCTATTTTTTGTGCGGTGGAAGCAGCCGTGCTGAGACCAAACTGTATGTGTGAGTGATTCCTCCCAGGGACAAGTGACTAGGAGCTGTCCTGTACGTCGCCGTGTGAACAGGGGAAGGTAATGGTGTTTTGTCACAGCCTATCTGCGTTAACGTGTGTCCTCCTTTCAGGTCGTCTTTTATTTCCCGAGCGCGGGAGCCTCCCTCCTATGGGGAGATTGGAGTCGACAGGCGTTAACATTTAGAAATGTACCAATAAATGGCATTCATGGGTGCTGATGTGCAGTTTGCTGGAGGTGAAGGGAAGCCTGAGCAACGGCAGAATATTAATATGGAATTTTTGATATTACCTATTAATTATAATATCTTGAAGGTGTTCCATTTCCGTTCCAATATTTGGTATTGTTTTCTCTTAGCTCCGCTCGGGCGAGCAGGCGTGTTCCCCCGCCGCGACACGCAGAAGTGGCGTTTTCTGTTAATTGCGTTGAAATCTAATTGAAGCTGAAGTGAGAAGTCTGCAGAGGCCGCTTTGAACTCCTTTGAAAATAAAATAAAATTCTTCTGACAAGATGATGGATCACCTGTAAGTCTACCTGACACTGAAATTAGGCTTTTTAATGACATGCTGCCTCCTTCTAGATGTGAAATTCAAATTCCCTCCCTGCTCTCCCTCGCTGTCGTCACCTGTCCCTTTGACTCGCGTACGCCAAACGCAGGCACTTTGTCTTTGTCACTGGGAGCAGGACAATGTTTTTCACCAGCAAGCTTTTGTATTAACCAATCTCATATGGAACTGAGGACATAGCTCATTGAGCAGCGTGTTGTTGTTACGCCGGCGTATTTTTCCTTTCATAGGGGGCCGGCTCAGATCTCTGCTCGGCTCATTTTATCCCTGTTAGAGAGTCTTTATTGTTCTCTACAGCGCCAGGTCTAACGCAGGATTATTATAGGTCAGATAATGAAGGGAAATAATAAATAACACTCAGATTTTATGTTCATATGCAAAAATATGCAGATACAATCAGTGTATTTCATAGGTTTATAATGTGGATTAATGCTTTTTAATGACAATATTAAAGGTGCAATCTGCGATCCAAATGTAAGTTAAAGTCTCAGCCGACCGCTTTGTTGCCTGACAGGCTAACAGTTAAATCTAAAGTATTCATATTTTTGTTTCCTTCAGCATTACAGGTGAACAGATCAGCTGACAAATAAACAAAACACACATGAGCCACAAACTGACATTCAATAATAGTTTATCCATGTTTTTCTTTTACATTTACATTTTGATATATGTGTGTGTGCTTTAGGTAAATGTGTTGAAAAAAAACATCTGATTTTGTCTTTTTTTAGAATGAGTGACACAAATTAATGACTTTTCCACTCATTAGGTTTTATTGATTTACCTCACCTTTAAGCTTTTGTAGATTTAGTAGTTATACTAATAAAACAAAGCGAAGTGATGAATTCCAGCTCTGGTTGATCATTTGTGCTGCAGGGTTTGAGGGGTCAAATTTAAATGTAGACACTGAGGATTGTGGCTTTAATGATCCTAACGAGGGTGTGAACAATGATCTCACTGGCTGAGGCCGTGACGTGTTTGACGCTCCCTTGGCACCGGCGACCACAGTGGCACCGCGTCACCTGTAATCCGGCGTGGCACCTCTCACACACACCCGCGCCGGCTCCCCCGTCACCCCCACGCCGCTGCGTTTGGAGCGGGGGCCGCGGTAATCCATCCTGAAGCATGAAGGAGAGGCCTGGGCCGGCTCAGGGACTGGGGGCAGCCAGGAGCAAATGAAAAATCAATGCTGCTGTGACACATTAACTTATCCCCCAATTTCATAACTGGCGTTCGGTGTCAAGAGAAATCTGTGGCGTGGAGGCGGCCGGCCGGGCCTGATTGGCTCTCATGGCCGCCGCCTGGTCGCAGCTTGGTGGAGGAAGTGGGAGGGTAAAGAAAAATAAAAGACAATAAAAAGCAAAGGACTTCATCAGACGGTGGAGCTCCAACACTCTGACCACACACACTCAAACTGTGTGAACACGTGACTGGAGAGTTTGTTTGCTTGATGCTCTCCTAAATGAAGCTTAAGCATCAGAAACGTTTCATAACTTAAGCTTCCTCAGAGCTCTCAGTGATTTCAGAGGATTGACCCTTTTGTTTACATTTGGATTACAGTTTGGACCTTTAAAAGTAGAAGAACATCTTACAGGACGACCTTGTACCTTATTGGGCAGATGATATTGTATTCAGATTGTAGATGAAAACTTGGCTATTTTGAATAAATAAAGAAATGTTTACCGGCAAATGTAATTTAAATTAAATGTGCTCATAAATTAATGAGAGAAAATTTCACCAATGTTTACTTCTGGCTTTGCCTTTGAAGTTGCTGTTAATTTGGAATGAGCGCAGCGTTCATCTGTCACGCCATAACAATAATCTATAGCAAGGCGGTGGAAATGGTGGGGAGAAAGATAGGCTTCAGTCGGAGAGCCGGCCTAATCAGTACTCTCTCTCAACTGTTAAATGTATTTAAACACCAAATTAACAACCCATAAAGGGCCTCTGGTACACTACATTCAAATTAGAGCCGGTTCTTATTTACAGCCACAGAACTGCAAAAGTGACACTTTCCCTGATCACATTAAGAAAAGCAAGCGTGTGACCTTGGCGTAATGGAGGTGGATGAGCTACGAGCGCCACCACCCTCATCCTGAAAAGCACACAGAGGCACCGTGTCCTCAGCCGGCGGGCGGGCGGGCGGGGATGAAAGAAGAGGATGGCTGTCCTCATCTAGGGCCTCATTAAATCATCAGCTAATGGCGTTAGCATCGGCTCAGCTACTCACGCTGAGGCGACCCGGCCAGATTTATGGCTACGACGTCTGAGAGCCGGGAAAACAGAGGAAGAAGGGAAACACTGCGGGTGTGGAGTTTTAGTCTGAGGCAAAGCTCGTCCGCCTCACAGTTCACCTCTAAGTTGTGCGCCGGGAGTGTTGGTGTCATCTTGTTTAGTGGGAGTTGATCGTTCACATATTTAATGCTTTAATTACACCTCAACAGCTGTGCACAGTGATTTAAGTTTATGGATGTGAAAGCTCTTAATTATGAAGCAAAACGCATAAAGTCATTTCTGATGGTGGATCCAGACAATTAAATTTATTTAAGATTTTCTGCAGAGGCAGAGTAAACGGCTTTGTGAAAATGACCCTCGCCGAAACGCACAATATGCCGTAATACACAGTAATACGTTCTATAATGCACGATCAGAGACGGCGGCAGCCATCAATCAGCCTCCACCGCCGCCGGGAAATAACAAAGAAATTTGTACATTCTGGATTTATAGCGTATAAGAGGCAGAGTTTCTCAGTAGGCAGAGGACACAGTACTGTACGTGAGACACACAAGTACACAGAGACCATGTAAATCACAGCACTGAAGTGTACATTAGTGCAAATGAAGCACACGTCTAATGTTTACGTCCTTTAGCTCAGATATTTAATGTTTTTATCAGTTTCCCCTCCTGATGTACCCTGATACACATATAAATAACAACAAGTAATATCAACAGAATCCCAGAACATTCTGCCAACAGTGAGACGTTTACAGTAGAATAGAAGCACAGTTTGCACACGGCTCATTTCAACAACAAATGTAATTTTTAAATAAAAGATGATAACAATTAATTAGTCAATTAATAAGTAATTTGGTACAATTAGATAATTTCTATACAGGTTTATTTGGATTGAATTCTTTGCAGTCATCTGGTGAACCAACAGAGGGCGCTTCAAGTACCTCCAGTGGTACACGTACCACAGTTTGAGAACCACAGACTGTAGACCAAAGCAAATAACAACAAACTTGCAGGCAGGTTGAGATTTAACACCAACATGGACAAACAAAGAGAGAATCTTATAATATCCAAGCAGGTTTGTTGTTTTATATAGTATCTTCACATTTGCATATATAATATTTGGTATAATCTGTTGTATTGAAGCAGTTTGTGGGGCTTTAAGGTGAGAAATCACAGAAACTCCACTATGTTTGTTTGTTGTTTATTTGTTGGGATTGTCTCATGTCGGTAAAATTATGATCTTTATTTTAGATCGTAACTGAAGATAGAAACAGATCTTCAGCAGTACAGACACATGGGGTTAGGGTTTAGTCAGACTGCAGCTGCACGTTTGGGCCGTGCATTGGATCGCAGATTGTGCCTTTAAGAGCAGCACTGCAGGCATTACTGCCTATGTAAAAACGTAAAAAGCTCCTTTGCCCATGCATGAACGCATACACACGTTTACGCCTCACACACACACACACACACACACACACACACACACACACACACACACACACACACACACACACACACAAACACACACACACTGCAGGGACACTCAAGGACATCCACAGTGTTGAACAACACAAAGAACTGAGAATGTGTGCGTGTGTGTGTGTGTATAGACACAGAGTACATGCTGCTGTTTGTTGATCCTTATGTTCTTTGTGTGTGGAGGCAAAAGCAAACTTAATGGTGAGAAGCATTGAAACATCACGTGGACATACTGCACGTGTGTGTGTGTCTGTGTGTGTGTGTCTGTATTTTGCTGGCTTAATGCGTTGGCTTCCATCAATATGACTTCTACTTTAGGATTGTAGGAGACCACAACAACCCAAGCAGAGCTGAGAGACCACCGCTGACTGTATATCCCTCCAGGATAATTCTGTTATTTGTCAGAGGAGATGTATCGTCAGTGGGCCGGCCGCTGACAGGCGAGCACGTTAAAGGTACTGATGTGGCCCCTCAGCCCAGTTCTGCTTGCATTATTTGGCAAATTGACTCATGAGTTCCGTTTGGTAACAGGCTTCCACAAACATAATGTGGGACATTTTTCTCTCGTCCTCTTATTCTCTCTCTCTCTCTCTCTCTCTCTCTCTCTCTCTCCCTCTCTTTCTCCGGCTGAGCGGCTGAGGCCCAGATTTGTCCTGATGAATCAAAAAAAAAAAGAAAGTAATTCCCCTTAAATGTTTCTTAAAAGCCGCAGGAACTGTGATGTCATCGCCATTATTGATGACATCATTACTATGTATGGGATCTCTGGGTGAATAATAAGCCGATATCTGTCATTTCTCCTGTTTTTGGCACTGCGAGTCGTAAAGGTTAGGTCATTTATTTTACTGTCCCGGTATATTCCACTGTTAGAGGGAATTTTTGTTCCGTTTTATCCCGGCTCACAATTGTGCTTTAAGTGTTTCATCTGTAAATCCTGAATAATCTACAGAGTCTAATTTGTTTTAAGGCCTCAGATTGATGATAGAAAGCCAAAAAATCAGAACTACAACACATCACATCTGCAAAATCCTTCCAGACTTCATTTATTTCTACATTTGTATCTCAGACTGACAGCAGCCTAGAAATGTAGTTTACTGTGAAATAAATTTGCAATCTTGCTGGGTGTATTTCTTTCAATCGAGGTTTTTTTTTTAAACGTTAAAGCATGAAAAATAGGCGGACAGATTGTACGATATGAAACATGGAACAGAGCAACAGAGAAAGGGCTCACATACAAAGACATTTCTGTACAGCATATTCCCCAAAGATGAATAGCTGTTTGGTGGTATGGTCGTGCAGAACAATGAGAAGGATTTCAGGAAAATGGGCTTTGGGGTGGCATTGTACGCATACATTGTGGAGGTGTGTGTGTGTGTGTGTGTGGTTGGGGGGTAGGAGGGGGGGTACCAGCACGCTTGAGCGCATTTAAATTTACACAAACTCTCTAGGAATGACAGTGATAAATGTTACACTCTATTCTACAATATGTTTAATGCATAGGTCTGAGGAGTTAAGTTTTCCCCTCTGGTACGAGCCGGCTGCTGTACTTACCACTATATGTTACATCAGATTCCCTTCCATTAAAATGCCAAGTAGCACAGTGAAGACACCAGAGGAGGATGACACTGAATTTGTTTACCTGTCACCTTCCTCCATCCCTCATTTTTTTTCTCCCTTTGTGTGTGTGAGAGTGTGTGTGTGTGTGTGTGTGTGTGTGTGCTTTCCAAGAGGTCAGGTTTGACGCATGTTCCCCTTTAAGGAAGGAAGGAAACAGACACATACATTTATAACAAAACTACAATATTCCCCGATCGTATAATGTGTCACTTTATTCACGGTCCCTAGAAAGTAAACAGTTTTTAGATGTTGAAACTCATTTTACAGTTTTACTTTTAATGGATTGAATTTCCTTCTTTAAATTCTAGTAGACAACCAACAAAAAAACAGTTATTTTAAAAAATTCCAAACAATGATGGAAGAAAATCATAAATAAAAGACTGTAAAGGATTTTTTCAAACTATTTTCTACTTTTACAAAATGTTTTGCTATAATAAAGCTTTGTAGACCTCGACATGTTTTTGTATTTTTCATTTTGGAATCATAAAAAACATGGAATGCATTATTTTCTATGAAAGTTTAAAAAAAACCCTGAGAATTAAAATATTTGTCGACTTGCAATTGATTCTTGATTTTGTAAACAATCACTGCGGCCTCAAACACTGTATGGCAAAATGAGAGAAATGTAAAGATTTGTAATGAATAAAGTGAATTAAAAGTAAAGCAGCAAAGCGACTTGAGAGTATGTGTGTGTGTGTGTGTGTGTGTTACAGATCAAACCTCTGGAGGCGTGTTGGTGCTCAGTCTGTCCACTACCAAAATCTTTACTTATCAGCGAGAGAGATTCAGCTGTGACTGGACGCATCGTGCTGCATTTCCTGCGCTCTGCCTATGACTGTCACAAAACAACCAGACCACACACACACACACACACACACACACAGACACACACTTGTACGGATTATAAACAGGTGTATGTGCGAGTCTCTCACCTGCTTGAGCAGCTGCGTGTGCTCCTCCTCTATGTGCACCCCTGTAAGCACTGATAAGATGGTGTGTGAGCTTGATCTCTGTGCAGGATCAGTGTGTGTGTGTGTGTGTGTGTGTGATCACAGTGCACCTGGAAAGACACTGCAGTACCTGAGTGGATGAACTTATTGTATATCAGCTCCTATAAGTAAGAGCAGCGATAAGGGATTACACAGATAAATATGTTTAATGGACATATTAGGCAGATTTCCTCTCATATTCTTCTTCTCTGCCTCACTCAGCTGTGATCACCGACTCTGAACATGTTGGACTCTTAACTCTTCATCCATAAAATAAAACTACTGCCGTGCACACTGAGTGAAAACAGGCGATTCTCAGATGATATGTAACCTTTATGTAGGTTCTGTCCCTGAGTCTTATTCTGAAATTATTAACCTTTTGGGACAAAATCAAAACAAACCTGAATTCTGATTTCTTACCCCATAAAAGCCAAACAATAGGATTATTTTCTTTGTTTGTTTTTCCAAATGTTTGTCCTGATAAGCAACAGTGTCCCTGTTGAACAGGCGGAGGAGCGGGCGGCTCGGCTGCACGCGGTCATTACATTCTTCAGTTTTATGATCCATACCACAGCCCGGGCCTGCGCAGCTTCTTGTGTACGATAGAAAGCTCACTGTAAAGCCTGTGGTATGTAAACAAACAAGCCCAAACTTTCTGTGATTTACAGCGCTCGCAGGGTCTTGGCGCCGGATCCTTCACCACCTCCAACAGGCCCGAGCCAGCCGGCAATTCCGCTCGCAGACAGCTTGAGCACTTTCGATTTTATACCTCAGCAATTTTTATAGCGTCTTTAGCTCTGCACGCACAGACCTCAGTATATCCTCTGCAAGGAGAGAGCCGAGCGGTGCGGGAGGAGGTGGAGGAGGAGGAGGAGGAGGAGGAGAGGAAGATGGCAAACGGCAATAATGCATGCAACAAAAAAAAAGAAGAGAAAACAAGTGTTGATGGAGGATGTTAAGCAGCTAAGTCATGTGATTTGTTCTGTTTTGCGCCGTGATTGGCCCCCGGTGCGGGACGCGGCGCCGCCCTGGCTGGTGATGGAGTTGGCCGGTGGCACGGCGACTGTCTGGGCGCCTCCTGCTCAGATTAAGTAAGGTAGAGTAGCCAAGCCTCTGAGGGGTTTAGCATCTGCGCAAGGTTGCTGTAACTGATACTGTGAGGTTATAATTAAAGGTTCCGACCGAGAGGACGCCGCTTGATGCAGTTCGCGCCACCTCTCCTCCTCGCTCCCGCACGATAACGAGAGGGGCGAAGTGGGAGGCGGGGGGCGCGACCGGAGAAAAGGAAGCGCATTTTAATTGTCAGAATGGTGTCAGAACACAGAGCTACAACCCAGCCAATATTTCATGTTTCTCCTCCGTTCCTCACAAATGTTTCTATATATCTATCTATATATATAAGACAGAAGTAAGGTTTACGTACAGTTCCTCATCTGTCTAAGGGGACATTTACACTGCAAGGGCTTGATTTCCACCGATATTTGTTTCTGTAAATGTATTCTACTTTGAAACGTCACACGGTTCATGTCCCCTCACAGCTAGAAGGTTCTGTGTGAAGTTAGCATGTTCTCCCCTGTGCCTGCATTGGTTTTGAACCTGAAACTCTAAATGGCCCATAGGTGTGAGCGGGACGGACCCCAGCCTCTGGCCCGCTGACCGCCGGCTTTGGCTCCAGACCCTTAAGCAAATGTGTTATTCTTCTTCTCCTCTTTGACTTTAAGTACATATCCTGTTCCTCCATGTTGTACTCTTCCTTACATGTACAGTAGAGTGAAGCTACCTGCAGTCATTTCCTGCCTGCACTTCCTAACATCTCTGGTCACTTTGGTCAAACAACAAACACAACTTTGTCCTCATCAGTGTATTCCCCAAACTGACACCCGGTCCCTCCGCTCCTCCGCCGGGCTGTGAGCGCTGATAAGCCGCTCTCATCAGTGAATCAGTCCATATCTGTCACCTTGTGAACAAGGTTAGCTCTCTCAATTGCCGCTCGCCGTCGCCCATTTTTCATTTACCTGGCAGCAAATCAGACACGACAGTTAAATTTTGACAGTAGAGCAAATCCACTTCTTAGCCATTAGAGCTAATGTCATGTTTCTGCGCTAATCCCTCATCATTTTTGGGCCTCATTGCCTATTTTTCTCTATGATATTAAGTATTCAAAGCTCATTTACATTCTTATTTTTCAATTTGCTGCTGCAGTAGTTTAATTTATTCCATATAATTTCTTTTTCTGAGAGGGACATTAATCATTGACTGTACGTTTTAGTGCCTCTGGGATTTTTTTAATCAATAAAATAAAGGGATAAAAGCCTCTGCTGCGCGCTAGGTTAGCGAGCTGCACGGAGGATTTGCCTCCTTCAATCTTTTCCGTTTTAGCTCTTTATGTTTGTACAAATTCAATTATTAGTCGTAGCTGTTGCGTTCGTCCGCCTTGGTCTTTATCCTCCTGGGTTTACAGCTTCTCCACTCACAGGAGAACTTTCCCCCCAAAAAACTTCTTTGGCTTCTTGGGGTTTTGTTTGTAGAAAGTAGCGACAAAAGCCTGTCGGAGAAGTAACAGCGGTATCACCCGGGGCGGCCCTGTAATGCGTCTGGTAGCTCCATATTTCTGCTCTGTTAAGCTGGAGGCCTAACCACTTTCATCCTCTTTCTTCCTCCCTTTTCTTGTTGTTTCTTCATCCTTTCACATTCATTTTATGCTTGGCTATTCCGTGGGCTATCAGTGTATTAATGCCAGGGCTTAAGCCAAACAGCCTCCGTGAGATAAGCCGCCCGGGTCGCGTTGCGGCTGTTCACAGTTCATACTCCGCTTTCCCCCCTTATTGGGAAAAACCCCAAATCATTAAATCAAATTAATCTGTTTTTCCGTAGCTTCTTTTCTGTCTTTTTTCTCTCCTTTGCGTCCTTGTGTTTTCCTTCGCCTTTGCCGAGGCGGAGAAGCAGCGCGTCTTCATTTGCCGCTGACCCGTTTGAGAGCCTTGACCTTCCGCCGGTGTGAGTGAAGGTGGGGGTTTGATCGCCGGCCGATGAAGGGGTCGGCGGCAGCGGTGGTGGCGGAGAGGGGGGTCTGTAAACTGTGATACATAATGCTGTGAGCTATAATACTTTGTGCATGGCTGCTCGCAGGCCTGCTAATCACAAGGAAAAGACCCCACTGTCTCACTCCATAAACCTGGACCAGTAAGAAGAAGCCACGGGGCCACAATGTCACTTGTAAATCCCAAATTAAACTCAACTGCCCAAAGCTTCCCAGCGTAAGAAAAAACACACACGCACGCACACACACATGCACACGCACACACACACACATAGGGCGGTCTCACATGGTCTCGCCTCTGCACGTCTTCACGGGGAGGATGAGCGGGCGCGCCGCTGATAGGTGTCCAGGTGTCGCCGGTGTCAAGGTTGCCCAGTGGTCAATTTGTTCGCTTGTTGGTCACGTTTGGCTTTATGCATGTATTTCATGCCACAAAGACTCTGCAGCAAACTGTCTCTTCCCTCACACACCCCACCCCACACACAGACACACACACACACACCCTCCCTCACCTAGACCTGCACCTAGAGAAGCAGAGGAGTAGAGGAGATATGTTCTAACCTGACAATCTTACTGTGAACGCAATAATAAATAATTTGATTTAGGCTTTGACATTTTCCAAGTTCCAAAAACTTTAAGTTGCTTCAGTTGAGTTTGTTCTTGTTCTTGTTGTTAATTTAGGCTCAGATTAGGATTCAAACAGGACACACACTCACACACTTGAGCCCTTCCTGTCCGGCCTGTAAAAAGAGGCCGAGGGTCTGAATCAGATTCTTTAGACTTAACGGGGACCTGAGACCTGAGAGTCAAATCTAGAAAATTCCTGACCTGAGTGGAATTGCATGGGAAGCAGGCTGTGATTATCCCACTGTGACAGAGGATTGTTTCATTTATTTCATGAAGATCATAAAAAATGGACAAAACAACTTGTTGAAAATTCTTATTCTTCTTGTTTCCACACTGGCAGACATTTGGAATATTAAAGCATCAAACATCCGAACCAACTCCAACCTGGATGTGATCGTTTCCCATCTCTCTCTTACCTCCAGACTTTCTTCAAATCTCGTTTCTTTGCCGTAACATCAGGAGGATGAAGTTGACAGACAGGACGACAGATTGTCCTCGTCTCCGTCCTCCCCGGCGTGTCCCAGGTCCTTTGTGTGTGTGTGTGTGTGTGTGTGTGTGCTATAGGGGAGGGGAAACGGTCTCCTTGAAGGCAATCTGTTCATTAAGATAATGTGTTAGTTCCAATTAAACTAACATTAAAACGGTCCCCATAAAGAGTCGGAGTCAGCGTTTTTCCCAACTTGCTCTTTTAATTACATCGTTCCTCTCCTGTCATTAAGGATATTAAAAATTCATTAACAAGAATAGTACTGCGTCACAGCCACAAATCACGCAGACTCTCATCTCGTGTTGTCAAAAGATTATTGCCTCCGCTGAAGTTCCTTTGAGCAATGCGTCGGGTCCTCCTGGGGGTCAACAGGTCACTTCGGGGGTAAATTGGCGTCTTGTTAAAACTCCTGAGGTGTTTTAATGTTGGAAAAAGAGCAAATTGTTGAAGTGATGAATGAGTTTTGGCAGCACAGGACTTTATGCTTTGTATTTATTAAAGCTACATTTATTCCCCCCCCTCTAATGTGATTCCATTGGCGCCCGTTATGTTTCCCGTCAGTTATATTTCTCGCTCCTAATTTGTTTTCATCAAATGTGTTTATGGCGAGCTGAAACTGTTTTACAGCTTCACTATCGAACCGTGCCACCGCCGCCGCCGCTGCAGGAAATGAGTCTGTCCATGAATAACATGAGCTCAGACAGTGTGAGAAGAAGAAGGAAGCAAAACCTTCATCGCTTCCGTTTTTTCCTCACGCCTCAAAAATCGGACGCTGCGTGACGCCGCCTCACCTGAGCAGCGGCGTTTAGCTTTTGACCCGACAAACGCCAGAGACACACAGGAAACGCAGCAGGTGTTTCTTAGCAAAAATAATCATTCTGTAATAATCGTTTCTGGCAGGAAAGCAGGAAATAATTAAATGAATAAATGTAAAACAACAGATTTGAAATGTTTCACTGGCAAACAAACGCTTCCTGATCCCAAATATTTCCCTAGTGGTGCCGGTGAGCGATGTCGTGCAAAACTCAGCGAGCCCTCGAGGAAAACGGAGCAGCTGCGTCTGGGCAAGATGTTATGATACCGTGTGTGTGTGTGGACAAAGGAAGTTGACCTACAAAGGATGTGGGTGTTGCTTCAGAAGTCAAACCGGTTTGCTTGAAAACGCACAAACCGGCGCCAAACACTGAAGCAGGAGCACAAACTCAGAGCTGAGGACAGAGCCGCTCCTCTCCAGTCGTTCTGTCCAGGCTTGTTCGGCCTCGGTGGAGGTTTGCACTCCAGTATCCAGTTTGTGCTGTCACACATAATGTTTGTGCCGTTTTCAGGCCATTTAATGTGCGCCGACATTAGCATTAGCTTAATGAGCGCTCAGAACAAACAGGCTGCTCTTTTGTGTTTTCACTCATTTGATATGCAGGGTCGCTCATGAACGAAGCCATCGGTGCGACCACCTGATTAACCCTGAAACACGCCGAGTCTGTGCCGACACAGACGACAACACGTATTTACCATCATCATAGAAATATAGTGTGATGATCCTATAGGAGTGTGTGACCAGAGTGTGAACCCCACGTGTACACACCTTCAATGAGCACTGATGAAAGGAAGAAGCTCACGTCACGGCGTTATTAATATTCCATTAGGAGCCGTTGTCTCTGTGCAGCCGCCACTGTATCATAGAGCACTGAAATATTCATATCCTCCTAATTAATTGGCGTCGGAGGGGCGCTTTGTTTTGTTTTTCAAGTAGTACAACAGTAAAGTAAGCCAGAGATTAAAGTGACATATCGGAGTACAGAGGGGTGGGATTATAGGGCTTGGAGTTACGGAATAAAAACAAGGAAACCTCTTAATCCCCTTTATTATCTCTGAGATAAGCAGCCATCATAGGCGGCATCAGGTGGAAATTAAATACATTTGCTGAAGTCTTAAGCACAATTATGTGGAATACTTGTACAGACTTTTATTTAGGATTTAAAATTGGTGGTTCTGTTCTTCTCTCAACTTCTGTTCATTCTAAACATTCTCAAACCAGTAGAGTAGCAGTACCAGTAGCAGAGTACTTTCTCTTTGGGTACCTGAGTACATTTGAGTACAGCTATGAATCTTGGGAAGTGTTGAAGCAGTGAAACAAAGTAGTGAAATCATGAAAAACAGTCTGAACTCAAACAATTGAACCTTTCACTTGATTTGCACACATTCCCCTCTTCCTCATTTCTGATGATGAAGTCTAACCAGTGAAGCATCTTATCGACCATCTAAAGGTGCTAATGTTGCCTCACCCCCCGCCCCCTTGTAAAACCACCAAGAAGCCCCGCCCCCTTGCCCCCCCCCCCCCCCCCCCCCCCCCCCCCCCTTGCCACAAGTGCACTTATTGAATCACATTACGTGGCTCTGCGGGGGTCCCATTACTCACCCGGGCTAATCTGTAATGACCGGCTATCATCAAGCAGGCCGAGCCCCCAAATGGACTCTCCCATTGATTAGGCTCAAAGAAAACATCTGCAGTGGCTCAGAACCCACGAGAACCCATCAGCGCGACCCCCCCAACGTCTTTACAACACCACTCTGTCTAATCCCAATTACGTATTCCAGCAATTCCCCCCGTATTCCACCCCCCTCCCCCTCTGAGTGGAATATCCCATCGATCGTGCCGGTCCGTGTTCTCGTGTACGTGCGTCGTGGATGGACGGCTCCTCGGCTTCTGTGTTTTCTTTTTTTTTCTCGACGTGCCGGCCTCTTATTGGCTTCGGTCTGGAGACCCACATCCCAGCTGTGTTGGAGATCCATCAAGCCTGACAGGTCTATTGTGCAGGCCGCTCTCCACAGGCTCTGACCGGCCACACTCACCCAGATATCACTTTCAATTAGAAAAACATTTATAAACACGGACTGAGGCGGAGTTTTAACGACTGTGAGGAGCTGACGGGAGGCACGGCGAGCGGCTGATTTCAGATTTTGGCGAATAACTTAAAAACGTTTAAGCTGCTTTCACTCGAAGACGGTAAAGTTCCTGCTGTGGTCCGGGACGGCACAATGTGGGACCGTGCATCAAGCGGAATGCAGGATGAGTTGTCGCAGGAATGGTCCTCCCCAGAGTTTAGGTCCCCTGTGTCCCCAGATTATTAACCAAAGAAACGTTCGGAAATTGGACAGATCCAGAGTTTAGGATGATTTACGTCCGAACAACAGCAGCAGACTGTATGTGTTTACGTCCTGTCTCATTCATCCTCTACTTCTGTTCCCCACACATTTAAATTGGCCAAAGCAGCTTTTGTTCTGCTGTGGGCTGAAAATGTGAACGATGTCGTCAAGAAGCATTGTTGCCTCCTTCTTTATTCTGGTAGATTTGAGTAAATAAATGTTGTATTGACCTCCTCACTGTAGTATCCAGACTTGTTGGCTGACACACAAGATTTTAGTGCGATTGATTGATTACTTGGAAAGCAGCAGACTCCTGTTGATTCCCTGAGTGTACACGGCTTCATGGCAGTGAGGACGAAGCCTCTGAGCGTGTAAACGTCCTGACAGACAGAAATCTTAACCAGGCAGCGGGAGGACAAACTAACATCTTCCCGAGTGAAATTAACTTCCACCTCTGTGATTCAAAGAGACGAGTCCTCTCCAAACCAAACACATAAATGGCTCTTGATGGTCCTGGGAGGATTCCTGAGATGAATGGGTATTTGAATGATTGCCGCTGTGACAGGCCGGCTGTGATAGAATAACACATTCTGTTGAACAAATAGGCCCTTGAGTGCCGAGCGGTCCCAGGGGTCCGTCTGTAGCCCCGAGGCTGAGGCTTTCACAGAGAGCGCGGCCGGACCCTGTCGCCCTGTGCAAGCAGGCTCAGTGTGAAACGCAGACAGACATACTGTTAACGCCTGCATCGGCTGATTGATAAGTTCTGAGCTTGACACGTACAGTAAGCGAGCAGGTGATGTCATCTGTTGAGGGGTTTTTGCACATCAGTTATTTTTATTTGAGCTCAATGATTACAGCAGGAACCCAAGGATCTGTTAGGTCTGCAATCATGTATTTGGTTGTGACGTAAAGATAAATATAGATGAGTTATGAGCCCTGTAGCATTTATGTGACAGTCGCCATCAGGAATAACAAAAACTTTGGCTTCAGTCACTAAAACTTGGCCGTTGTCATGTAAACAATACATTTTTGTCTTTGGACTTTGCCTGCTGTGAACTGCATGATTCACACTTTTGGTATCCTACGAAATACATTCCCGCTGTTGCCCAACATCCTACGCCGCAGCTCGGCACAGCACGCTCTCTGATGATGTCACAGGATGAGATGGGCGCCATTGTAGCGGCTGTGCTTCCAGAGAGGCTGCACACTGTCCCAGCATCTGTTGAAAGAGAAACACCCTCCCGAGCCCCTTTGACACAGCTTCTTTAAAGGGGCGGCGGACAAAAAGCCACAGTTTCTTCTGTGATATCCTGTTAGGGCTGTTGTGGAGCCGGCCGAGCGTGGCCGTCCTTCAGAGGGCCGGGGCAACATCATTCAGCTTCCTCCTTGTGATCCCAGGCGCACAACAAACCCTGTGGTCCACAGCTCAGTGACCAGAGAAAAAGACCCGTCACACAATGTCCTTTACCCATACGCACATTCAGAGGCCCGGGCATTATGCGTGCCCCCCCCCCTTCCCTCCCTCCCTCCCTCCCCCAGTTGGGCGTGCACGACACAATGCACGCGTACACACAAGCACACTCGCACGGAAGTGAAGCTCCTGTGTCAGGGGGATAAACTACACTCCAACTTTTGACGTAATCTACTCTGGATGACCTCGATCATTCAGTTTAGAGCTGTTAAGATTTTATCTTAAGATGACGTTAACTTATTTCTGCTTATCTAAGGGAAATTATCTGCATATTCTGGACATATTCGGGTTAAATTCTTCCACATATTCTCACAAAAAATGTTGTTTTGTGCTTCAAGATCTCATTTCAAGGTACTCAGACCTAAATGAAGTGCTTTGAATTCATTCTAATGTCCAATTCTGTTCTTATAGTCGAGTGTTGGAACATATATCTCCAGTGACAGACAGCATTGTAACGTTACGACGAGTGTGAGTTGTTGAATGGTTCTGGCATGGAGGAAGAATAGGAAACAAAGGTCTTTGTGCTAATATGCTAAGAAGCAGCAGCGTACATGTTGCCTCTCCAATAGACCCTCTGTTTCAACTGAGCTCAATTAGAGCCCAGCTAACTCTGTATAATTAACACCCCCAACAGAGTAATCAAACAGAATCTAAATTAATGGCAGTGGTGATGTATTGAGGGTTGGGGGAGGGGGGTGGGGGGGACAAAATACAGAAAGCGCATCTCAGGGGCAAACATGATAGAATTACAAAATGAGCAGCTTGCAAACTGTCTCAGCTTTGATGAAGAAACGTTTAATTATCCCCCTGGTGGAAAAGGTCCCCTATTGTCTAAAGCTAATTTGTCCCTTTTGGCTACTTCCCTGCCCCAGAGGCCTGTCTGTCTCAGGTTACCCCCCCTCCTCCTCCCTACCAGCCCACTGCCACCCCGGGTATCAGCGTCTCCCAGCTCCGAGAGACGAGCACAACCCCGAGTCGGGTCCAGACAGTATTTTGTTTGTTAAGTGTAGCCCAAAGATCTGGGCCCTTGGGAGAAGATGAAAGGAGGAGCGCCGCCTCCCTCTCAGGGAAAGGATCAAGCAGGTCAATTTCCTCTGACTTTGTCCTGTCTTGGAGTTTGTATTCCCTGGGCCCACAAAGGCCACCATTGGACTGGACCGGAGGCTCAGGCTCTCTCGGCTGCCCCGTCTCTGCCCCCCATTTGATTCACAGAATAATAGATGGCAATGCACGCCTCCTAAGCACAACTCCTTTTTTAAAGAGTGAAACAAGAGATAACACTCCCTGCAATGGCAGCGACATCCAAATAGAAACAGATACTGTATGATTCTCTCTGGTTTCAACACAAAGTTCTTGTGGGACGCTGTGAAAACACGAGGGAAGATCTGTTTTGCTCCGACGCCACCAGGAAGCTGTTAAATGTTTGACTTCATCATGGCAAACATTGTTAAATCACAGAGTTCGGCTCCTTTTTTGCTGCCATTTAGCCCCCAACTATTTCTCATGCTTTCCACATAATAAAATTAAATACATTCACATTAGGCCTGACAGTGGATCCAGTTCACATTTAAATGCAATTTAAAAGAGGCATATATTTGCATAGTGAATTAAAATTAAGACCTAATTATGCAAATAAATTATCAAATGTGACTGGGGATGGTTTTCAATTCACTTAATATCTCATTTTGTGAGACAATAGTTACTTGATAGTCCAAGCGACATGGCAGCCATTTCGCTCGCAGAGTCGCACAATGGCGTTAAATATTCAGGTGGTATTTAATTACGAAAAAATAGAAGCTTATAAATTACAAGCTATGCTTCTTAAATACACCTAGACAAATCCTCCTCCCCCGGGGATCAGGTTCCCTTCATACATACGCCGCCATTTATTTTGCATGAGCCCTTTTGAAACTGATAGCAGTGAGAAGGAGAGGAGGAGAGGCCGTCATTACGCCTCTTGTCAAGGATTTCAATAAACAACACGTGTGTCCTACTGCGTTAAAGACAAACGTGGAGGCTTTTGGGGCAACTTTGCTTCTATGTAATTAAAAACAAAAGGGAGTTCACCTTTGAATTTAGAGCCTTTCAAAGAAAAATGCAACAGAATCTGGTACAGAATTTCAAAATAAGATTAGTTCCTGACTGATATATCAGCAGAGCAATATTAGCTTTGTATCTTATCTGCATGTGTGACAGAAAACAGGGGAGGGATTATATATCAGCCTTTGATGTTTGGATTTGATGCAATAATCTCATTTCTAGTGACACATCTGTGACAGTTTCAGTGTAAATACATGTTATCTTTGTTAGTTTACTGTTTCCTTTTGTGATGAACATCATCCTGCATCAGTACTTCAGCTGTCATAATTAATTAAAATGTTTGTTAAGTGTGAATGCAGAAAACTAACATTGTCATTGTCTGTCAAGTATCTAAATGCAGTATTGATCAGTTCTCCTCTGTATAGCACGACGTGTTGACAGTGACGTGCTGTATAGATTACTGTGTGTTTGCAGATGTACATGTCAGGATGAAGAGTCATTACACATCAGGAAGTTTATTTAGTCATGAAATGAAACAATAAAGAGATTCCTCAGCGGTGGCATCTTAGATTAGTACATTTATCAGATCTCAGCGCAGAGACACTGGATCTCTGCTGCAAAATGAAGGCTAAACACAAACATACACACAGATAATCTCTCTAGCGTCTGCAGAGTGACACACAGAGCGTCGCCCTGATAAGGAGACGCTTTAATACTCACTGACAAACGACGCCTCCAGCAGGGGTCCTCGCTTCTACAGAGAGCTGTCAAGCTGCCTGAACAAAAATCTGAAGCAAGAAAGACACTTCTGATGTTAATATAAACAATGTAAACAACACCGTTTAAAGGCGACGATGGAGGTGAAGGTGAATCCTTTCGCTTGCTGGTAGATAGTTTCTGTGTTGACGACTGCTGATAGCGAAGCTCAATTAAAAACTGTGCAAAGATGAAAAAGAGGGAAATGTAACTGCAGCTCATGCTGATCCTCCAGATTTCAGCAGTGAGCGTGTGAGAGATGAATAGCGTCGGGTTAATGAAGTGGCCAAACACGGCGCTCGCCTCAGTATTAATTACCACTGTCATTAAACAGAGTGAGCTCTTAAAGATGATTTTTAATTTTAGATGTTTATTCGCCCTCTAAATAAGAAGCTGCTCTCAGGAAGCTGCATGGAATCGTAACACTGCTCACACTCTGGCTGTCTGATCAGGAGTCTTCTTATTGGACCTAAACAGGTTTCTTCCCTTTGTTTGTCTCATTTCGTCTAAAAAACTTAATACAATGTGTAAAAATTAAACACACTACTTAAGTTAGATTTTCTCGACCCATAATGTGAAATACTTTGAGATTTTCGCCTGCACATCTTACTCTCTCAAACTCTTCTTATAATGTCTAAAATGTATCTAGTTAAAATAGTGTTATCCGCTGCACAACATTCTCTCAGCTACTTCACGTTATGAGGCGACATCACTAGAGCTGCAGACTGATGAAAGAAGGCACCCGGAAGTTCCCATAGAATAGAGATCCATGAGAACATAGAGAGGGTTCAGGGTCAACAGTCACAGGAGAACACTTTCTGACTTGAGCATTTTGTGAAACCGCTTTTCTAAAACAAAGCTCCAAAATCTACACTATCTCAACAGAAAAATAAAAAATAAATACTTGTGTATTGTAACTGAGTGCAGGAGTGAATGTACTTTGTTGCACCTCTGATGATCTGTACAGGCAGGCGGTGTGTGGATGGCGGTGAGCTGGTGGATGAAACAGGTGGAAGGTAATGAAGAGTATCATAGGGTAATTGATGACCCTTCCTCAGCATCGGGGATATTGTTCCAAGGCTTAATCTTTGTCATCAGAGAGAGAGAGAGAGAGAGAGAGAGAGAGAGAGAGAGAGAGAGAGAGAGAGAGAGAGAGATGGAGGGTAGAGCGAGTGTGTCTATTTTCTCTCTCTCTCTCTCTCTCTCTCTCTCTCTCCTGCGGGTCAAGTAAACAGCCTTAGCTTGCTGGGCTCTGGGCTGCTGTCTGAGCAGCCAGGCTGAAAATGGCCCTTGTCCGTCGCTGCCATGTAGCGTTTCTCTCCCCAGCTGTTTGTCCTTTGTCATGGACACAGCTCGTAATAAGAAGAGCCAACATATTTATGGAGTGGCCGACCTCGCTGGTACACAGGTCTTTTATCTGCCGGGCACAAAACAGCTTTGTTACTCTTTAACAATTCACAAGCCTGCGCAGAGGAGGCAGCGGGAGAGAGAGAGAGTGTATGAGAGAGAGAGTGTTTGAGTGCCACAACATCATGTGTGTATGTGCATGCTGTCATTTTCTAATATTACAAACCGTCATCTAACCTTTAAACCCGTTAAGGCTCTATGCCTGTTTATCTTCACATAACAAATGAAACTTATAGACATTTGAGATCAAAGTGCTTGAAGTACATTTTTATTATATCTCTGTTGTGTTTGATTGCAGCTAATTTTTGGGGTCAAAGTGCTACATTTGCTCAGAATTTGCAGCCAGATCTAGGCATAAAAATTAATGAAACAGTCCTGGTTGATGTCAAAGCGACAAGACACCTCAGCTGCCTTCCACACGTGTAGTGGCGTCTTAAAAGCGTGCAGCAGACGATCCTTATTAGCCTATTATCCAGTTTCAGGACTTAAAAACACTCAAAAATATATTGCAGTCTTTAAAATCTGTTTATAATTTTTCAAAATGAGTGCTTCGGACATTATAAACCATCCAGTCTGGAGGAAAATACACCATTTATCTTGAAACTGTAATAATTAATCAAACTAATTGAGACACAAACACGTTTTTGTGATCCAGACTCTCGCCGTCTCATTGTGAAACCCCGACTCTGGCCCTGACCCCGGGGCCAATTAGGGTGACGGCGGCGAGCGACTTGTTTTGCCGTGTGCGGCGGCTGTCCACTCAGCAACATTTATGAGTGATTAGTTAAGCTTGGGCTGATCTCTATGAGGAACCTGCAAGGAGCCACAAAGCAACATTCAGACGCTGCGGTAAGGCGAAGCCCGGGAAGGCTTAGGAGTGAACTTTGGTAGAAAAGGTAATGAATGATGGAGAGAACAAAGAGGGCCTTTGACAGCTCCAGTGTGTGTGTGTGTGTGTGTGTGTGAGGGGGGGTGTTTTCAAGAGGCAAGTATAGGACTCCCTTAAATAGAAGTCAGCAGCAGGTTATAGTGTTGGATTAACAAGATACTGCACTTTAACTCTGCACTGAGTCCTGCAAGTCTTTAAACTTGTGCTTTATATCAGAATAAACATGTAGGAATCAGAGTTGCGCATTAAGACTTCATTATATTTGACATTAAACCTTTAAAGTGCAATTTTAATTAGTCTCGGTGGCCCCATACAGGAAGTATGAACATAAAAGGCTGCTTAGGGCCCCAGGATCATCAGGGGCCTCCTGAGCAAAAGTTTCCGTTTAGCTATTTTTAAACAGATTGTGATGGGCCCCCATGTGAAACAATATGGAATTTAATATGACTTAAACATTTTGCTCAGGGAGAAAAGACAGCGGGACAAAGCTGAGGGCCTCATTTCCTACATGTCTGCTTCCAGGTCCCCCAGTAATGCAGGATGCGGCCCTGCTTGGGACCTTTCAGATGTGATTACAAACCAAATCTATAGGTGAGTTTGAGCATTTAAGGACGTAAGGAGCAAAAATCGTTTTTCTGACAGTGCTTTAATGAGGGATTTGACCTATTTCGAATCTTTTGAAGTTTCCAAATCCTCTGATGCATCACCAGGGGGCGCTTCAAATGCCACTCATGGTGCATTTACCACAGTTTGAGAACCAGCACCCTCAGGAAATCACATTTTCTTTTATGTTTACATCCACAGGAAACATAATATCCAGGCGAATGGAAGAGCTTATTGCCTATAATTTATACATTTTAATCACAGGGTTTGAGCTTCAGACCCTCATTAAGTTTCATTTGAAGTGTGATATCTCAATCCTGATACTTTTATCAAGGTTAAAGAGTGAGAATATGACCTACTTAATCAATTAATAGTTCTCATCAGATAATGGCAGTTGTATCTAATGAATACTGTTAAATAGCCTCAACGCCTTTTAATCCTCTCCATCAAAGCGTGATTACAAAGGACGGGTATATCAAGTGGTCCTTTCATTTGGTTAACATGATCAAATTGACTCCTATGTCGTGAGAGATGACACGGCTGGTAATTAATTTCTCCATTAAGGGCGGCCGATGTGACAGCCATGCAAACAGAGCCCGGTGACGGGGGGGAGGACGCCACAACTTCAGCAAACTGAGACAAGAGGAAGGAGTAATCACATTATCCGTCTGCAGGGACGGCGTTGTTCATTAAAACAAAACAACGTGCGCTACAACCTCCATCGCTGCATCATCAGCATATTTGCAGATCTGGCAGATTTCGCAGAGGCCGTGCATTTACATATAATAATGAACTTCTTATTATTCATTTCAAATTAGTGGAGTGAGCTAATAAAGCCTGTGGGCATCATCACCGAGGGTCTGTAGGTTCGGTTTCCTCATCTTCATCAACCATCGAGCGGTGTAAAGTGATTTATCACGCAGGCGGAGGTGCTGGGACGAGGAGGAGATGTTTATAGAGATGCTTTGTGGTGCAGAGGTTGGAGAGGAATACTCAGATCGCAGTTGAATCTCTGCTTTGCTGGATTAACACACAATGCTGGGAGGAAATGTGATTTTTCTTAATGGCTTTCACTCCATTTAGTATGGATTGCAAACATCTCACACCCCCTTTCACACCATCGCCTTTCAAATCTGTTAAATAATCTGTATACTTACCCGTGAATGTGTGTAAGTGTGAGGTTTTCTCTGCGTGTGTGTGCCTGTGTGTGTGCCTGCAGGCTGTCTGCTTGCCTGCGGGGGTTTTTGATAAAAAGTGAAAACAACAGTTCCTCCTCCAGCAGCGAGGCCCGGGGGTCTCTCCCAGGGAGGGGGTCCCGATTGTCCAGCATTTTCACCACAATGCTGCCATATGGGGAACAGAAGGATCAGCCGCTGGCTCCCTGCCAGAGCAAAAAAAAAGGCAAACAGCAATCCACATATGCATGGCAGTGGTCATTTAGAGCCGCCGCTTTTACCATAACAACAGATGAAACACAGGAGTCATTTTGTTTCCACTAAGAGCCATTGTCCCCGGCGCTCACTGCCTCTTAAGCCAGCTCCATATGAGCCCGGATCAACTTAGGGGCCCGGGCTGTGGAGCCGATCACAAAGGGAACCTCTTACATGCTTCCTAAACCCAACAGAAAGATGAAAAGGAGAGAAACACTCCATTTCCTCACCTGCTGGAAATGAGCTTAACACCACACAAATGAATTTCTGTAATTGGCCGTGTGTGTGTGTGGGTGTGGGTTTGGGTGTGTGTGTGTTTGTGTGTTTTGGTGCTCTGCGCTGAGTCATTTGGAAAACACTGAAATTGTTTCTTTTTTATTTAATCCACAGTGATCAATCGGCTGTAATTATAGCTGTGAAACTCTGAGCAGCGATTATGATGGACACCAAATGAGCGCCGTCCCAAAGGAAACACCATTAAATATCATTAAAGACAACCGTCTGTACGGTAAGTCTCATTTTACGTTGTCCTTACGAGGTCCTCTGCCTCTTTAAAACCCCAGACTTTAAAACCTCAGACAGATTAAAATTTTTGGATCAATCATAAATAGTGTGATTGTAGATATTTTCCATGTGAATCTAGACTCATGCATCCAAAGCTAAACGGTTTATGAAACATTTCTCCATCCACACGTAAACAACTGTTTCTGCACGCAGGTGTAAACGTTCACCTCGTTATCACTCATCTCATGCTCTCATTAAAAGCGACGAGCCAGGCGGCCATTTTGTTCCGTTCAGTGTGTGTTTCAGAGCCCACACACACACACGCACACACACACACACACACTCTCAGTCTGCCGTTTCAGAGCCGTGACTGATGGAAGGTACCAACTGAGCTGAACTCTCATTCCTCTGTGTTACTTTAACTGCTAAACAGCCTTTGTATTATTCAAGGTGAGGCAAAATACTGCAATACTCCTGAATACAACATGTACTCAGTCCAGTTAATACACATTTTGACCTATTTTCTGTTTTTGTCGTGACCAATGCTGCACATATAGACATGAAAAGACAACTGAACATTCCTTAACTTAGTCAAAGAAGAGAGAAGGAGAAGCAAGTGAAGACTCTCTGACCTTGATTTGAGCCTTTTCAGATTCCTATAAGTAATGAAATGGTATTAATCCCAGTTAAAGGTATTTAAAAGCCACACTATCTCACTCTCATGTCTATTTGTTATTTTGTGAGACTTAAACGTTTCTTTAAAAGGCTGCGAACAAGAAACGCCGGCTCAAAAGCGTCAGGACGGTGCGTTCAAGTGTCTGTTTGTCATCTGCAGAGAGCTTGTTCTCTCTGAAGGACTCGCCAAGGACTCAAAAATCAATCACCAGCGGAAAAATATCTACAATTACACAGCCATCTGAACTTATTCTGTCTCGTTTTAAGGCTATTTTCTTTTCAACAAAAATACATTAAAAGATCAAATGTACAGTCATGCTTGTGTTTTTCTCAGATTCTGTAAAGAAAAATAATGATTCTGTTTTCGTTTAATAATATGTTTCTGATATGTATGTGTCAAGTTAGCCAACCCACCTTTCACACTTGTTCATATCAAGTTTACCTGGAAAATACAAATAAAATCTAAGACCAATAAATCAGACAAATCTTGACCACTTAACTTGAAACGAATCTAATGCTCTGTTGAATTGAAGATTTTGAGACTTTGTTGAATTCTCTGTTGTGCCTCCAGGTGAACACTGGGGTCGTTCTCACCTTCTCCAGGTTTAACCTTGATTCTGGATCTATGTGGCCCGGCGGTGAATGAGGGCCGCACGTGCGTCTGTCATCGTTTAATGGATGTAAGAAATGTGCCGAGTGTAAACTTGGCGGAGGTATTTATCAGGGGCGGGCTTAATGTGCCGCGTTTAAGCCACATCCTGACTCCACAGTGAAATATTACACAGAGTTTTAATATCCAGGGGGCGTCGGGCTGGAGCGAGAGGCAGTCAGCTGCTGCGGTATAACCAAATGTTACAGTATAAAACAGCGTGTCGCGCCGCTATTTGACATGGTGGAATGAGATTAGATGGAATTCATTTCTAAGTGAGGGGAAATTACAAGCCTATTGGCAAGCCCCCCCTCCACACACACACACACACACACACACACACCCACCCACCACGACAGCAGCCTGTGCTCACCCCACCGGTGGCCCAACAACAGAAGGGTAGTCGGGCATGAACGGCGACATGAACAGGGAATGACCCCGCAACCACATCCGCACAGCCGCCCTCAGTGCGGCAGGAGGACGCGTTTGTCGCTTTAAAGGTCACGGCAGGATGAGGTCGCACAAGCACATGTCTGCCGCACGTCAACACCATACGGAAACTAACCGGAATCGTTTTATTATCCAGCAGGACAACGTGCGATTGTTTCACAGCTTCAGAGCTCTGACACAAGTCTGAATATGGGATATCCTAAATATCAATTATGGGAAAACAAGATGGATGAAAACAACTCTTTGGAACTCGAGAGCACATTTAAAATATCTAAAGAGACAAAAACAGCTTTTCGATGGTTTTCGATGGTTTTCGAAATAAAACTTCACATCTATTAATCTATTCTATATCTTTTCTATAGGTATTTATTCCCCTTCACTGTATCTGTGGTTTGTTTCAACAATTACATTCCTTGAAAATATTTTTCCTAAAGTACAGTGCTGTAAGATAAATTAGTCTGTTTTCATTTGGGGGCCCTAATTTTTAAATCCGACCAGGGCCCCAAAAATGGTAATGCTGGGCCTGGTTTTACTTTGAAAAACGTGAAGTGAAATTATTTTAACCTTTATTCTGAGAAATGAGGATCAGGATCTTGAAAGTATAGACAGAAAACGATTTCCTGTGCATTGTTCTGCCATCTACAGCATGTTTACAACTTACAGTATTGGTACAAATGGCTCTATATTCTTCAGCGTTAGTTTTAAGATACAAATTATTACATTTTGCTGAATTAAATGAGAAATAATTCAGTTCCTAGCGGCTTTTTCAAGTAAAATTCCTAAAAATTCTTTGACTCATTTTGAGGACAGCAATCAATTTTGTTGTGTCATTTTTTACAACTTCATACAATTACATCATATCTGTCTTATCAGTGTAATCATTTTTGTAACATTAAAGCGTTGTGTTTTACAGAAGCTGCTCAGACAGAATAAACGGCTCCTGTGCTCATTGTTCCCGTGGTGCCGTGACCACCGCGAGGCCCTTGACATTGTGATCCTTTAACACACGTCTCGGCCTCTGCAGCACATCAGGATGACACCTCCTGAAAGGGGAACTCCACCTTTGGCTTCTCCGGGAGAACAACACGTGTCAGCGGCCCCCCGTGGGCCCTGTCAGGGGGTGAAGAGGTTAGGCGCTCTGTGCGGCCGCTCCTCTTCGAGACCACCATAATGACTGCTAATTACGCTGCCATCTGTGGGGTGGGCTGTGTTATGTAGACACCTGTTCATTAAGGAGGAGAAAGAAACTTTTCCTCTCAGCAGCTCATTCAAAACACAAGTATAAATGGATTCTATGGCTTTCCTGGAGCTATTTGACTTTTTTTTCATTTAATCCTAAGTGAAGAATCCACGGCAAACAGGGGTTGATCCTTGTCAGGTGTGAGTTCCATCTTTGCACTGCTGAAGAAATCGTACAGGGTTCAATAACGGTACAAAGACTTAGTAAGTGAACGCCAAATAATGCCAGAAATTCCAAAAATGCTGACAAAATTTCTCTGGAAATCATTAATTTGAAGGTGCTCAGTCATTCAGACCAGGAAATTTAGACTCAGGAGTTGGTGGAGACGGAAAACACACCAAGAAGAGTGAATAGTGAATCAGTGTGCTGGATGTGTGAGGAGGCAAATGTCTGTTATGTCAGTCACATCAGGCCACAAGCAGATAATGTGAGCTTTCTCTGCAGGGTGTTGGGACATGGAGAGGAACCCAGTGGAGATGAAGAGTGATATGAAGAAGAAGGAGAAGAAGAAGAGCTGGAATCTTGGGAGAGGAACACCTGGACTTACTCTGTGTCGTCTCCACTACCCGAACATGGAGAAGAGTTGGAGACAGGACATGGGTATGGATGAGGAGCAGCATACAGTACATCAGGACTATGTGTCTGTTAATTCATTTCCTCCCTTCAGTGACCAAAAATAGATTTATGGGCCTTTTAAAAGTCTCCAAGAATGCAAAACTGCACTTCTAATGATTGACTGAACTTTGGGTGATACCTTCCCAGCTGCAGGAGGCATCACCAAGGTTAACCAGGCCATCGGGCAGCATTAGCAGGAGGATATTGGGAGGGGAAGCCAATAAAAAGCTCTTAGATATCTGTTAAAGGGGGCCACAGCCTGTCAATTCTGTGGCCCTAAGAGGTGATCTGCCATTACCAGCACACAGGAGACTAATGAGAGCCATTCTGCTGCCAACACGCTGAATAATAAGTCAATACTCATTTGGAATGCGTTGAACGCCACCTCCTTTTAAACAGTTTTACACCGCTTGACGCATTGGCGATGCAGATTCTGGAGTTTTTTTTTTGCAGATGAGGGAAAAACGTTCACGGCAATTAGAAATAGAATAATAATCATAATAATTCTGATTTCCATGTTGTTTACCGTCGAAGATCCAAAGCTATTTTACGCCTCTGACATTCACCGAAGTTTTGTAATTGAATACGATTCATTGAGTGTTTACATTTTATTGGACTCTCTTCTTCTACTGAATTACTGCAGAATTACACTTCACCGGCTTGTTTGTGGATGAATCATTAGGAAGTATTCATCATTTCATTGCAGAATTAAATCATTTCACTCAAAAACTCTCCAAAACTGAAGACAGCCAGCTCAGGTTGTTAACCCTATACAGTAAATATGAGAGGTTTCATTAGAGATTCATCCACAGATCACAGATTCTCAGAGGCAGAACTTCTTTTTTGCAGTTGGAAAATATTGGCGGTAATTAAAAGTGGAATAACAATAATAATTGAAATGTTCCATGTTGTTTACTGAGGAGGCTCCGAGTGAAACTTTCCCTCTGTGAAGGCTCTAAATCTGTCTCCTCCTCCTTACACGTCCCCAGACACATCCATCTAATCCCCACCCTTCGCTTTAGAGATTTATATAAACGGATGATTGCTAAGCGTCGCATATTTCAACATTTTATCTGCAGAGCTTATGACTCCATTTAGCTTCAGATCCTCCCCAGACTGAGGCAGCACAGCGATCATAAAGTGAGGGGGCCAATTAGGATGTTGACGGATTGATTTTGGAAGATAAATTTGGGGATGTAAAAGGTTGACATAGCTGCTGTGTCTCTTTCACGGCGTGCGTGGCTCCCAATTAAGTGAGGAGAGGCAGTCTCTCTCTCTCTCTCTCTCTCTCTCTCTCTCTCTCTCTCTCTCTCTCTCTCTCTCTCCAGGATCAGAGTGTCTCCCTGACAGATGAGCCACTAATGAGAGCAAATCTCACTAAATCCTCAAGAAACATGATGAATGGAATGGCGCTCGCCCCGTTCATTTGTCGCACGTGCAGACGAGACAAAACGCGAACATTCATTCTCGTCAACAGATAGCAAATGAGAAGGGAGGGTCCGTCATTGTTCATACACTCTTTGACTTTTTAATCACACACACACACACACACACACACACACACACATACACACACAGCTCCTGTATCGTACGTCTGAGAGAAGGTATGGAGGAGGAACGCACACATATGTTAAGTCCCGAGGCTTCAATCTGCCTCTCTCCCTAATATTTATAAGACAAATTAAGGAGTCTCTCTCTCTCTCTTTCTCTCTCTTCTTCCCTCCATCTCTCATTATCACACCCAAACACTTACCATATGCAGCACCGTTATTAAGACAACCAGCAGAAGATGTCCTATTTTCAATTTTTAAATTACCAAGTCTAACCTTAATTGGTGAGAAAGGCAGTTTAGCGGCTGGCGTCAAAGTCGGGCTCGGGTAGAGAATCCGACAGATGGCTTAGTCTTATGACTTGTATTAACACCTCCGAAGTTTAATGAACTGTTAATTGCTTTCCTAATACATAATGGGACCATCGCGATACGAGCGGTAATGCAAGCAGATTAGTTTGTAGACAATAGATAAACACCCAACCTGCTCAATGTCACCTTTAAGTACCTGGGAAAACACAAACAAAGGAGGAGAAGAGAAGGACCTTTAGAGGCGACAACATGTTTGTGACTTTGATGTTGATACAAACCTGCGTGAGTTAAGAATTTATAATGATTAAAGACGTAACATTGGATCGTTTATTGAGCATTAATGGTGACACCTCTGTATGTTTTCATGGATCTCTATCCTACACTAACTTCCGGGTTCCTTCAAATCTGAAGTGGGCAGCTCTTTTGATGGGCGATCCAAGTTGAGAGAACGTTGTTGTACGCTTACTTTGGTAACATGATTCATCCCTCCGTCTGCTCTGGTCTTTATCCGTGCACGTTTTCCTTGTGCTAGCATGTTTTGGCGGGGAATGACATTGCGATTAAAAACAATAAAGAACTCCTCTAAAAAAGTGGTGAATCACCGCGGCGGCTCATCTGTCTGCTGGTAATGCGGCGTGTTCATTGTACTCCAGCGGTCATAAACGCACTCCTACCTTTAGCGGTGGCGCTTTATTAAATTAAGCTGTCTTTAAGGTCAATATACTCCTCTAATGAGTTGTCTCTTTTGATCATCCGAGGTTAGATTGCACCTTGATCCGCACTCCCCTTTAATGGCGCCGGCGTCACAGCCAAGCTATCACGGCGTTGATGTTTTTTCATATTTCAGCGCAAAGTCGGCGTGAGCGATGCTTTGCGTGCTTAAAACCCATTTCCATAGCTAAGTGTAATTTCCCCTCAGTTTGTTCCTGTTTAATGAGGTGAAGTCTTGTTTGTCTGCCTCCCAATGTCACCAGAAAAGTCACTCAAGCGGCGGTGTCAGAATTAAATCAAATTAGCATTGCGGCGCGGCGGCTTTACATCAAACTCTTCCTCTTAAAGTCACTCGGCTCCCGTCCGTTTTTACATGAAACCCACTTTTGATTTTGATCGCGTCGAGCAATTCTTCGGAGGAGGCCTGGTGATGGAATGTGTAAACGACTCGGGGTGCCGCGAGGCGGTGGGGGGGCGGGGGGACAGAGGGAGAAAATGACCAACATTGATTTATCCTGGCTGTTCTCGTGTCTGGTTGGCGCCTTCAGAACACCTCGCTGCATCCCATTCCCTCCCATTATCTCCCCGCGATCACCGCAGTCCAACGAGTTTCCTACAGGGTCATAAATACTTCCCCCCCGGACCCCATACTGCTTCCTCATCATCCTCCAGACGCCGCCTAATGACAGCGAAAGACAGACAATGCATCCTCTCTCTCTCTCCCTCTCTCTCTCTCTCTCTCTCTCTCACGCCGCTCGCCGTTCCTTCGCGCACACTTTACAACGCGTACCTACCACCAGCGAGGGCCGGCAGCGGAGCCCTACCACCAGAGTTTGCATTTAAAATGGTACATTAAAGCAACACGTCTGGAAATATGGCGCGTGATTGATGGCGGTAATGACGGCAGTTTCGCGTGTTCGGCACATTTGCGGTCGCCGAGAAAGACAGGGACGTCTCAGCACGGGAACAAACAAACAAAAGGAGACGCAAGCGGGCGGATCGAGCTCACGTGGCAACAGAAATATGGCTGATTGGTAAAGAAATGATAGATAAGATTATAACGAATATAGGAATCCAATATATAGAAGCTAGTTCAGCGAGGCCTTCTAAAATTGTCATTAGGCTAAACAGGTGTGTGTGTGTGTGTGTGTGTGTGTGTCTGTGTGTGTGTGTGTCTGCCCATAACTGATAACATAATTGGCTTGAATTGTTGTTGTTTGTTTTTCTAAAGTAGATGTCTGTGGTTCTGCTATCCTTCCTTTAACAGGATCGGAAATTAAGGTGACAAACCCGTTGATTTCAGGTGGGCGACCATTTTGTTTACACTTGGCCTTCACTTGTGAATTCCCTCCTGAAACATGTCCAACCTCCCTCCTGTATTTGTCAGATCATATTTAGGGACACTCAACTGGCAGGGTGAACTGACCACCCACAATCCTTTGCATTGTACAGCTGCCACATGCCCTGTTACTTCCTACTGTTTGAGTGTATACATTAAACATAGCATGACCCAATCAGCCAGCAAAGGCCGACGCTGCAGCGTGAAATCAGAACGCGTTCGTCCTTTTGGTACCAAGCATGAATATTCACGCGCGCCGTCGCTTAAAAACATCATTAGGGGCCGTTTGAATGACTCTGGCCGTCATGGAAACCGTGTGCGAGCGTGTTGTAAGGCGTAATATATGACCTCACGTTGAGAACGTTGTTAGCAGGATCTGGAAGACAAGCCGCGCTCTTGGCAGGGACACGAGCGGCTGAACATTGCTCTATTGAGCGAGCGTCCTAATAGAAAGGCATGTTTAGGCCTGTCAGTCAACGCGGAGGGGTGGCGTGAACACGAGCAGCGATGGTAAATGAGTACGTTAGCGTGCGCAGCTAATGTCTACAAACCCGCAGTGTTTAGTTTGCTGTTCAGGACGACATCAACGCAGGCGCAGAGGCTGCTGATCAACCCTGAGGTCCCAACACATGGGACGGCGTCTCCGGCTCATTTCCTGCACCGTAATCAAGGCTCACACACCTTTTGTGTTAAGTCTGCATGTGTGTTTATTTAGAATATGTGTGTGCTCATGTGCTCAAGTTAGACTTCAAGCGTTATCGTAGTCCATAGAATGGAACCTTATGGATTCAGGGAGGACATGTTAAAGCCTCTAAAAACTCCTCTACATCACCTCTACACTACATCTATTTACCCCCCTCTCTCTCTCTCTCTCTCCCTCTCTCTCTCCCTCTCTCTCTCCCTCTCTCTCTCTCTCTCTCTCTCTCTCTCTCCTTCTCTCTCTCTCTCTCTCTAATGGAAGTTGGGGGGTGGGGTGATCAACTAATTAAGAATGTAAATGGCGCTGAGGAGTGACAAAGAGGCGCGCTTGTAATTTCGCATCTAAATTGTCTCTTACCTCAGCAGAAAATTTATCACAGGAGACAATGTCAACTTTTACACGGACGGAGCCATTTGCATTCTCTCCCAGATTCATCACAAGGGTAGAGCAGCGACCATAAGCCGCCGACACGGACGCCATCCCACCATCCAGCCACCCAGCCACCGGGCGGAGGCTCATCTGATGGGTTCCTCTTCAGTGGCCGCTCAGCAGAGGCCGGGAGACACGAAAGAAGGACGTGAGGAGAAGAGGAGAGATTATTATTAGCAGCCTTGTCAAGAAGTATAAATGTATATGAGATACAGCGAGTCTTCTTCTTCACTTCAGCTCTAACTATGATTCTGGAGGTAGAAGCTGGGGTGAGTCGTTGTTCTCAGGTGCCATACATTGAGAGAGTTCTAGTGACTTTCTTGTCTTGATAACACTTGTTAGGTCTCCTCACACATCATCACTTGTTCGCTCTGAAGTATCTGCATGATAATGACCTGCCATCCCCCCTTTGCTATGGTTACGGCTTCCCACGGCAACACAGCTGCAGTCGGCATGACTGTACACACATCATTTAGCGCGGCAGAGTCACAGCGAAGAAAACAAGCGACAAGCAACAAATGACATCGCAACCGCAGACAAAACACAGTGATGCGCGTTTAGCAGCGCCGTTAGCGCTACAAAGTCATTCTGGATTGAAGTCTATGTCCACTTGGGGGCACTGTGAGGGCTCGGACACCTTTAAAACTACTTCACTTTGGACACAACAGTGGCAACAATCGATTTGTGTCATGTTTTCAGAAGTTTCACACCAGTTTGATTGGTTTCTTAAATCAAATTCGCAGCAATCTTTCGCTCCCCTGCAGACTTTTGTTGGTATTGCACTTGTTGGGCGTTACAAAACCCTCACCTCTCTGCTGCTCTAGCTGTGTGTGTGTGTGTGTGTGTGTGTGTGTGTGTGTGTGTGTGTGTGTGTGTGTGTGTGTGTGTGTGTGTGTGATGTTCCTCTCACCCTTTCACTCTTCAGACGACGTATTTGCATTTTTAAACCTCAGCTCATTTCACAGACTCTCTTCGCTCGTACTGGATGTTTGACTTTTGCTGTTTTTGATGGATGTTCTGCGTTTGTCATTAGCATCCTGTTCCACTCTTCACTTTACACTCTTCTTCGTCTGAGTTGGTGATGAACACAACAAGTTTCCGTCGTAGTTCTTGTTTACTTCTGGTAGATGGAGAATTGAATCCGTCTGTCTAATCTGAGAGTCCGGTGTGTGTTCACAGTAACATGTTCTTGTCCTCCTGCAGGTTAAAACCTAGGGTCAGAGGTCATATAAAAGCAGCATCAGCGGGCCGTTGCAGTCACAATGCTGCGTTCAAATTCGGCCTCCCAACCTCGTGTCATTTCTCTACAAGCCGTGAAAATTATAATGATAATATTTGCAATTATTATTTCCTATCTTGCAAATCCATTCTCTGCTTCTGTAAGCAGCAGCCCTTTAATTAGACACACACACACACACACACACACACACACACAGGCCGGGGCAGTGGGCGCTCGCTGCCATTAATAACACTATATAAAAGCAAAGCCAGACAGCCTCTGACACTTTTAGTAGTTTGGGAAACAAGATGTAATCTGCACTCGGTGCCAGGAGCGGCTTGGGATGTGTGTGTGTGTGCGTGTGTGTGTGTGTGTGTGAGAGAGAGAAAGCAAGAGAGAGAGAGAGGGGAGTGTGGCCTGTAACTCAACACAAACACAGCACTTGGAGTCCATCACTGATGAAGACATTATGGTTGAGTTATACTGGCTTGGACACCGGGTAGGAGACGAGTATAGGAGCCATAAGACAGAGAAAGTGACAGATGAAACGGGCATCTGCTGTCGCCAAGGAGACCCACTGATGTGTACATTGTTAGTTTTTCCAACGGCTGGAGCGCCTCACTCGGTCGGAGTGATTGTTCTGATACATAATGTGCTCATTTCCATTTTGTTTTGTCGCTTTTTTATGCATTGACTTGATGCATCACACTGCAACAGAAAAAAAGAAAGTTTCCAGATCTCATTTGAAGTTAGTTTCAGGGGGAAGCTCTCGTGTTTCAGTTTGGGTGTTAACGGCCTATTTTCCAGGAAACGGACTGAGATTATGCTGTTATCACTGGCGTTTGTCACAGTGATAACTTTAATTCTAATCTGATTTGGATCAGACTTGGCAGGTTGGTTGGAGTTCTAATCAGTCAAAGGTTTAAATCTTCACTAAATTCTATCAGCTAATCGATTCTGTGTGTGTTTGCGTGTTATCAGGCATTCGTGGCATGTCGCAACATTTTGTGTCGCGCATAAGAGGACAGAAGCAGAGGATGAAGTTCCATTTAGTGGCACCCTTGGCACCCATCTAACCTTGGCACGGCGCTGGGCCATGCTCCACTGGCCCCGAACATGCTGAGGTTTGAATCCAGAAATGCCTTTGTGCTGCACAGGCCACCAGAGGAGAGGAGGGAGGCTCCATTAATGCCCCCATCAGATCACCGCCACACCACAACCCCAACCGACGTGTTTATGTTGCAATCTAAGCCGCCGTCATGTCAGACACCCCATAAAGAGTTTAGCGTGGATCAAAGCTCAGCGGATGACGAAGCGAGGACAGTACGCCGGGTTAATGCGAGGGGTCGAGCCGGCGTCGTTGTTTCCTCGTTTGCGCGTGTTTGTTTGTTTAATATAAACCATGAATTCTAATTCTGGCAGCAGCCGAGCGGCCACATTAACCAGGCTTGGCCAAGTCTGGGATGCGATCCAGCTGGACGCACGCACGGGATGCTGCTTCCCTAACAAAAACTGGCTTCACTGGCAAGAGTTAAATCGTTTCTCATTCCCAAATGGTCTGCAAAAAAAGAAACAGGGAGGGGGGAGGGGCTTAGAGAGAGAAAAAGCACAATCAAATCAGATATGTAAAGGTAAATCTCCTCAGTGGTCATTATTGTACGATGATTTGTGTAGATGGGCTTTCAAGGTCTTATCTCACCTGAGGCTGAGGTCAGTGATAAGCAGCAGGAGGGTCGTGGGCTTTATTCCCGCTGGAATGTAAGAGACGCAATCCTCTCCAACGCGCTCAATTCACGATTCGTCTTCCTCCCCTCCCGACCTTCCTCCTGCAGGCCGGGAAGGAGGACGTCTGGAGAGGGGGAGAGGTCAGGAAGAGTACATCAGAGAGTGTGTGTGTGTGTGTGTGTGTGTGTGTGTGTGTGTGTGTGTGTGTGTGTGTGTGTGTGTGTGTGTGTGTGTGTTACCCGATCTGACCCACGATGCACAGAAAAAAATCACAAACATGTCCAACCTGCTGCCAGTGCTGTGATGATATGGAAACATGTATACATTCAGGTTGAGAAAGGGAATGTCTTCTTCTACTGTTTGACCTCATGACGCCCTGCATGTATATCTCCACAACATTCTCTACGAGCTGCCGACCCAGAAGTTACTATAGAATAGAGATCCATGACAACACAGAGGGTTCAGAGGTCACAGGAAGCAATGGTTACACACACGCGCACACACACACAAACACACAATGTATGGAACAGGTGAGTCAAATCAAAGGTAATCAAAGAGCATATGGAGACACAGAGTCTCTTTCACATTCTGTAGATCCAACTGAATTCATGAAAGACAAGTAAGTAAATGCAAATACAATTAAATGAATGTAAAGAGGAATAAAAATGGGGTTTTGATTAGGATGCATTATTAAAATGTACTTTCATCTCTTGCATTGTTTCTCTTCAGGGATTTTCCAGTTTGTGTTTATGTGTTGCAACACTTTGTTATTTGTCCAAGCAAACAACAGAGGAAAACATTGTATTCCTCTCCTCTCTGTATCCTCATGTTGTGTCTATGATGTTTTATAATATAAATTGGCTGTGGGTGATTTCTATGTATTCTAGTTCTCCGCCTTGTTTGCGTTGTGTTGGCACTGATTTGATTCACCTGTTCTGCAGACTACATCAGTGTGTGTTTGCCTGTTGCCCAGGTTTTCTTGGCTTTGCCTTATTGAGAGGTGATGCGTTGTTTCATTCTCCACTGTACTGTAACTGTTGCACAGTAATTTCCTTGAGGATAATAAACTTTTATCTAACCTTATCTTGAAGTTGTCTCAGCATTGTTGATGGTCAGTTTGTGATTCTTCTGTGTGTTCTCCATGGCGGTGCAGCCTGGGCGGTCACTTGGCCGTCCAAGCTGTCATCATTGGCAGTGCTGTGTGTCATGAGAGGATAATCAGATCCTGAAGTGATGGCCTTTCATTCCTCATCATGTGGCTGGATGCTCCTCATCCGCACGTTTCAAACGGTTCTATGCACATCCTGTCCAATATCAGAGACAGAGAACATTAGCACATACACTGTCACAATGCGTCCTTTCACAATCTTGAGACAAGATTGTGAAAAATCCTAATATGTGAAAATGCTGGATATTCTGAACAGTTTGATGTTTGAATGGTGTTTGTATGTTGAAGTATACAGAACTGGTTGAGTGCCAAAAAAACCTACAGAAGGAAACAGAAGAACGACACTATGATTGCTGGAAACAATCACAACAACAATAGTGAAGCAATCATAGCAATGACAGTGGTACAGTGGCTGTGATATGAAGACGACGGCTCCTCCTCCTCCTCTAATGCCCGCCGTGCTGTAGAAGAGGAGGGCTAATCTTCGGCCCTCTTGCCCTCATTGGCCTCTGCTGTGTACGCTTCTCTTTCTCTTACACTTTCATCAGAATCCCATTTCCCCCCACTGCCCCCCTCCTGAAACTCTAGCCCGAGCTCTCCCGTCCTCGCTGCTCTATGATGGATGGCCGCACCTCAGGTCCTCTCAGCCTGTCCATCAAGCCCTGCGATTAAAACACTGGGAATGACCAACATTTTTCTCTCTCTTTCTCTCTCTCTGCTCGTCCCTCCATGCCCCCTCCCCACCCCCGCCCCCCCTCTCAGGCCACTCTGCCCCCTCACCTTTCTCACCCCCCCACCCTCCTTTCCCTCCTCAAGTGCCCCCAGAACCCCACAATCCATCTTGTGGAGAGAAAAAACATCATTTATTCTGTACTTCCCAGATAATTTACTTTTTCTCTCCCTCTTTCGCTCCTCTTTTCTTTTTCCCCTCCTTTCTACAGGAATTCTCCATTTCCCTATAAAATGAAAATTCATCTGGAATTACATCTTATGTCATCATTATGTTTATTAAGCGTGGATGATGTATATGAGGAGCTGCGGCGTGCCGCTGAGTGCTTAATGATGCATAAGATTAAGCCGAGCCTCTCAGCTGTGCTGAGACTCCCCTCTGCTTCCCAGGCTGCAGACACACGCTGGGGGAACAGGCTCCAAACGGCCATCAGGTGAACAGGGGGAAAGGGAAAGCCTACATTCTCTTTTTGTGTCAGCAGAGGAGGAGGAGGAGAACAAGGAGTTGGTGCAGTAAAAGACGAGTTGCTGATAGGGAAGGATAAGAGAGCTGGCAGCAACTTCAGAGAAGGAGGGAAGGAGTCAGAAGAAGGGAAGGAGTGTGTTTGTGTTAGTTTGTGTTTCTTCTCGATTCAGAACGAACTGGACTTCTGTCCACACGTTAACAACTACAGTCATTGTCTGGGATAATTATGAGCCCAGACTGTGACTCCTACACCTCTGTTTCTCCCTTTCTTTTCCCAGATGACCTCATACTCATACCTCTGTCTGGCTCCGCCTTCCAAGCCCTGTGTTCCAAACTTAGCTAGCTAACGTTTTGAAGTCCATCTCTTATTTACCTCAGCCAGCCTTTACATCACATATATCAGAGGATTGACTAAATGTGCTGCTCTTCCACTTCACATTAAATATTTCTTTGACTTTTAGCTTTTTTTCTCTTAGCATTTATTCACGCTAAATGCTGCTACAATGCTAATTTCTTGGACATGTGGATGTAACTTGAGCGTAACCAGAGGCTGAATTACACAATATTTATCACTTAACCTACAACAGAGCTAGAAGTATGATGTGTGAGATGTAGCGGAGACAAATCAGAAAGTGCTGTGAAAAAGAAAATAGAAGAAGTGCAAAATTCAGCGCAGAGTATTTAAATGTAGTAAGTAAATGTACTCAGTTATACACACACGCACACACACATACACACACACAGTGGATTTGCTACAGGCCGTCTTGCAGCCAAGCAGCAGAAACAGCAGCAGTCTATGACAAAAACATTATCCTTCTGCTGCTAAACAATCCAATAAACCTCTCCACGGGGAAGAACTTAACCTCTCCTCTCCTCTGACGCCGGCGTCCTCGCCACGTGACGGCTGCCACAGTAAATTCAAATCATTAGTCTTCTCTCTCGCCGCCATCACGCCGGGAAGGGGACGAATCCGCCTCTATTAGTAATGGAGACCTCGTCAGAGACCTTCCTCACAGAGCCCTGCCTTCCCAATTCCCACAGGAAAAATCCCCGGCAAAAAACTAATTCTACTTTTAATAATCTGTCATCAGGACCAGAGGCGGTCATAAATTATGTGGGGAGCATGTGCGAGAGCGGGCCACCAGAGGGAACTTGGGGGGGAGAAATCAAAGCCTGAGTTTGACAAACTTTGCCGAAGATAAATAATAACTTACAAACAGGATTAGTTGTAAAGTCACGGTCCAGCGCCCTGCCAAGCCGTTTCCCTACCAGCCTACGCAGGATGAAGAATTTACACACACACCTGTCATTAGCACCCCCCCTCCTCTTCCTCCTCCCCCTTCCTTTCTTTCTCACTCCCCCCGCTGTCTTCCCCGCCCTGATGGACCCGCTTATCGCCTTGTTTCTCACAGCAAACATTGTTTGTGTTTCATCATTAACCCCTTTGGTTCTCAGGGACGAGCGAGCGAGAGGGCTAGCGAGCAGGCAGGCAGCGGTGTGGAGGAGGATTCAGCTGAGGAGGACGGGAGGAGGCCGTGGTGGTTAGGAGGAGGTGTTAGCACAGTGTGGCAGGGGAAATGGCCTCTTCCAACAACCCCTCAGTAAATAAACATAAGGAACACACACACACACACACAGCAGAGTACTAATAGCACAGGGAGCAGGGAGGCTGATGACAGAGATTGGGCGGTGGTTAATGTTTGTGTACATGGGTATATTTGTTTGTTTTTTTAAAGAAGATAGAAAGTCGGTATAGGTGTGTGTGTTTGAGTGTGTGTATAAATAATATATAATAATCACTGGGGACTAGTTCCTTCCAAAATTGTACCTAAGTAAAATCTTTCAAATATCCAAATGGCATAAATACATATTATAGGTTTTTTTTCAATATTGAAACGCTTTCAAGAGATTAAAGATAAGATTAAAACGTGAAGCCCCATATGATTTCTAATGGTTTCATATAACGCAGAAAATGTGGAAAGCATTACAACACAAGTACAAATATCTCTAATGTGTACTTAAGTTAAGTCCTTTAGTAAACATGCTGAGGCAGTCATGGGGGTCGTTCTCTCGCTGCTTCCAGGTCAATATTTGCCAGAATGATCGACACGCGACATAATCGGCTCATCGGGTGACAGAGACCAGTCAGGTGATGAACCCCCCCACTCCCCCAGCCAGACCATAAGGGGAGGAAGTGTCTGGTGTAACACACATGTTTGCTCACACCAGTCTGTATGAAATCTCTATTGATTGTATGATCTCTGTGCGTCCCATCACAGGCTACAGGACATTCAGTCACATTCACACTCTGGATACACACTCTGGAGCAGATTTTAGGTGAAGATCTTTGCTGTATAACAGTGTGTTGTAGTTTGAGAGGGACTTCACTGCGTCCGGGGGAGTTACATATGGGAGGCGGAGCAACATGTGTTTATCGACCTTAACCTATCCCCGCCTCGGGTTAGACATACAGTGGGCGGTCAAGTTAGTCATGGGCGGTGCTCCGTGTTTAGCTCCACCCCAAAACATTCCTGCACTCCAGGAAACAAAATACAGTAAAAGCTGATTTTTGACCTTAAGATTACTTTCTTACATATACCAACGTATATTTTCTTTTAACTATTTCTTCCTTGATTAAAACAATAATGTGACATGCTCATCAGTACGTTCCTGCTCTCTGTGGATCTTTGGGAAACGTTTTGTTTGCTCACGGTCTCAGGAGAATGAACACGTTATCTCGGGGTAACAATAAAGCATCATATCTCCTCTTGTAATTATAAACAGTGCCATGGCTACATATCTGCCTCTTCAGTCAAATTCAGCAATTCCAAAGTATTATACAACAAGTTTGACATTTGTAAATAGGACATATCTATTAGACTTGCCCTGTTTTTTGTCTACATTTATACAAATTTTGAAGATTTTTTTTTTGATAAATCCACTGGATGAGAGAAGAAATGGAATTCGGCCATGAAAACATTCTTCCTGTTTTTGTGTTGTCTTCTCTCCAACGCAGCCAAAACAGCTCAGACTGCATTTTGCCTCATCAAACAACATAAAGGAGGGTGAGGGGGGGGGGGCTTGTAAGACGAAAACACACACTCTCTCTCTCACACACACACACACACCCTTCCACCCCCCCGTGAAAATGCATACATGCAGTACTGGGATTTCTAACCCCTGCAAAGTCAAGTGCTCCATTTTCTCTCCACTTCTGGGCCGATACCAGAGGAGCTCCATCATAGCCGGGGACACTAATATGAATCAAGGACAGCTCACTCACTCTCAATTGCGGCCCGGGCCTAACTGGGACCGCGGTTAAAAGAAAGAAAGAAAGAAAACGCAAACTGGGGGGTAGGGGGGGTAGGGGGGGGGTTCTCAATTCAAATGGGAGAGAGGGGCGAGCGAACGAGCGGGCCGGCCGGACTCTCCAGCACGTCTCCCGGCTGATAGATTACCTACCGCAGTAAGGACAAAGGGAATGAAGATGACTACTCTGCCAAAGCTGGCTACAGATGAGACATGCACGGCTGAGTGACCATGGTGCACCTCAGCCATTTGTCTACGCGTTGGGAGCTTTTTGCACCGCGCGTGACAAAGGAGTCCGCATGCCGCACTATTGACATATAGGCTCACCTTTTTTTATATCGTGGAATATCTTGTTCCAACTTTCATCCTGAGTTACATTTCTAGCCCGTCGGAACATCCATCAAACTGCGGCGCCCACTTAATGTCCTTACACGTGCCGCCTATTTGTTATGCTAAAACACTTCACGGTGGCTGCGATGCAAATCAGTGTTTGTCAAGAAACGAAAGAATTAATGCTGCAAAATATAAACAAACGTCGATACAATAATCTATACTCTAACTTTGAATATGGAGTGGAATTTTGAGGGTATTTTGTTTGACATTGGCGGCCTTCTTCAACGTGTAAAGTCGTAATTCCTGTGAGTACATGATGTGCCATCCTCAGAGATTAACCTAGATGTTCTTGAGGCCCAGGCTCACTTGTATCTGAGCCCCAGTCGTATATTACAATGCAGCTGAGGTGGCAGTGGCAGTAACTCATTCTTCTCTCTCCTATATTCCGCCTCTGCATATTCCACAAAAGCCCCCGCTGCTCCGCACTTAGAAGGTCACCCCTTTCATCAGCTATTCTATTTGCATTCCAAATCGTACGTACATGAAAAATGTGCCACCGAGTTTTCGTGGCAGCCCCCTTCCAAGGCAGATTAGATAGAATTTGCCATACGAACCTTATGCACGCTAACCTTTGCAGATGGCCCCGCTATTGTGGAGAAATGGATTGCCTAATAAACCATATCATCCGACATATTTGCCGCTTGGCTGACCAAATAGAGGCTGTGTTTTTTGAGCAAATTCCCTTTGTCAAATTTGTCAGTGTTCACGCGGTCGTTTTCGGTTTGGGTCACGGAGAGGAGGAGGCGAGATCCTCCGTGTATCGGGTTAAAGTACCGACCAATTTGGGCCGTTTCTGAGGACGAGACAATTTTTCCACAAGATTTATTTCATCAGAGGGGAATATTTCATACGCGCCGCATTCGTTTGTTGTGTGTGTGCGTGTGTGTGTGTGTGTGTGCCACTGTATTTCCCTCACACATATGGCTCAGTGTGTGTAACGCCGCTTAACAATAACGGACAGCTGCAGGGCGACCAATTCCATCTGATAAACTTATATTATGAATATTGTATTCTGGATTACATTTGTCAAGTTTGCACTTTGTATTTCTTGTTAAAGCTCCATGAAACTATTGTTTCTTCGTGTTCGACAATTAATCTAAGATTTATCTATATCATTAAGCGTTGAATTCATGACATTATTTCACTTCTGTCTATAATTACCACTGAGCTCCACGGCAGCAGGGAAACAATGCTACTTCTAAACCGTACAAGGTTTCACCAGAAATCTAATTTCACAGCGGAGCCCTAATTCATCGCTCCCAGAAAAACCTCTTTCATCAAACTTTGCATATGAGCAGCCAAGTGGTGCACAGGCTCTTAGCGGCATGCTTTGCCTCCTTCGGTGAGTTGGCCAACCAATCCATCTTCCTGAGTGTGCTCAGAGCCGAGGAGTGGGCAACCGATGCTCCCGTCACCGGGCTCCTGCGGGAGATGGATTGGGGCTCCGTCGCCCACCTCCAGTCCGGTACCGGCCCAGTGGTACAATCTGGACCTCGGCGCCGAGAGACACGTGGCGGGCCTTGTGGGGCTCTGCGAGGGGGCTGGGAGAGGCAGCATGGAGGATGCTGTGTCTCAGTCACTCATGTAGAATCCAGATCTCCTGCTCCACAGGAGACGGAGCTGGACCTCCTGTTTGTGTTCCACCAAACAGAGCGAGGGTGTCCAAGTCATTGCCTGCCTGTGCAGTTTCTAATGCAGGCATTTTATCTATGACAAAGTGTCACACAATAATGTGATCATCAGCAGAAGAAAAGAAAACTTCCTGGCATACTTGAACTCGCCTGGCATATTGAAAGGCAGAAATAACAATCTACAGAAGCAACGCCTGACCTCCGTCTAGACGTCCATCCTTTATCGCCGATTAGTCACTGAACTGTGTGACGGCACAACAAATACAATAAACGATAACCCTGATTCCTCTTAATGTAATGCATCTTCTAAAACGTACATCCTCCCTTCCAGCCGCCTGTCCTTCAGTCGGAGGAGGAGTTAGCATCATCTCTGTATCGTTCATCATGAGTGGCTTTAAAACTGAAGTGAAAGCTTCTTTTATTAATCACAAAGAGCCCAAGTCAAGGCTTTGCACTCCGTCGCTTGCATCCAATTTACAGCAGCGATAATTCATGCTATGCTAAACATTTCTTGTAAAATGTCACTTTGTGTTTGTAATTAATTTCTAAATTAATAAGCAAAATCTCTGAGTTATGGCGTCAAACCCTCTGAAACCTCGGCCGGCTAAACAATGAATCAAGGTGGCGAGGTGGAAGGATGGAGATGATGATGTGATTCGCCTAAGAGGCGAGGACTTTGTTTCATGTTGAACTTCTATAAGATCTCCGTCAGGCTGATTAGAGCCTCAAACATTCCTTCACTCCCTCGTCCTGCATATTAGCGCTGTCAGTCACGCCGTCTTCTTAATCTGGCCACAGTCCGGGGGTGGCCCGGTCTTTAGGATTGCAAGCCATGCGTCCAAGTAGGGAGCTGTGTGTTAGGTTACCTCCTATATGGGGTATCGTGTGTCCTTCATCTAATGCCAGCTATGGGCCCTTGATCAAAAGGAGGCTGAAGAGAGGGGGGTCAACACAGGAGAAAGAGGGAGGCCGTTTGAGAGCAGAGGGCCGGTGCACCTGTCACATACGCAAACAGGCGCACACTTTACATCCAAGCTTTACCAGCGCACAGGAGGGGATCTGTGTCTAAGTTACAACCCTGAAATGGAGTTCTGAGGCAAACTCGAACACATTGCTCCAGCTGATGTTTATGATCTGTATTCTGAAATCAGAATAGGGGCAATTAAAACAAATATCCTTCAAAAATTGGCGACTTTTCACAACTTTTTATGGCTTTTCGAGGCCTGGAATACAACATTTCCCAAGAGTGAACCCTGTAAACAAACTCGCTCCTTCTTTGTCCTGAGGCTTTTTGCCACAGACTAAAAAAGATGATAAGTTTCCGTGTGGCGCTGATCACAGAGGCGTATTTATCAAAGACGCTGCTCTCATGTAATCTTCTAAAGTGTTGCATCTGGGGCTTTTTTTCTTTCCTCTGGTACAAGTGGTCCATCTCCGTTCCTTCAGTGCCATTGATGGCAACATCCATAACCTGTCCTCTGATATTTCATTCCCATACGGACGCCATGAACCTAAGATGTAATCGATACACAGACACACAGGCCTCCTGTGTTATTACAAGGGGGACAATGTCTGCTCAGCTTCCCGTGCCGTTACACAGTTCAGGCTTCCAATTAACCTGAGCGGATCCCCATGCCAATCACACAGAGCTCCTATCGACAAACCGCATGAAAAGAATAATGTTGTTAGGATGATGTAGCTCACGGTAGGAGGGCTGATCCCCCTCCCCCTCCCCCCGCCCTCCCGGTGCTGACAGGGATGAGTGTTGTAGTCATTTATCAACTCCTCTCTGGTCACCGAGGGGCCAAACAGGGCCGCACGCTCCTCACGCCCTCACAGAGCTGCATCAGGCCGCGTGGAATAAATCCGATTACAATAAGAGAGCATTTTTTGCGTGTTTTTTTAACGGCAACGGTTGATTCTGAATGTTTTGACAGCTGACACAAAGTCAAGATGGATTTTCATCAGGTTCTGCTTTCAATCATGCAAAGTATTGAGTGAAAAGGGAGAGAATCCTTAGCCAAATTTGGGAATAAGAGGATAAAGAAGCTGAAAAATGGGGTCAGAAACAATAAATTAATTTAATTTAAATGAATGAAAGAACTTTAACTTGGAATTTAAATTTTTGGAATTTACTGAAAAAGGTCAAAAAGATAAAAAATAAAGGTGTCTTGGCTTTTTGTACGATGTTTCATACCCTACAATCTATTCAGAATGTCTCCCATATTGTTTCCAAACCCAGTCGAGAGTCAACATATCGCCTCTGCATGTTAACTAAAGAAACGATAAAACATCATGCAGGTACGATAACAGCGTCACACGTGTTCTGGTCCTATCTGCTTTTTCGTTAATCCCGTCTCATAACAAATGTGTCCTAAGTATTGGACAGGGACCGGAGACACGTCCATTTATTTTCTCACGTCTAGCAAGAGACAACATACAAATTGAGACTGTATCTAAGTTACAACAGCAGCCATGTGTGGCCTACCAGGGGGTTCAGGAGTGATGGAGAGCACGGTTAGACGCTCAGGGCCAAATTCTAAAAGCATTGTTACGTTGACAAGGCCGGCGCAGAGAAAGACTGCCTCCCGCCTTCACTCCTCCCCCCTTTCCTGGGCATTGTTGCCATTGGCGACTTTGATATTGATTATTGTGAAACGAAAATCAGTTGAAGGAGCAGCTTCATTAAGACAGATGCACTCCCACTCAATGCCAAACCACATAAAGAGCTGAGATTCTCTGAGAGGAGCCTGGCAACTACTGATGTATATACAGTATCCAAGGACATCATCATTTGTTTTTGCTGTTAAATAACACACACGCAACTGCTTGGATGTTACTTAAAGGGATGTTACTGCTCAGTTCATGTCATCATGTTACAGAAATTACACCTGTAATCAATCAAAATGGCACCTTCAGTCCAGGTCCTGACCTTTGTCTCATTAGATGCATTTGAGAAGAGAAATCTGCAGTACAAATGTATTTGAAACTGCTACAGTAATGATTGATTACAATTTTAAAAACACATAAGGAGTTATATTATATAGGATCCATGAGCATTATGAAGCAAAACTGTGTTTCTAACATTAATTGTACTTGTTTTGCTGTGACTTGAGTCTGTCATTGCAGATTTAATGGGACCACACACATTTAAAACTTTCCATTTGTTATGTTTGGTGGAGCCATTAGTTGCCATTTATTATCATTAGTGTGATAGAAGCGTCTTCCTCCATTTGCACATCAGACGGAGCTTCACTGGTGCATCAGACTAATGTTCCTTTAAAAAGGCAGGTAGAACATCAACTTCACCACCAAACTGTTCCAACATCACGCTGCCTGTTTGTCTGCGTGGATGTTTAGATTTGCTGCTCCTCTTTGGCTTAAATGTGTTGGAGAAACATCTAGTTAGCAGCCATCAGATATCTGCCGTGTTTAGCCACAGGTTATGCTAAATTAAGAAGCCGGCGGGCAACCACAACAGATTAGGACCAATTTCATGCTTCAGAATTCAGCCAAAATCATAATACTGCACCAAATAAATGACTTTTTATTGAGGGATTTGATTGGGAATTATGCAGCTTACAACATTTGCATATCTGAAAGGATTTATTAAGATTGGTGTTAAACCGTCACTTCACCTCACTTGGAGAAATTCCCAAATGTACTCAGCTATCCAGATTTGAGTGGAATTAAGAAACAAAAACATTAATTTAGTCAAAATACTGTTGACACTAATCATCAGAGATAAAGCCAGCAGAATCATTTCATCCCCATAACAGGTTTGTAGTTGATTTTGAACAAAACTTGGTCCATCTTCTTAAAGAGGGCAGGTTTGGATCTGGCCCCTTCAGGTTCTGGTTCCTGTCCTGACCAGCATGACTGATAAGTAACGAGCCCCCTAGAGAACAGGACAGGTGTGTGGCTGATTCACTCTGCATTACTGCAAACGTGATTAATGGTTTTCTTAATGGATTCACGGCGGTAATAGAAGTCCCTCACGACTAACCTTGCATAAAAATGCAAATGAATAGAGACAAACTGTGTAAAAAACACAATGGGCAGGGCTCAGCCTGGAAGCCTTGAGAAGTGGGTGTGCATATTTCTTTATTTCAGGGAGAACAACTCAGAATGGAAGATTAGCCACTGTTGGGCTGGAATAATTAAAGATCAAAGGCCTTCATAAGAGTAATTTCAGCTTCAAGAAGGACAACAAGAATTTCAAGTAAGCTGAAGGCAAAAGTCTCTGGAGTTTGAGTTTGAAAATAAATAGAAACGTACATTTTGGCTAGAGAAAGTTTGTCAGAATTTAAAGAAATTATTTGGGATATTTTCTTCAAATTTCTTAAATCATCACAAAGCTTTTATTTAACAATTTTCTGTACACAAAGCTAAAATAAAGTGAACGTGGTCTCACATGCTCCACTTACACTGACAAACCTCAGAGAAGTTGACTTGACTCAGTGCGTCATGATCGCTCAGGCAGTTTCTTCATTACCAACTGTTTTTCCCCTTTTTATCATCATAAATAATGTTGATTAATTAGCAAGTCAAACTCACTGATGATAATCAATGCAGAATATATCACTGTCAGGGGAAACTGTTGAATATTGCATTTACACCAGGAGCATTTTAATTACAGAAGTCTTAACAAATTAATTAGGACTTTGGGCGGGAGAAGATATGAAAAATAACTTTGAGGAGGTAAACTGAAGCTAGTTGATTCTAGTTGTTTACTTTAGCCGCACTCGCTGCTTCATGTTTAATCTTTGCTTCTCTCTTTATTAGGCGACAGGTTATGTAAATGGCGGTAGCATAAAGACATTTGTTCCTTTGACAAACTCAAGTTGTTGTTGTTGATGTTTCTGTGCCTGGCTGCGTGTTGCTAGGTGTAGCCACACTAACCGCGGTGCTAGCTTGCGGAATGCGGCTCACTTTCAGTATTACTTGTTTCGCACCACATGAGTCAACATTTTTGCCGCCAAGCTAACTTGCCGTGACACAACACACAAGAAAACACAAACTGACCTGGGCTATGTTGTTCACTTAGCCAACATGCCCAATGGATGGAATATTTGTGTGTGTTAGAAAAGAAAAACTCTTGTTAGTACTGCTAGCTCTGTGCCACAATATGTATCTATTTTTGCTAAAACCCTAAAAATATTTCATTTAAATTACAACAGGTACTTTCAGAGCCTAGAGAGGCTAAATTAGAGCGACCGCAGGATAATATGTCGGAAATCGTCGACATCAGCAGTGTGTAAAGCCATGACACACTGGTCTCATCCTTCCTGGAGGCGGTAAGCAGCCTCCTCACATATCACAGCCACATCCCATCACCGGGATGCAGGGGCTGAGATGAAATCAAGCTCTTGGACTCCCTGTAGCGTAACATGCTAATGCAGGACAATGACTCGCTCGTTGCTCGCTATTATGGGATGTAGCAGAGGCCCCAACATGAGGGGCAGCGACACAAATTAATGTAAATGCAGACGAGCCTCTTTCACGAAAGGAAACTTGAACTTCTGCTTTGCGCTTTGAAGTTGGGAATGAAGATGGATGTCTTGCGCTGCTGTTATTAATATATTGATGGTGCTGTCAAAACTATTTTAAATAAGACTTTTTTTTGCTCTGTATTGACACATTAGCTCAGGTAATTGATGAAAATCTCGTAAAACTCCTTAATTTTCTTCCTTACACCCTATTTGTCTGCCATCTGCTTCACTCAGAGCTCCCCCGGGGACAGCTGTGATCACTGCTGATGAGAGTCCTGAGTGAGTTTAATGTCTCACACACTGACGAGATGCAAACTCAATAAAGTCTCCACATCCTTTTAAGGTGATGCAATGGAAATATAGAAAGGATAGTAATGTGAGATTTAAAGTGCGATCTTTGCATCTGGATGTTAGACTGGATGACAAGACAAGCGTTTCCTATGCATATCAACTTATTTTAGACATTTCTTGGAAATGAGTTTGCATAGTTTGAAACGATATCACTTGATTTGTCAATTCTTCCCTCATTAAATTTTTTGCTTTTGTGGGTGGTTGGAATTTTTTTACTTGTTGCTGTTATTTGCAGTTAGCAGATCGCCACTGAACCTGCAGCTGCTTAATGCACCACAAAACACACAGTACATGTAAAGCATGCATCCTTAGGGACTGCCAGGACCTGCAAAGAAGGTGGCGGCGATCATGTGTGTGTGTGTGTGTGTGTGTATGTGAGGGCGGGGGGGTTGTTTAATCTCTCCGTAATCATGACGGGCGTTGATGTGAAATGAACTGTGGCCACTCTCCTTGACCAGTTCGCAGTGGTCAGCGGTCCACAACCAGGAGACTAGATTGGATTTATTGCCACTGGGCCAAAGGTAACAAATACATGCAATATAAAGGCGGAGATGGATGCCATTATCACTGGATGGATTTTGTGCCCATCATGAGGGGGCGATCACACGGAATAGATTGATGCTGCAAGCGATGCCTTTGTATCAGACGTAGGCATATATCTTAACTGGACAATTCACTTACAAGTAAGCAAAACAGGAAGAGGATGAACCAGCAAAGAGGATAGAGTCAAACAATCTCCTCTTCTTTTTTCTTTCTCTCTGACAGTGATTTCTGATTATTGTGATGACGAGCAAGACTGTGACGAGCACTACTTACAGAGCACTAATGCACCCTGGTTATTTCAGTCCCATAATACAGCCCATAGCTTTCAGTCAGCAGAGAGGAGTGGGGGGGTGGAGATATCTTCATCTGGCCACGCGGGGTCGACCCAAGGTTCCTCGGAGGGACGAGATGAGGTCACGAGAGGTCACCTAGAACAGCTCGGTGTGACAGCAAATCGGAGGCCGGCCCTTCAGACAGAGTCACGTGAAACGAAAGGAAACGAGGAGACCGAACGTAAACGCAAACGTCTGCAGGCAAACTCTTCGGTAATACACTGACCTATGACCACATTTCAGTGTCGGAGATGAAAGACACAAATATGATGTTCACTTTAATTTCTCTTGCTGGGATGAGTCGACATAATCTGGCCAGTAGAGCGTACAAAATACAAATCTGATAAAAGGCTACAAATGCCAAAATGCCTTAAATCGAATATCTAATTCATAGCAAACAATAAACGTATATGTAGATATCCAAGGCAAATGTGGTTGATAGAAGACGTGGCCTTGAAGGCAGCACCGTGTCCTACAGAGACTGTGACCTGTGAACTGTGTCATTTATAGAAAATCTTTTAATATTCTTACTACACTGGGTAATCTTTCACTTTTTGAGCCTCTGTTTCACAAAATTTGACTTTTTGATAATTAATTTGCCTGCTTTAATACTTCACATTCTTCAGCTACAGGCTACAGAGCAGTTCAGCAATTTAAAGTATTCAAAGTATTTCCATCTTTGCATCGTCTCCTTTAGATTTCCCTTGAACATTCTGCCTCGCGCTCATATACAGACTCTTTCCTGGATACTTGTTTTTTTTTGCAGTGCTTTATTAGAAAGCTAAAGAAAGCCTACGTATATACTTTAAAGTGTTTGGTAATAGATTTTTAATGTTCATTTGTCTACGCCCTGAAGGCTTGGATCTTTGACATTTGAAATAATTGTTGTTGGAAGGATCATCACCAGGGGAGGCTCGTGAATAGCGCGCGGACGATTTGAGTAAATGACTGTGTCAGCCTGTTTATTTGTAACACGACCGCCCCGGGCGCTGCCGCAGGACGGCTATTAGAGGCTGTGGCCATAAAGAGATAGAGAGGGAAGCCCGGCGATCACCCAAAAGTTAGCGCTTAATGTGACAACTTATCAAACCAGAGCGCCCCACAGAGAGCGTGAGAGGGAGGGAGGGAGAGAGAGAGAGGAAGGGAGGGAGGGAGGGAAAGAGAGAGTGAGAGAGAAGGAGACGTCATTTCCCATGAGTAGATTTACTGATGATAAAAAGGAGGAGAAACTGTGTCTGAGGTGGCTGTAATGTCAAAGATCACATGTCTGTTAGGAGTCGCATATGTTTTAGCATATTGCACAAAGCCGCCCAAGCCCTCCAAGGGCCCGAGGGGGAGGAGGAGGAGGAGGAGGCAGAGCAGAGGAGGTCCGGCTTTGGATTTAATTAGACGACTCTAATGCGCCCTCGCCCGCAGCCGGGCTAAATAAACGTTGAGGGTCCCAGCGGGGCCAGATCATGTGAGGATCAATGTCACTCCAGAGATGTAAACACAACAACAGGAAGGAAGCGGGAAATAAAGACGGAAGAGGCAGAGGGGAGAGGAAGAGATGGTGTCATCATCATCACTGTTACTGCTACAGATTCACAGTAGTTTAACTTTAAAGTGTCTCTGTTGCCTTGCTGAGTTGTGTTGACGTCCACAACCAAAAAGACTTTGGGTTCACCAGAGGGAAACTTTTATTGTTGTAAGCCACAGTAGAAATTGTAAACAAACAGCTGCCCAAGTTTAACCTACAGGTTTTTACCGGTTGAGGAATAGCTTTTAATGTTTTGCGTCTGAACCTTTAACGCGCAAAATCACTTGGATGGAAGCCCGGTTATGGATTGTGTTGGCTGCCATGATGAAAACCACTGAAGACACGGCAACAGGCACAATGTCGCCATGACGACTCTGGCCTGGCAGAGGAATGCTTGTAATCTCCCCGTGGATCAGGCCGGCTGTGGAGCGGCCGTCCTATTGTTGGGTTAAACCTCAAAGGGCCAGAAGAAGAAGAGACGGTGAGGAAGAGAGGAAGAGAGGAAGAGGCCTCCGCTTGTTATCCTGGGAAAACCATTGTCATAGGCTGATGACAGACAGTTACAATAATATACCAGAAATGCAAACTCACACTTGAATGAAACTGAAAACATGCAAATGAGCAAAACGTTCTGCACTGGAGTAAACGACACAACTGCTAGTTACAAATTCATCTGAAGAGAGATTTATAATCTCATAATCTTCTGCACAAACAGTTTGTAGATTTATTTTCCTTAAGGGTTTGAAAAGTCACATTGAGTCGTTTTTAAATAAGACCCGAAAACTTTTTACATTTCCTTTTTTTTGTAGTGTTTGAATGATGAAATGAGGCGGAAGAAACTGTACAGAGTGTGTGTGTGTGTCTGTGTGTGTGTCTGAGTGGAGGAGGGGGTGAGGGGGATAGATTAAGGGTTTTTGGAGATTATGCTAAATCAGGGCCCAGTTAGAGGAGGGGGAGGAGTCAGAGGCCAGACAAAGACTGAGGACACCGCTGCCGCCACTGGCATTTAAATAGGCAGGAGGGCGAGGAAGGCAGGAAGGCAGAAAAGAGACGGGGGAAGAAAACGTAAGGGAGAGGAAGCGTGAGAGTGTCTCTGCCGCGGCGCACACACACACACTTTTTCCTGTCTCCTCAAACAGATGCCGAGGCAGATGGTGGTGAATTAACAGAAGATGGGAGAAGAAGAAATGAGAAAGCCTAAAACGGGCCCATGGAGGGCAGACATTAAAATATTGTGTGTGTTTGTGTGTGTGTGTGTAGATGTTTGTGAGTGAGTCTCTGTGTGTGTGTGTGAGTGTGCGCGTGGGTCCAGGGGAGAGGCTGTTAAACACAATCTCAGCTGGGAGGACTAAAGAGGATGGGTGGAGGATTCCCACTCAGAGATGGAGCTCGCGATAATAATCACAGGCGTGAAATTACAATGCTGATATTTGTTGCACCCCAGGGTGCGGTGTGGCGAGGCTACCCGAGCTCGGAGGGCCCACATATCACCGGAGAGGCTCGCGCCGGCTGACGGTCATCAATGATCAGGAGAGCGGGCCCTCGCCCTCGCCCACGCCACATCTCTCTCTCTCTTTCTCTCTCTCTCTGTGTATTACAACTAATATTGTGTTAAATACTACTGCTACTACTTTTAGCGCCACCATGAGAGGCAGATGTGTACGTATTTCTTAGCCACGCCCTTTGTCACTTCTGACTCCACCCACAATCCTCACCAAAGTTGACAAGTAGTACTTCTAGTGCTACTGAAGGATTGAACCCAAGCGCGATGATGGAGGAATAACGTGTAACCATGTCACTGGGGCCTTCTCTGTGTTTTTGGTTGAATATTTGTTAGGTGATGATCACAGAAACGCTGAGTCAGAGGACGTTTGTCTGCGCGGAGAGCGGCGACTCCGTCTGAACACCAACGTCTGCGGCCATCAGCCAAGTTCTGACAAGATAACACACCATGACAACACATTCTCCTCCATGCACTCAGGGAGGAAGGAGAGAAGAAGAAGCTCATTTTCATGTCCATCATCCTCCCCCCCTCCCTTCATTCCCTGGGTGAAAGTGAAAAGTAGATGTGTTGTCAGGGCAAAACTGATAATGGCGGTGGGACACACACTGATCCCAATTGCCCTGCTTTCAGCCCCCCAGCCCCTCGTTCCTCCCCCATCACCACTAAAGGGTCCACTGACAGATGGACGGGGGGTGGGGGGGGGAGGGGGCACTGTGGCAGAGTGCTGAGCTGGCATAAAAACACCAACAAGCCTTTCCTTTGGCAGCCGAGGCCGTGTGAGTACTTCACTGCAGGCACAGTGACTGTACACACACACACACACACACACACACACACTGTGCCCGCTCCTATTCAGTGAGTCGAAAGTACTTTGAAAAGGTCAAAGTTAAAGTTGGATGAAGAAGAGGAGGAGGAGGTCAATCTGCAGACTGAATCACAAGAAAATGTTTCACTTTTACTTATTTGACCTTTACTCAAGTATTTCTTCAACTAAAGCTTTGAGGAACTTTGAGGTTCTTTGTCCACTTTTGTAGGTAACTAACCTTTATTTGGAGCTAAAATGGGCGGAGCTTCCTGCAGTGCGGTAACGAGTCCTTGAACTTCAGCATATTTTAGTATAATTTCGAATGTTGGACTTCTGAAAGAGTCAAATGGTTCCTTGGTGGTTGAGTCCCCTGCTGAGTTCACGACCTTTGAACCGACCCCGTCCTAGCCCTGCCTGGTGTCTTAATGCCTCTGGTCCGACTCTCTTATCAGGTCTCAGGTACATTCAATACATTCCAAACTCTGAGCGAGCGAGTGAGTGAGTGAGTCTGGGCCCAGAGCCAATCGAACGCAGCGCTCTTTCGCCGTCGCGCTGATGTTCCGCCGTGTGTACGGTGCGGCGTGGCGCTTATCACTTTACAGGCCTATTTCATTCAGATAATCTTCGCCTCTCAGCAGCAGCGGCAACGATAGCTGGGCCGGGGCGGCGGCTAGGGGGGGGGGGGGGGGTCGTCTCTCAGCAGAAGGAGCGCGGAGTGAAGGTCATTATAATGTCATCACAAGTTATCCCGCTGACCCCGAAAGTCCCGGAGATTGAATATTGTCCTCTGGAGGCTCCGATATGGGACATGAAAGAAAGGAGAGGAGGAGGAGGAGAGAGAGAGGGATGGAAAGAGGGAGATGTTGACAGACAGGAGCTGAGGAAGAAAACCTGGAAATAATAATGTATTACAATAACACGTTTATGCAGGAGATTGATGCGTCGGCGGTGGAACATGTATAAGCTGCCTGTTAGATTTATACCGCCGAGGATATGCTGGTAAAGATGCACTTTATCTTAAGACATGAAAACAGGCCTGCTGCTGCGGCGCGGCGCCAGCAGGGACAGCCGCCGCGAAATTGCTGTTTTTACATTTCTGTATCGTTTCCTCCCCATAAGGAATACGGATAACAAATGAAATATTCAGCCCCATTGTCTGATTTATTCCTTTTATTATCCACAAATATCAGCCCGGCCAGTCAAAAAGGATGTGGCTGGGGGGGGCCCTCTCACTTGGGGGGGCCCTGACAGCCTATCAAGCCCCCCCTTCCTCCCCTCGCATAAACAGGTCAGGATTGTTGAAGCGTTCCAATATGTTATACTTTAAGCTTTTCACCATGCGGAATCTCTAAATAGAAATCAAAAAATACTGAAGGGAAAAATTCCTGAAGGTATCGTTGGCGTCCCCCCTCCTCTCCCCCTCCATCCCCCCCGCCCCTCTGAGAGGCACACACACACACACACACACACACACACACACACTGCTTGAAATGAGAAGCCGAATAAACAACATTAAATTCACATAACGGCAGCAGATGCTTAAATAATGAGCTTTCTCTCTCTCTCTCCCCCCAAACGACCCGCACGCTTCCGCTCGTTCCAAACTGAAAAAAAAAAATAAATAAATAAACTCGAGACACTCCCGAGATCTCGATTCAGACATATCGCCAAAGAAAAGAAGGATCCATTGTGTGTGTGTGTGTGTGTGTGTGTGTGTGTGTGTGTGTGTGTGTGTGTGTGGTGCTCGATAACACACTTTGGGTCTTGATTTGTCATTAAAAAGTGTTCAATCTAGTTGGAAGACGGAGCTGTTTAGATGACAAATGTGGATTTGATGGTTGGCACGGTGACGTACCAAACATATATGAAAATAAAATAACATGACATTGCTTATTTAAGAAGTAAAATAAAATGAAATTAACTTCGATACTGATTATTTAGTTGTAATGAGCCACAATGCAGCCGATCGCTGCTCTTGATTCAGTTTACTCCACGAATGCAAACACTACAAATAAATTGCCTTATTATGATGTAAATGGAGCAATCTGATCCATTATAATCAACATAAGCCTCTTCTGTTTGCGTCTCCTTATACTCCAAATACTCTTATGCGTGTGTCTGATTTGCTTGTTTTTCTGTTTACGTTTTCTTAAGTGACACATTTTCCACGTTGCGATCCCGTGTGGATCTCAACCGTAGAGGCGTTAAGTGAAATTCAGGCCTGGCCACGTTTTGTTTGTGGCTCTTTCCGAGTCGTTCCCTCTCACCCATTGATTTTTAACTACAACATTTCATCGTTTTGTTCTTACTGGAGGGGATTTCTGCGATTAAAAAACAGGAGCCGGCTGTAAGCTGAGCTCCTGTTTGTTGCCGCGGCTCCAAAGCGGCAGAGACAGATGCCCAGTTACGGCCTCGTCGTAACACAATGAGCCTCATCAGCTATTAGTAATTGACCATTAATGAACTCCCTATGACGGCCCACTGAGGAATACACACGAGGGCCCCCGGGGACCTGCGGGGGCCTCATGGCATTAACATACTCCCAAGGCTACAAGGGGCTTTTAAATGGCCAATCAATAAAGAACATTAGTCCGCGGTGCCCTCTGAGGGACCCTGGAGGTGTCTGAGATGAGAGGCAACTACGAGAGGAAATAGAGCCAACAGTGCAGGGAGACGTCAACAAAAGTAGTCACAGCATAGAGAGAAGTACTGCGTTCACAACTCTGCTACGGCAAAGACAAAATGGGTTTCTATCGACAAAATGGGATTGATTATCTAAAGTGAATTAGATAAAGTCAGGGTTAATTATCGATGGATTAATCAGTTGCCTTGTTAATGATTCTAAAATGGAACACCCTTGCTGTTGTGTTGTGTGTCACTTGTGCACGCTGAGAGAAAACGACGATTCTTAGTTACAGCATAGAGGTCTTAAAGCATTAAGGCTCTTAAAAAAAGGCATTTACCCAAAGCGTGCACCTTTCGCCCTGCGAGGCCTTCACTGCCGCGCCGAGCGAACGTCCACGTTTTAACAGCGTACGGTAAAAGCAGGACAAGGACATCACAAATATCATGTGACATTTACTGTACATATCCTATTAAACGGCCGTGAATAAAGCAAGACCTGCACGGCGGCGAAAGGTTTTATTCTTAATTTTCTCATTTGTGTTATATGGCACAATGAAATGGATATCATTACATAGAATAGCACCATCATACAAACACAACGCTGTGTCCTTGAAGGCGGCATAATAAACGCTTCATCACTTGAAACCAAATGGCAAAGACAAATTTATGGCTCCTGATCCGTCTCATCATCGCGGCAAAGTACTCGGTAAAATTTCCATTGTAACTTCGGGGGAAAATAAATAAATTTGGCCCCTGACCTTGAGGAAACCCCCTCCACACACACACACACACACACACACACACACACACACACATTCAGCTGAGATGATGGACCCCTTTTTCCTCCTCCACACCCCGCCCCCACCCGCCTTTCAATCTCCTCCATACATCTTCACTTCCTTTCTCTGCGTCCATATGTAGTGTAGTGTGTAGTACACTGCAAAAATCCCCCACAAGAAAAGAGCAAAATACGACTTCTTGAAACTAAAACATGGACACAATAACAGCACAACATACAAATACCAGTTACCAGATACAAAACCAGTTTAAATGCAGGGAAGAGACCTGAACCCACAGTTCTGTGGGTTACAGTTCTGTGTGTTACGTAATCGACAGTGTTGGATGAGTCCTTCTTCATCTGTGGTGACATCTGTTGTCCTCATATGGGGACAGGAAGTGCCTGTTTGCTTGGACTGACTGAACGACTGCAGAAAGTTTGGTTTTGCTCTATCAAATCAAATCTCCTCCTGTGTGGAAGCGGTGTGAGACGTGTAAACAACCCAGATCCAGTTTAATAACGTTGCGTATCTGCTCTTTGATCAGATTCACTTCCCCCGTCTTCCTTGCGTTCCTGTTTTTGCAGTGCAGGCTAAAGATAGTCGGCTCGTGCCACCTTCAACTCGCTCTCACGCTTCCACCCCCTGAGATTTGCGCCGCATCTTCCTGTCTCCTCTCCCTCTCTCTTTCGAGACCTCAAACCTCCCCGAGGAGCAGAGATGGACAGGAGAGAGAGGGAGGGAGAGAGAGAGAGAGAGAGAAGATGTGAGCTTTGGCACCAGAGAGTTGCAGAGGTGGGAAAGGGCGAGAAATGACAGGAGGAGAATATGCAGCAAGTCTCCGTTTAAATCAAGATAAAAGACAGAAATAGAAAATAATAGAGGGGACAAACCCCCGGACGCCGGCTGGGTCTAATGGAAACGTGGGGCGGGGGGCCGAGGTGTTGTCAGCAGCCCGTCTGACATTCCCGCCTGATAATCTGACCCCCACCCTGTAAAATTAGAGACACAAGTGCTCCCCTCTGTCCTCCCCTCTGTCCTCCCCTCTGTCCTCCCCTCTGTCCTCGCTGAGTGTCTCCCAACGGCACAAACCTCCATTCAGATTTACAGCGACGCAAACGGGAGAAATCATACACGTTTCGAAAAAAGAGGAGAAAAACGTTTTAATAACCTATTAAGTTATGGCTTCAATTTCATTTTATGTATATTTTCCTTGGGGAGCGCCGGCGTCTCCGCAGAAGAGACAGAAAGTTTAAAAGAGATAAATAGTGCCGTTAATCTGCGACGTTTCTCTGCCGTCGCTCCTGAAAATGACAAGTTATTTTTACTGAGATCTTGGTGTAATTAGCTCCTCACACTCGACGCCTGAGCCAGAAAATGACCGCGGTCGGGGAAAGATATAAAAAAAAGTGAAGTCTGTCATTTGCTGAAGGGGGAAATCATCATTTGTCTTCATATATGGAGGAAGTCACAAGCAGGATTTGAAGTTGATTAGGTTTCAGTAGCGTTATTAATAACGGCGATGGATCAGAGAGGCGGGCGGCGCCTGTTGCAGAGGTCAACCCGTGTGTGTGTGTATATGTGTGTGTGTGTGTGTGTGTGTGCTGGTACATCAGTTATATATCTGAACATTGTGCTTCTTTTTTACTCCGCAAACTGATTTGGAGTCCTGAAACTATTAAACAACTCATCACAACTCCACTCTGCGGCGGGCGAATGTGGGAGTGCAGCAGGGTGTAATAGCTTTAATCTGTCTGTTGTTTGTCTCATGGGCATTAAACACCATCTTGATATGAGCGAGACGACGGCGCGCGCGGGAGGGGGTCCTCATAATATTTAATAGGTCATCAAAGGGAATGGGGGGTAGACTGCTGACATTTGCCTGGATAGTTAGGAGAAACCCCAGGAGTTGTCACATGACTCATTACCAGAACTCAGTCGACTTCGGCTGCATCGTTGTTCAAAGGGGGCTGCGCGGCACAAATATCATAATCCCGCTACGTTCAGAGTCACTACGCCGGCGCCATTAAGGAGCAAGCGATTTGGTTCCATCCCGGAAACAGAGATGTTTAGAAAACTGTGAGTGAATTATCAGCAGTATGATGGAGAGAAACGGAGTGTGTTTACAGAACAATTCTGTGCTAATTTGTTACGATACTAAGCCCATATTTCAGAACATATTTCAATTCAAAATATAAATTATTTCAAGTCAAATAATTCCTAAATGTTGTTGCTGTATTTCAGCTTTTGTTTTAGCATCTTAGCAGTGACTTGATACCTTTGAAAAACCAAAGATGAAAATAATTTAGACCTTATTATGTTGTTATTGTCTATTTTCATCAAATGACATACCTTAACTGGAAATCAACACATTCAAATGTTTAAAAAGCATCTGCAGTTTTTGTAAATAGATTATGACAGCGACTCACATGCACACTCGCAATCAAGATACTCTGATTACTGGCATACAATCAGATTATGACCCGATGACCCTCTGGAAGTTTTCAAAAGTGAAGTTTGAGGATTTAGTTAACAACCGCGACAAAAGCATGAAAATCCCTACAGATATCTTTTCATAGGTTTTTATAGTTACAGTCGATTTATGGCTGTAATCAGATTAGGATCAGTTTGTAACATTGCATGTAAACTCTTCCTGGTAATGCTCCATTCGGGAGGATTTGCTTACTCCTTCCGTCGTGTTTGTGCACAGCGGCAGCAGCTAAACGTGTTGTTCTGCAGATAGATGGATTTAGATAGATGGTATTTTCAGTGCCGCGCTCCCTCAAGCATCCAAGCAGCTGCACCATCCAAGCCTCAGCCACCAGCTCTGGTCAAAGATTAAAAACTGCAGCCCTGAAACCTCAAAAGCAGCGGCGGGGACATCATATGGAAGCGGGAACGCTTCTCCATAAGGACAAAAAAAAAGATGAAATATGGTGAGCGGAACAGCTGCTGACCTCCTCGGGCCTGCTGGACAGCACAGGAGGACACACACACACACACACACACACACACACACACACACACACACACACACACACCGGAACAGCAACACGGGCCTGTGTGGTATAAGGAAATCTCCTTTAGCAACACTAAGACAGAATAATCATTTGTTACATTAGGACTCAAATACTCAAATGTTGTTGTTGCTGTTGTTGTTTATTTACCATTTAACCACAAAATACTGCTCTGCTCCCAGACCCAAAAGGTTCATAGGTCACATTAAACTTCATATGACATCAAAAAGTGTTTCATACATACAGCCTTTTCTTCGCCACCCAAACATCTGGACTTTGACCTGAAACATCTTCACACTTCCACTCAGAAAGTTTCTCTCAGTGAAGAAGCAAACAGAAAACAGGCATTTCAAAAGAGAATTCAGCTGTCAAACTCTGAACCTTCTAACTTTGACCACCCCCTGACACACACACACACACACACACACACACACACACACACACACACACACACAGAGAGAGCACCACAGCACTTACATGCCCCTCACACATCGATTCCCCTCCCGAGGGCCCAAACCAATTTCTCTTGTTTTCAGTCGCTCTCCCTGCCTGAACCTGCAGTGGCCATCAAAGACATTCATCCATCCGCCCGGGATGACTATGACTGATCTCGCCACACAAACGATCAATTTGTATCCCTCTCCCTCTCCTTCCCCTCATCTCGTCCTCTCTCCCTCTCCGCCTGCCTCTCTTTGTCTCTTTCACATCACTTTCTCTCTCTATTGTGGTTGATGTGCAGAATATGATGAAAAAGCGAGAGCGCCGTTCGCCCCGACGCAGTGACACGGCGTTTGACCTTGGAGGACGGCTAATTCACTCCTTCATCTGTCTAAATTCTTGACACCAGTGTCCAGTGAGCCATTAGGACGTTCTGACAAAACCATCAAGCCACAAAGATTTGAAGTCCAAAATCTTTAAAACCACTTTCCCACGTTTTGCTTATTTCTAAGGAATTCCGAGGAATTCATTCTGGCAGTCAGCATCACATATAATACATTCATTTTTCTTCCCGTACAGTCTGGATTCTGTTTCCAGACTGAAAACAATTCTCAAAAACATTGTATCATAACATGACGCTGGGTAAAGACGCCTCCATTGTGTCACCACAGAAAGTTTCCTTTAGCTGTTTTGCCCTTCCATGTCCTTTTTTGTGCAAATCCGACATTTACTGGAGAACAATTCCAGCAGGCTTGTCCAGAGTGGAGGCACATTCTCTGGGTAAGGTCAGTAGATATTCCCCATTTCAAGCCACGTCGTTTAATGTTTGCACTTTGGTGTTAAACGTTCGTGAGTTCTTCGTTGGTATGCGATCGCCTCCCCTTCATTCATTAAGCTGTAATTGGAAGCGACACTCATTCAGGAATGTTGCACCCTCAGATTCCTCCAAGGCACGCCAGGTGATGGCGGCGCCGTCAGACAGTGGCCGTTAATCCGTGGTGAAGCCGCAGCGAGCAGACGGTGGGGTCGGCCATGTCCACAAAGAGCCGACAGAGACACATTAGTCACGAGACATGAACAAAAGGAGGAGCAGTGAATGTAGGTGCATCTGTACCTTTGAGTGTGTGTGTGTGTGTGTGGGTGTGTGTGTGTGTGTAGATGAAAATGAATGGTTCTGGGGTGTGTGGATCAATGTGTTAATGACGTGATGGTGGTAGATTTTTTCTGTTATTTGTGGTCACGTGTGTATCGACAATGTTTGTTTGGTGTTGTTGTTTGTGAGGGAAGGGGGTTGAGGGAAGTGTGTGTGTGTGTGTGTGTCTGTGTGTGTGGGCGGGTGGGGGGTGTCCCTGTTCCTTGCTATTCACAGACAATTTGTAATGCCGGCTGTTAAAGCCCGGCCGAAGCTCGTGGAACAGCTGGAGCCCCTCCATGATTGATAAACGCGGCGACGAGAACTTCATCTCCCCCCTGAATGAAGACAAAGGCCCCACAATGCTCAGCCAGAGAGCTACACGCCCGCCTGTCGCTAAGCGTGGACGGCGGCCCTGCCCCGGTCCTCAGCTGGGGGAGTCGGGGTGCCAAGAGGGAGGTCAAGACCCAAACTAATTACCATTTTATGACAAAACGCTTCTTTTGTCGGCGTTATATAATTGATTTACCTTTCAGAGGGAGATCATTATGAAGTGCTTTGGGAGGGAAGGATTCAAAAGGAGCCAAACAGGATCAGCCTCAGCCGTACATGAGCTGATTGATGTGTAAGTGGATAAATGTGAGGAAGACAGACGAAACGCAGCAGGTCAATGCAGATAACATGAAGATAAACCTCAGAGGGGACGATTAGGGAGGCAACGAGATCCATTTAAAGGCTCAGACAGCCATTTTAATACTTATGAATACAAAGGGTTGTTGATTGATAAGTTCTGAGCCCAGCTTATGAAAATCAAACTCAAAGGTGTCTAAAGTTGGGAATGAGCAGATACTGAAGAATAAACATTTCTCTGTCCTTTTAATGGCAAACAAAAAAGAAAAACCGGTGAATATGATGTCACCCACTCAGATAAGGTGGTAGATAAGTGATAAGGGACTTTTAGTGCTATCAAGCATAAACGTTTTACTTACAGAAAACAAAACAGCTCTTGCTCATTTCCCTCTGTGCTGGGCTCATAACTTATCAATCAACCCTTGCGCATAAATTGAAACTACTTCATGCTTAGACGGTGCACATCACACTTGACCCCGGCAGAGGACGAGCAACAAAGTGCATCCACCATGACAGCGGCTCTCAAATCAGCATCAATTGCGTGCGATTACAAACCAATAACTGCATATTGATCACGGCCGATCTCGCCACAGACGCCTTAACACAGACGCTTGCAGAGCTCCATTTGCTCCGGTGTCATAAACTTTTGTTTAGTTTGTGACCCATGTAGGTGCAGGTCACTGAGCTTTGTCACCATCTGCTTCCTGCTCCCTCATAAATCACAGATCGCTTCGCTCGCATTTTGTCCTGGAATTATTCACATTTTTAAAGCGATAACACTTAAAATAACCACGTTTGGATTTTCCATTTTCAGCCGCTTTACAAAAGTCATACATCAATACAATGTATGATTTGCTTTCCTGTACATTTCCTCTGTTGCGTGCGTTTCCTCCTCTGTGTGAAACAAATGATGTCACACAAACGGGGCGCCCAACTTTCCTCCCTTTGACTGGAGAGTGAGAGCGATGCATCCTGGGTACATCCATCCCTGACCTATTTACTGGCTGGGTTCTGTTGAGAACCCGCCACACGCGCAAATTGAAAAGTTTTTCAGTGGCTAAGTGAAATGTATGGCTCTGCCTCTGGTCCCGAAAAATTGGGGATTGTTCTATTTTTAATTCCAAACTCAATTTCAGACGTCCTGCTCAGTGACGACAAAGTGGATTCCGGGTCCATCCGTTGCGTCGCGCCTGTCGCGGATTCAGCTGCAATGAATGAGTGAATATTGATGAACACAGAAGATGCACCGGGGGCCATTTTTTCCTGTTATTGTTGCCGTGGAGGTGGAGAGGAGAGAGAGCGAGGCGGCGCCCTCTAGATCCCCCTGGGAGCGAGGAATCCCTCTCCATATTCACAATATTCCCTCCCTGTGAAGTTCAGAAAGAGATATCAATCTCACTTTGAGGCTGCGGGCCTTCATTTGTTTGTGAGAGACGCGGGCGTGCGGCTCAGATGACTGTGCCAATTCTTCAAACCCTGCTTACAGTAGATATTCACACACACACACACACACACTCGCACACACACTCAGACTCAGCGTCCTAGGCTTCTCAGGCATCTACGGGAGTGCGGGCTGCGACACTGTGGCACGTCAAGGTCTTGATTGAGGAAGCAGTCGCAGCTCCGTCGCCAAGCTGAGAGTTAAGAATAAAAAATACACCGTGGCAGTTTGGGCTGAGGCAACAGCAGTGTGTGTTGGATAAATGGCTTAGTTTGTGTGTCACATTCGCCTGTGTGTGTGTGTTCCAGGGAGAGGTGTTATATGCTGTTGTATCGATTGTTTTCAGACTGTTTAACTGTTTTTTTTCCCTGGCAACGACTGACCTTTTAGTATTTTTTATTACTTATTTTAGACAGTGGGGTTTAGAGTTTGAGTCTAAATGAAACACGCAGACAAAGTAACGGAATCTAAAAGCCGCAATTGTTTGTTTTCCATTGTGTTCATTAGAGTAACTACATGAATCCTGATCCTATTTTCTGCTGATGTAAACAAAGCTAGAACAGCAAAGTTGGGTCATTATTTTATTCCAGGATGCAGGAGAGAGAAAGTTACAACACCAGGGTTTGTTTTTTATTTCTCTTTCTAAGGACCACCTCAGCTGCTTACAGGAAATGATGAAATCCACACATACACACCTTCATCTTCATCTGCTCATAATCCTCCTAAACAACCACATCATGATGGATACATGGTACACAAGATTCAAAGTCATTCCCTCATCGCAGTGTAATTGAAGTTGCGTGTAAACATGCTGACGTATCGTGTTTATTCAGCAAACGACTATCCTATTAAATCTGTCCATGTTTACATCTTACTTGCATTTTGGCCTTGATTGCAGCACAGACAGCGGTAGCTGGCGTGTAAGCGTCTCTGTCCGTCTCTCCTGAGGATGAGCCGAGCTGCGTGTGGAGCATCCAGCCCGGCTGTGGTTTGGTTTTAGCGGGGCAATGGGGCGTGCAGGCCCTTTCCTCCCCACAGTGGGCTCCTACGTGGAGTCTTTGCCCTGGCGCTCGTTCAGGTGGGCCTGCTTTACCCACACTATTGATTGCAGGTGATGTTCTGGACTGAGTCCGGGTGACCTCGGAGGGGAGTCAGATACATCATTGTCCGAAAAGGAAACTCTCCAGAGACCAGACAGAGGCGGCACGCGGGTTAAGCTGTCTGACTTTGTGCGACGGCTGCATCTGTCAACAAACGCTGTGGAAGTGGACACACAGCCTGCTTAGCATTTAGAGCCAAGCGTTCAGGGAATTCCAACGTGAAGCGTCGATAGACAAACATGTCGCCTGTTGTTGTTGCTGAATGGCCGTCGCTGCGCCGCAACTCCTTCACCTTTTCCCTGTGCCTGCTAATTAGAACTCTTAATATGCAATCATGTTAACATTGGGTCTAATTTGTGCTGCGTGCGTTTTCGTTTCTCACACACCTCACAGCAATTGATGGATATCCAATGAGACGCAGTAGCTGTGCGGCGTGTGACACATCGCTGAGGCTGGGGGGGAAGTACGCCTTAAATTAATTAACATCGGACCTCTTGTAGCTGCTCACTTCTGTAAACAAACATTTTAATATGCAGTAATTAATTAAATCTGCCAAGCTACTCTGCCCCTCCCATAGATCTTCCTTCACTCTTTCTTTCCCCATCTTGTTAAAGAGTTTATTATGCGCCATGAGAGATGAGGAGGAAATTCATAACTTGGTCCAGACGCAGATTTATCACTGAGCTGTGGAGGCGTAATATTGTAATTCCAGAGCCTCTGTAGTAAAAAACGTCTCTCGGTCCTTCGCTCCTGACAACACCAGATACTTACCAGCGCCCAGGAAATCCATGTATGGTGAAAAATATCAGGTACAAATGTTACTTGACACTTGTGAGGAATGAACCAATAAATCGTGTACCACGCCGGTCCTGCCCTCTTTAATAGCTTCTGGGTGTTTCCTGGACGTGGCTGTGAGAGAACAAAAAGGTACCAAAGCCTCTTGGGCCACGTTGACTGACTGCAATGAATAATGTTTGGTCTGACAGTCACAAAAGTGTGTTTTTGACATCCAATATACTGCGCCTGTCGTCTGTGTGTGTGTCTCATTCAGCGAGCCCATTAGACGTTTCCAATAGGCCCCTTCTGCTTTTTCCTTTCCACTATTGGAGTCATAATAAATGTCCAATTATGATTTGATATGATATAAAGTCCCTTAATTCTAATTTGTACTTTTTTATTTTATACAAAAATTGTTCCCGATTGAGACGACTCGCTTGATTACTATTAAGCTGAAAATCCGAGTAGGTGGACATAATGTCCAGCAGGGGCGCAATATTGCTTTTGTTTACTGATAATTATGAAACCGGTGCTGGTGTAAGAAGGTTGAGTTTTCTGTGGTGCCGTTCAGGTTGGTGTTTGGATTGAAAGCTCGCTCCAGGTACAGAATGGTTCTCTGGTCGGGTCGGACGTATAAATCGATCTTGGCTCACAGGATCATGTTCTGATCTGATTTTCAGGCCTGGTTTTAGCTCTACGATCAAGTTTACATACTCCAATTTACTCCAGTACTAAATTTGATGGTGTAAAGATGTTTTGTTTACATCTTGATCACATATTTGACCTGGCATACTAACAGCATCTTCAGTAAGGAAAAGGCTCATTCTGCCTTGGGGCCCCCAAACTGCTATGTGCGCCCCTGTCCTTTAGTAAAATCAGAACAATAGAATACTTGTGCTGATTCTGTGAATGGGCAAACAGCCAGAATCTGTCAGGCAAATTAAATCAGAATACCAATGTGCCAAATATTTGTGGATTAAAATTTATTTTTGCCAAGATTTCTCTTTCAAGATAAATTATTCCAAACACTTCCACAAATCCCTCAAATTATCTACAGTCGATAGTTTTGCATTTATCAGAGATGGGAAAAAAAAGAAAGATTGCTGGAGTTTATGGAAATCCATATCAGCGGGGGAGCGGATGTGGACTCGAGGGGCGTCGCTGCACAGGTAAGCTGCTTTTGGAGGGTTCATGTAAATCCTAAAGTCCAAAAGTCAATTACTGGGCCACCTCAAGCGTGTGTTACTGAAAGACTCTGATGTTTTATTGAAGAGAGGCTTTAATTCATCAGGGCTCCTCAGCTCCCTTTCATGCAGCCTGGAGAGGGAGAGCAGAGGCACCTCCTTCAGATGGGCAGTGTCATATATCACACACAAACACACACACACACAGAGAGAGAGAGAGAGAGAGAGAGAGAGAGAGAGAGAGAGAGAGAGAGAGAGAGAGAGAGAGAGCACATTAATGCCCAAAAACAACTCTCAGGTGGTCTGCTTCACTCCACTGACCAGACCATTACCCCCCTACACACACACACACACACACACACACACACAGCCCCTCTCATTGCAGACCACACAGACTAAACAAGAAATCCTAACTCATCCATGCAGCGTCTTGTGTTCTTTCACCAACAGTGGGAAACACTATTCTTAACATTTGGAAAACGTTTTTGCGATAAGAATTCCACACATTAATTGTTCAGCGTGGAAATAATTACATCGTTTCACTTTGAGATCCAGCAAGACGTACTTCTGTCCCGTCACCAACCGGCTCCCGAGACAGAACACACTCATGACCTCACAGCAGATACATGTTAGACCAGGAGGATTTAGAGGTTTTGCTCTGCTTTGTACCTCTTCTTCTTCTTCTTCTTCTTCTTCACAACTACCACAGGGAATATTGCACGATTTATTGGAATATATTCATCAGAATTTTTTAATGACTCTAATGACTCCTCAGGGGGATTTTTCTGATATTGTTCCAAATATTTTATGTTATTTAATTCCAAATTCTTCCTTTTTTGGGTCGATTTTCATAATGGTATCATGTCTTCTTCAGTGCATAGATCAAAGTTAGGCACGCCACAGGGGTCAGAGGTCAGAGGGGAACACATTCTGAGGCGCCAGTGCATGAGGAGGAGCTTGTAGGAGCTTGTAGGAGCGTCTCCACGTCTTCCATGAATCCATACAGGTTCATTCTACACACGAGGAACTTTTGCTGAAATTGTTACGTTTTATAATAATATGTAATGAATGTTGACTCTCTGCTGCTCCCTAGAGGCTGGTTTCTGTTACGCAGGTGAACACGGCGGTACGTTCAGTGATGTATGCGCGTGTACGTGTTTGCGTTTTACTCCCATTTGAATCTAAACAAACGGGACGTGCAAACAGCCCGCTGCTGCCGCAGACACATGGAGACGGATCGCGTCCTTCGTCTCTCTAATGTCTCCACAGCTGGAGTTGCGGCTCGTGGTGGCGTTGCCCAGAGTGAAGCGCGCAGGCAGCTTATTTTTCCACTGTGATTAGCCAAACTGTGCCGCTCATATACAAATGGAAATGGGATGTGCATGACTGTCCCCCTCTCCTCACCACCCCCCCTCTCCCATCTGTCAAGACAATAGATTTTAATCTTTAATCCATGAGCAGCCATTGAATACGAGAGAATTACAAATTACAGATGTTTTACTGCTTTTTGCCGGAACCTCCTGCCCGCTGTCTGTCTCTCTTTCTGTCTGTCTGTCTTCAGGCCCTTCAGCTACC